>NC_139635.1:38434165-38601665 GCF_964638095.1 Poromitra crassiceps
AGGAGGGGACATCCATCATTGAACTGTTGCTCCTGTTTCCGAGATAAAACCGCAGGGAAACGGACAGGTTTTTGTAAAGAAGAAGTTATTTCGGGGGTAAAAAGGAAATGTAATTCAGCGGTAGTAAGTAACAAATCAAACATCATTGAAATAATATCACAAGACTCAGTCCATCGTCTGTGCCCTAATGGCAGAGGAATAACGGCTCCAGGTAGTGGACGATTGCCAAACATCGATCTCTTCTTAGTATAAATGTGGGAGGGGCTTGAGTCAGGAATCCCCGTTTTAATAAACTTTAACCATTTAATAGATAAATCAGTAAAACAATTAGAGCTGCCGCTGCTCTTTGGCAGCGTGGGAGACCTCCATACCCACTCTGACTAAATAGTGATGTACGCTAAGTGGAGGCAAGGGGCCGCGGAAGATGAGCAACAGCATAACTGGGAAACGGGCCCACACACTGTCTTCTTTATTAAGGTCTTGTATAAATATATATATATTGTAGGTCAAAATAGCATTCCTTTAATTTACAAGTAAAAAAAGAATCCAGTGTGTATAGGAGCATCTTTTTAAGCGGTGTTTCTCTTCATGCACCTGCTGCTAATAAGGGTACTGTTATGCAGAAGCTACACGGCTTTAAGCCTCAGATGAAAACCACAGATAACGGCAAGAGAACTGCAACATTAGCAGCTGTAAGGTTTATTTATTTATTTTCGTGTGTGTCTCTAGCAGGGCGATGAAGGCTTTAAAACAGAAATATCAGCAGAAATTGAAGTCGTTTTATTCTTTTTGCCCTTGTGAATTTGTACATTTTGAAAAGCATTGTATTTATGTCTGCATCTGCACAATAAGAGTAGAGTAGGCATAATAATGTGTTAATTCCACTACGGGAGAGACTTGATGTCCTCTGAAGTTAGGTGGGGGGGGGAGGGAAATGCACGCATCAGTATGGGGCGATCGGCCGAAAGAGTTGGAAAATATCAACATATCGAATATCGGCAAAAGTGCAATATCGTGCATCTCTAATCTTTGGGAAGGTGCTAGGACGGTCAACTTTTCTGTATGGCTGGGCTATATTGATATTGATAGATATTGATATGATATATATTGAGCGAATTCATTCAGCCCTGCTGGTTTATTCTATATAGTGTAAATGAACGTGCCTCTCACATGTCTCACATGTCACAAAGACTATATTCAGTCATTTGTTTGTTACATATTCCATCCTTTGTTCCATCCAGCCAGAACACAGTGGTGAGATGCATCATTCTCCCCAAGTCGCGTCAAAATCCTCCATGATCGTATTTGGATGAAACTTGTAGAAATGACGCATCTCACTACTGAGATTGCGCATTTTCAAAATGACACTGATTGGTCCAAGAGGGGCACCGCCACATCAGGCGTTTGACCATGTGTCATTTGACCCAATATCCCAGACACCACTGGATTTTGATGAAGCCCACAGAGAGGGGGCTACATTGTTCGTTTGCGAGATCAGCGTATTTCTAAGACCTTTCAAAGTGTTGCCAATTACTTGAACAAAGACAAACGATGTGAACAATGATGTGCATATTACATAACCAGGATGAAGACTTCGTGATTCATTTCTGGTACCTGGAGTAAATACACTTGTAAGTCATAAGTAGGAGGCATCAGCATGGCTCCATAGGCTGGACAGCAGTGGAAGGTGACAGCCCTGCAGTGCAGGAGCTCACGGGGTGTCTGGCAGCCAGGTCACTGCACCTCTCCACAACATGAACACACACTGTGGTATAATCCCTGGAGGTGATCCATGCTGCTGACAGAGGAGCTGAGAGCCTCATTGCCTGGCTCTTGATGCTGGGTTTGTTATGGTGGACTGGTTCAGTTCTCTTGTGATGCAGATGAGCCACGTTCCCCAATCTCCCTCAATACCCAGGGCATGGGTACCAGTGGGAAGAGAGAGACCCACCGCGACTATTACTCTTATTAGTCCTGTTTGTATTACTCCAGTTGCCATTGTTACTAATGTAACTGTGCATCACTATTATGTTTTCACTTATTACAGTTGTTAATGGTATCATTGTTATTACTGCCACTAATTACTATTACTCTCTCTCTCCCTCTCTCTCTCTCTCTCTCTCTCTCACTCTCCCTCTCTCTCTCTCTCTCTCTCTCTCTCTCCCTCTCTCTCTCTCTCTCTCTCTCCCTCTCTCTCTCTCTCTCTCTCTCCCTCTCTCTCTCTCTCTCTCGCTCTCCCTCTCTCTCCCTCTCTCAACCCAACCGCTCAAGGCAGATGAACGCCCACCAAGAGCCAGGTCTGCTGATGGTTTATTCCCTGTTATAGGGGTCTTTTTCCTTGCCGCCATTGATTGCTAAGTGCATGCAGCATGCTGTTGTTGGGAAATAGTTTCAATTGCCAAGATGACCTTGCAGTAAAATAGCCGGTTCATGTGACAATTGTTTCAATTGTTGGATCTAAAATAAAGAGCCTGGCCTTCTACCTGCTCTATTTGCAAAGCGCCTTGAGATAGAGAGGCAAAGTGACCGCCTACTTCCTGCTTCAGCACTGTACCAGAGATTTTCATCCGCCATTTACAGTATTTTCCCATACACATTTCGTAAAATGCCTATACAATAGTTTTACTGGTTCAAACCAAACGGTACAGATATATTTAGAAACAGGAGAGATCGCATAACATTTCACTGGGACCAAAACGTTAAAACGTGAAAATATTTTTTCAATGTTGTTTTTTTAAGTTTTGGTCCGAGTGAAATGTTCTATGGTCTCTCTCTCCCGATTATAGCGTTAGCTGAACCGTTTGGTTAAACGAAGCTAGTACAACTATTTTATAAGCATTTTACGAAATGTCTATATGGGAAAATAAATGGCGGATAAAAATCTCTGGTACAGTGCTGAAGCAGGAAGTTAGGTTCCACTTTGCCTCTCTATAGCGCCGGTTATGATTTAGTCCTATATAAATATACAATTGATTGATTGATTGATTGATTGATTGATCAATCTCGCACGCATAGCGCATCAGATGCCTAGGCTCGCTCGCCCGCCCTGCAGCTTGCCGAGCTGGCCCTGCAGGTCGCATAATCGCACATGTGTGTGTGTGCCCCCTTATGAGCTCACTGATGACATCATCAGTCTTATGACATCACTGATGACATCATCAGTGATGTCACAATGCCTCTGTTGGCCCTCCCTCTGGCCGTGATGCCCTGAGATCCCTATGGCCACCTTGGCAGTGCCCTGCTACCAGCCTGTTACTGTCAGTTGCTTTAAAAGCATCAGTGGTCTCAGTTTAATGTAACCTGTCCTATGTAAAGGATGTGTCATTGGCTCATTTTAACAGACATTTCAGAAAAATCACTCTTCATGATGTCAATAGAGTAATGGCCTTAGTGCCCTAAAAACATGTGACGCCGAAGGGCAACTGGCCTTGCACCTAAAATGATGAAATTCCCACCCTGCTGATGACATCACTTATATTGATTTCAACCGTATCACCCAGTATATACCCTGTTTGTTCGGTTCACTCTCTTCTCCACATCCCTCCCCCATGCTCTCTCCCTTCTCTCTCCCTTCTCCCCCCCCTACCCTCTCTCCCCTCCCCCCTCTCTTGATTGTTCAATCATGTTTATTGATAGTGCTTGCCGTAACTAGATTTAGATAATTCTCTGTAAAGCCCTTTGAGACATGCTTGTGAATTAACAACTAAAACTTGACTTGACCGGTCAAAACGCTGGTCCGGTGAAAACGCCGGATCCATTTTTCTTCTTACAGATCAATAATTTTGGACCTGGGTATATATCCTCACCTCCATCTCAACATCTGGTACCCTTATACTGATATCATTTATTTTCCTGGAGGCTGTCCTGTTAGAGAGGCGTCAGTGCCTGATATTGTAGTACAGAATTCCATTTGTCATATAGCATAACATGTTTGAGTGATCAAACCTCTGCTGCCAAGCACCAGCCGGTCAAGTTCATTTCCAATAGTGACGCCCGTAAGTGGTGGCATCAGGGAGGACCCATAACGGACGATGCTTTGATGAAGATGCTGGAACAGGATAGCGAGGGCACATTGTTGCCGAGTGCCTGGCTGATAAATACCTCCAGTGACTCAGTGTGAATAAAGCTCTCCCGACGGTGTCCTTAGCTAGGGGTTTCTACTCCTTTATGATAATTTCAACCAGTCTCTAGTTACCATGGCAATTGCTCACTCTGCAGGCACTGGTCGGTTGGAGTGCTTCAGCCAACGGTGATCAACTGAAGCTTTAATTAGGATAAAGTGTGTGAACAGTTTAATATACCGGGTTCCTTCCATGTTTTAGACATGTAAAATATCTGACATGTCTGCTTTGATCAGAGGCAGGGGCGGACTGGGATCATAATTCAGGCCGGGCATTAGATACCAAGCAGGCCAGGCTCATATGGGCCGACGCGCGTGCCGGCGTCCGAAGGGCGGCGGCGAAAAATTTGGGGCGTTTGAAGCTCAATTTGGGCCGTTTGAAGCCCAATTTGGGCCGTTTGAAGCCAGATTTGGGTCGTTTAAAGCCAGATTTGGGCTGTTTGAAGCCCGATTTGGGCCGTTTGAAGCCCAATTTGGGCCGTTTGAAGCCCAATTTGGGCCAAGTCCAATTTTACAATGAGATGCACCCACTTTAAACCTGAATAAAGTAATAAAACCACTAGTAAACCAGTAGGCGGCGCCTGGCCTGCTGTTCAGTGAGTGGCCTGGCCTGGCCTGCAAAAAAAAAATAAAAAAAAAATATATATTTTTTTTTGGCAGGCCAGGCCACCGGGCATTTGCCCGACGTGCCCGATTATGCAGTCCGCCACTGATCAGAGGCAACACAAAATGCCTTAGCATTTAGTGGACCCAGGCCTGAGTCTTCCACAAAAAGCCTTAGCATTTAGTGGACCCAGGCCTGACTCTTCCACAAAAAGCCTTAGCATTTAGTGGACCCAGGCCTGAGTCTTCCACAAAAAGCCTTAGCATTTAGTGGACCCAGGCCTGAGTTTTCCACAAACAGCCTCACTACACTGATTCTGTGCCGTTATAAAAGTACAGTGCACAGGAATAACTGATACATACAGTACAGTGCCACATTCAAATCTCATTCTGAAATATCTGCTAATTCCTGCAGCAAAAAGAAGCACCTGTCTTGGGGAAGGCGGGACGACGACTCGTTACAACTTATTTTTGCCCGATCTGATTTGTTATTTTCTTAGTGCACTGGACACTTTTTTCTTTTCTTTTTTCTTTTTCCCCACTTTCTCCTCAATTGTACTTGGCCAATTTCCCCTCCTGCTGCCCCGGTCGCTGCCCCACCCTCTGCCGATCTGGGGAGAGCCGTAGACTAGCACCATGCTTCCTCCGACACATGCGCCAGTTGCCAGCGGCTTTTCACCTGACAGCGGGGAGCGCCACCGGCAGGACATAGCACATGGGAGGATCACGCTATTCCCAACAGTTCCCTGGACACCTTCTTTTCTAGTAAGTGATTTGTCTTCCTCTTGATGAACACAGCCCGCCATTGTCTATGCGCGACTGTGCGTTGGTGGCATAATGTTGAACTGCACCCATTTCCCAGGCAGTTGTCAAATGCATTACTGGACAATGCACACATGGCATTGCAGACTATAGACACACATTCACAACACAAAGAAAAACATTCATGAACACTGTAGTGAACCATGTTTTCCCCTATCAGAAAACGGCAAGAACATTGCAGTAAATCTCAATTTCATTTGTAATGGCAGCTTTGACAATAGCATACAGTATATATTAGGGGTGTCACAATATATCGTCCCACGAAATTTCGCGATAGTAAAACGTCACGATATGTATCGTTGAGATGAAATCTCATATCGTGGAAAAAAAAAAAAAAAAATTTTTTTTTTTTTTTTTTTTTTTTTTTCAAAAATAGACAAAGAAACGTCTTTGTTTGTTGAAGTTCAATGTGTGGAAAGTAGTTCAGTTGAACAAGTCTCTGAAGAGACACATGAGAAGTTATACAGGAGAGAAACCATTCAATTGAGTTTCTGGCAAAACTGTTTACTTGACAGGAAAAACTGAAGATGCATAAAAAATAGACTAAGAAAAGTCTTGTTGTTTGAGTTTGAAGAAAAACTGAAGATGCATAATGAGAATTTATACTGCTGAGAAACCTTTTAGTTCAAAGTAAATCTAAGTGACGGTGTAACTCATTCTATTTCAAGATAAGCCTTATCTCCAATCTCATGTTTTTTCTAGTTGTTATTGTAATAACAATTTCCCACAACAGCATGTTTTGTATTTGTGCATTTCAAATAAAATACTACTTTTCCAGTCATATATTGTCATTATTCAAGTTTAAAAAAATATTGTTAAAATCGTATCGTATCGTATCGTTATCGTGAACCCAGTATCGTGATACGTATCGTATCGTGAACTGAGTGTATCGTGACACCCCTAGTATATATGCACTGTTTAGTATTTTTAAAGTGGTCTATAATCACAGATGATTGCAGAGCGGTGAGTGAAGTAAACCGGATTACCCACTCAAGATTACTGTAGGTTCTGCTTTGTTCGGTGAAGATGAGGTAAACACCAGATGTACACATCGCAAGGACACTGAGTGGCATGGCAAGGGAGGACCACCCTCACATGTACGTGTATACACACACACACACACACACACACACACACACACACACACACACACACAGGGGTAAATATACACACATGCGTGCACATTGCACAATAGTCTGTAAATGACAGCTTCAAGCAATTACAATCCAAAAGGTGAGGCATCACGCAGCACGATTCAGCTCGTGGAAAACAGTTGAGCGGCGATCGCTTCTGTTCAACAATCGCCAATCAAGCACGACACCGTCTGAAGTGCCAGCTCTGTGTGTGCAAAGCGGATGTGACTCAACTGTTTTTCAACTACAGTCTGTATATGACAACATAGTTTGTTCCTTAACGACCCACAGGAGTGTCACAGTTCCCATGTTAATTTGAAAATGTCAGTTCATTTGAAAATGTTGCTACGGGTTAATTTGAAAATGTCACTACGGTTGTGTTTAGGCAACTAAAACAGCTTAGTTAAGGTTAGGGTTCTGGTTTGGGTTCGGCTTTAATAACAAAAACGTTAAACTGTTGACTTTGCAAACGCGCATGGCCCTCCCCCATCCCCAACGGCTTTACTTTTCGCCATGCTATTTCTACAGCAGACTGTCATTATTTACATGACCGCTAGAGGTCACTTAATTTTGAAACATTGCTACAGGTCGTAAAATCAACTTGTTCACTTCAAAGCGATATCTTAGACTAATTTCAATAATGAAGACTACTACTTCTGCAGCCAACGCCAAGTTCAGGTTAGATCAGAGGCGTCATGCCCATTGTAACTGAGGGAGGCAATTGCCCCCTCAGATTTTTGAGAGGTAACATTTTTTTTTTTTTTTTTTTTTTTTTTTTAATAAACATAGGCTATAATATTATAGGCTGTGTGTGGTAGTTGAAACATAGTTTCAAGTTGACGTTTATTTATGTTTGTAGTTAAAACAAAAACATAAATACTGTATAGGCTACATACAGTACAACACAAAAGGCTGTTATTTACCCTTTGTTGCCACCTGGTGAGTAAATATATATAACTAAAACCATTAAAATTGACAACCGGTCCGCAACTTTTTTCCCCCATGTGTCTACCAGTCCTTGGCACAAAAATGGTTGGGAAGCCCTGCTCTAGAGGACACTAGATGAGACTAATGGAAGAGAAAAGATGTCTACCTTCTGAAAAGGCAATACCAGCCAAAATAAACATTGTGTTACATTGCTTTGAAACATGTGGTCTCCCTTTTTTGTCAAGTCCATTGAGCCTGGGCAGTGGCAATGTACTTAGTCTGGTGATTATGGATCTTTCCAGGAGGCTGAGAGCAGTTTGGAAAATAGCCTTATGGTTACACCTGCTCAGTCTGTTAATTTAAAATTAGATATTCCTCTAAATCTGGCTTCCAACCCCCCAAAAAAAATTTGGCGCCGCACTTTGTGCGCCGCCAAAAATTCGCCAGGTTTTTGGCTTGCATGACGCCCCTGGGTTAGATCACAGTGCACACCCCCTTTCGTTCAGGTTGCATAACTCCATTCATAGGCGTTTCTAGGCCTTCCAACCAGGGGGGTGCACCATCTCGGTCCAAAGTGTACCCCGGCAGGGGGGTATCCAGGGAGGGCTGTGCCCCCCCGGACTAAGACATTTTGTACATTTTAAAGTAAAATGCATGAATCTGGTGCACTCTGAGAGTAAAATGAAGAGGCTAGTAGATCTATGAAGAACTACACACATCACATTAATATCCTCTTCACAATGCTGTGGCTTTACAATGATGAAGAAATATGCGTGAGTTGGGTTGAGAGGTCAAGTACAGATTTATTTTATTTAGAAACAATGAAGCGAGAAATTGCATTGAATAATGTTGAATACAATGAAATATAGATATCTACGACACATAATATATATATATATATTCGATTAGATTTTGTTTAAATCATTTACATGTAGATTTTTTTTCTCCATCTGGCCACAAGGAGGTGCACGTGCATCCGGTGCACCAACGTAAAATCGCCAGTGACTCTGTTCATTGCTATGCTCCCCATCCATTGACAGTCTCCCACACTTCCCCTCTCTGGCAATAGCCAATCAGCTCAAGCAATTCCTTTCCCGCTGAGCGAATCACCTAACCGGTGTAGTACATCAGAGTCCATGCTTTTACTATGTTTGCTATGTGCTGCCTATGTGCTATGTGTCACCCTCAGTTGCTGATCATCATCGCTGAAGCAGTTGTTTTCGCCCCACCTCCTCCCCTGACCACCACCATCGTCATGACTCCTGAAGAATTCCCTATGGGAATCCTATCCTATTCATCGCTGACGCCCTCTTCTCATCATCTCAGGAGGAGCGTCATCATATCATGGAGTCATACGCCAAAATGAATTTGTTTATTCTATCATTAAAGCTTCTGGAACCTTTCTACTTAGTCTCTCATTAGAGTGAAGGACGTATGGAGTCGGAGGACAGGCTCCCCGGTGAGTCGGTGACAAAGGCGCCTTCTAGGCGGCGTAATGGATTCTGCAGGCCAGGCAGAGGCTGCGGCGCCACGAGGGGAGCTGAGACAAGATGGATCCGTTTCAGCTCCTAATCACAGGCCAGAGCCACGCTCGAGACGCAACCTGGACGAGTCTCAACATTAAACAGTGCCGTCTTTCTGCTGATCAGGCCCTCGTGTCTGTACCCTCCCCACCACCCCTGCACCTGCTACTCTCTCTAGCCTCTCTCTCTCTCACTCTCTCTCTCTCTCTCTCTCTCTCTCTAGCCTCTCTCTCTCTCACTCTCTCTCTCTCTCTAGCCTCTCTCTCTCTCACTCTCTCTCTCTCTCTCTAGCCTCTCTCTCTCTCACTCTCTCAACTTCCATTGACTATCTCTCCTCCTCCACCCCTTTCCTGGCTTTTGATTATCAACAACAACCAGTCTGCCTGTATCGAAATTTCATCTTTCTTGGTTCCAATCCGTTTCACATGTGTAACTGTGTGCGCACTCTCTCTGTGCGCTCTCTCTCTCTCAGATACTCACTCACAGATGCTCTCTCTCTCTCTCTCTCTCTCTCTCTCTCTCTCTCTTTCTCTCTCTCTCTCTCTCGCTCTCTCTCAGATACTCACTCACAGATGCTCTCTCTCTCTCTCTCTCTCTCTCTTTCTCTCTCTCTCTCTCTCTCTCTCTCAGACACTCGCTCACAGATGCAGCGTATCTTATTTTTTCATTCTCCCTCCGATTCCCCTCCTCTCCTTTTTTCCTTTAATCATAAACATACAGTAGGAGGCCTGCATAATCCACACACTCCATCACAATTCTACCCCGACCGGTTTGTCTTATTATTATCACTGTCAAATCTGTGAAGGACACACGTTCCCATTCTCCACTAAAAGGACTATATTGTCATCGCAATCATTCTCAATGAATTTGGAGAGTTTCAGGTGAGATGTACAATCTCAAGAATGAATGTCTGAAGGATAATAGTCATGTTTCTAAAGCAATTGGAAAGGAAGGAAAATTACGCATTGTATCGATCCCCGAAGGGAAATTGTCCACATGAAGGTCAGGCCGCAGCTACAGAATAGAAACCTGCAGCTGGTATAGGGATTCAGTGTCTTGCACAAGGACACTTCGGCAGGGCTCAAACCTGAGTCCCCTGGTTGAAGGACAGATTCTCGAAGCACAAAGCCACCGGTAAAAAGAAAGCCCGGGTAGAAAAGTGACTGGAAGGGGATTATGGAAATGGGTTTCTAACATTTAATTCGATGGCGACACAATGTGTGAAAACCCTCCAAATGACCATCATTTAAAGGGCCTGAAGGCGACGATGCATTAGAACGTTTCACTCTGTCCTCGTCTTTCCCTGTCATTCATTTCTAATGGACTATGTCCACCAAACACGGTCTGTTGGTCCACCAGCAGAAGATGCCTGGGGGAGAAGAAAGGGCGAGCACGCCCTGGAAGCTCAACTTCACCAAGACGCTTTATCTGCTTTGAATATTGATGCAGTCTCTCTCGACAATGTCTCAGCGGTCATCCATAATGAATGTGACTGTTTATCCCACTTATTCTCCTCAATCACCGCTTTTCATGTTTCGCAGGGGACCCTCCACATTATTGCTTTTTTTCCCCAGCTGAAAATCCAACCGTCGCCCCAGTTCTGCCTATAAAACCATTTTTTAGAGAGAGAGAGAGAGAGAGAGAGAGAGAGAGAGAGATGGAGAGAGAGAGAGAGAGAGATAGGAAACCACGGAGCAGCTTAATATTAAATGGATGGACAGTGGTGAGGCAGAGAAAGACAATCTTCTTTTCTTCTGGCTTTGCGTTCAAATCCAAATGGTGATTGTCCGGTCAGCAAATGGTCAAGGGATTTACAGTAGAGCTGCAAATGTTGGTCTCAATTCAATTTCAATGGGGTTCTTACTCGATTTACTTGTGGTCAGTTTGACAGTTGGAGAATCCACTTTGTGTGGAAGAAACTGCTTCTTTACATGAGGGGGGGGGGGGGGGGGGGGAAGTGAGCCACAAATCATTTGCTGTGACAATTGAGCAAAGTGCTTGTTGGTTCCAGCTGTCAATAGGTTGGATTTTGGTGGACGTGGAATTTAAATATTTAGCTCTCTGGCTTGATTCTCAATTTTCTTTTACGCCCCGTATTGACTCGGTGATGAAGAAAATAAATTGCACCCTGAGAATATTATATCGCTCGAGTAACCATTTCACCCTACAGGTCAGGAAAATAATTATTTCACAGTTGATATTACAGTAGATTAGTGTCTATATATCAGATTACCTCAGAAACAAATATTTGTCCTCTCAAGTTTACAATAGTCTCTGTAGATTTGTTTTGAGGTCGCTAAATTGGTTAACACCTCATTCAAGACATGGTAAATGGCAAATGGATTGCATTTATATAGTGCTTTTATCCAAAGCGCTTTACAATGTGCCTACATTCACACAGCGAAGGTGGCCAGCTACCACGCAGGGTGCTGGCACAGCCATCGGGGTTCATTTGGGGTTCAGTGTCTTGCCCAAGGACACTTCGACATGCGGACTGGAGGAGCCGGGGATCGAACCACCAACCTTCTGGTTGGTGGACGACACACTCTACCTCCTGAACCACAGCCGCTCCGGACATGTGTAGGCTACATTACTGTACTATTTCTATTGGGGGCGGTTGTGGCTCAGGAGGTAGAGCGGGTCGTCCACTAATCAGAAGGTTGGTGGTCCAATCCCCAGCTCCTCCAGTCCGCATGTCGAGGTGTCCTCCTGGGACAAGATACTGAACCCCAAATTGCTCCCGATGGCTGTGCCAGCACCCTGCGTGGCAGCTGGCCGCCCTCGGTGTGTGAATGGGTGAATGTGGGCACATTGTAAAGCGCTTTGGATAAAGGCGCTATATACTGTAAATGCAGTCCATTTACCATCTACTGTACAGAGTAGCAATTGTAAAATGAAATTGTGCAAACACATCGAGCCTATGTGTTAATGATTAAAGATGAAAGAGTGCCAGTCATTTGCTGTTGAATTTTTACAGTTTTACAGTTGAGCATCTGCCATATCAATTAACCTATATCTGCCCAGTCAAGTGGCCAGCCCATCAGAGAGGTTAAATTAACCTATATCCGCCCAGTCAAGTGGCCAGCCCATCAGAGAGGTTACATTAACCTATATCCGCCCAGTCAAGTGGCCGGCCCATCAGAGAGGTTACATTAACCTATATCCGCCCAGTCAAGTGGCCGGCCCATCAGAGAGGTTAAACTAACCTATATCCGCCCAGTCAAGTGGCCAGCCCATCAGAGAGGTTAAACTAACCTATATCCGCCCAGTCAAGTGGCCAGCCCATCAGAGAGGTTAAACTAACCTATATCCGCCCAGTCAAGTGGCCGGCCCATCAGAGAGGTTAAATTAACCTATATCCGCCCAGTCAAGTGGCCGGCCCATCAGAGAGGTTAAATTAACCTATATCCGCCCAGTCAAGTGGCCAGCCCATCAGAGAGGTTAAACTAACCTATATCCGCCCAGTCAAGTGGCCAGCCCATCAGAGAGGTTAAATTAACCTATATCCGCCCAGTCAAGTGGCCAGCCCATCAGAGAGGTTAAATTAACCTATATCCGCCCAGTCAAGAGGCCGGCCCATCAGAGAGGTTAAATTAACCTATATCCGCCCAGTCAAGTGGCCGGCCCATCAGAGAGGTTAAATTAACCTATATCCGCCCAGTCAAGTGGCCAGCCCATCAGAGAGGTTACATTAACCTATATCCGCCCAGTCAAGTGGCCGGCCCATCAGAGAGGTTACATTAACCTATATCCGCCCAGTCAAGTGGCCGGCCCATCAGAGAGGTTAAACTAACCTATATCCGCCCAGTCAAGTGGCCAGCCCATCAGAGAGGTTACATTAACCTATATCCGCCCAGTCAAGTGGCCAGCCCATCAGAGAGGTTAAACTAACCTATATCCGCCCAGTCAAGTGGCCAGCCCATCAGAGAGGTTACATTAACCTATATCCGCCCAGTCAAGTGGCCGGCCCATCAGAGAGGTTCAGCAAACTATAAAAAAAATGCCCCATGTCACCTACAACTAGATGGTATGCAAATGAGTGGGCACATTTACAAGTCAATTACAACTGTATCTAGGCTGCTTGGTGCTTTTTGGAGATAGGGCCCCCCAGGGCATTGTGTCCTGCGTGCTGTGTGGAATCCAGGCTTGGCCATTAACCGGCCGTTTGGAGAGTTTATCGGACAATTACAGTAACGAGGTCAACGGATTGATCTTTTACAGCTTTTAAACACGCTGCTGTGGCACAGTGGCTCCCTGTGCTGTATCTGCACAGAATCACATCCCTTCCATTGTGAAGTGAACACACTCTGCGTAGCCTATGTGGCAACTCGGCATCTGTCGCTTTGTATTGGACTCTATGATGCTTTTGTACTTTGCCGGAACGATTCATTGTTTGGTTTGACAAATTATAGGTGAGAATTAGAATTATGTTTTTACCAGCTGCAACAGCAGGCTGGTCTTGTGAGTCTGTGTGTGTTATCATGGCAAAATATGGTCCTGGAGATACTTGTAGCAGGAACTACCACAGAAGCTGTTTTGAGTACTTTGACAGGTTGTCTGTCTGTCTGTGGAGTGGACAGATTTTGTGAACACCATAGCGTCAAAACCATACAGGATGCAGTCACGAAACTTTTGACATCAAAATGAAGACCGAGTTCGAAAATGGATGTGATCGAGCAAGGGGGCTGCCCCCACCTCCCCCCCTCCACACACACACACACACACACACACACACACACACACACACACACACACACACACACACACACACACACACACACACACACACACACACACACACTACACCCCTGGTCCACAGTCATTTTGAGTAGCGGGCATTGTGGCTGGCCAAGTTTTATATCCATAAATGTAAGGTGTTAAAAACTAACGCCTCTTTTTGTACTTTAAAGCAGTCGCCTACCACCGACACCCGGGTTCAATTCCTGTAGTGGTAGAGTCTACTTCCAGCTTCATCAGACGTTCCTACAGACACAATTGGCCGTGTCTGCGGGTGGAAGCTGGTGGGGGATGAGTCCTGGGCGCTGCACTAGTCTACAGTAGGTCGGTCTGTTCGGGGGGAGAGAGGAACTGGGGGGAATAGCGTGATCCTTGCACGCGCTACGTCCTGCTGGTGAAACCCCTCGCTGTCAGGTGAAAAGAAGCGGCTGGCGACTGCACATGTGTCGGAGGAAGTATGTGCTAGTCTATGGCTCTCCCCAGATCGGCAGAGGGGGTGGAGCAACGACGGACAACAGGGGAATTGGCCAAGTAGGCTATTGGGGGAGGAAAATATGAAAAACTTGATATACTGTAAAAAGAAAAACACATTAGGCGGCTCCCAATTTAACATAATATAATTTTTACTGCACCTTTTCATTTTGTATTTGTGACAAACGTTGTAACTCCTGGCGTTGTAGCCTACTATATGTTTTGTTCTTTTTTATTCTTTGTTACTGCTTCATTTTGTAGGCTCTATTAATATCGGATGCTGAGGGGGGGGGGGGGGGGGGGCGTACTATCCCACCCCAAAATTGACCATGTGATAGCAGATAGCTCATAGGGTGATTTGAGAGAAACAACAAGAGGCGTTTGTTTCCCACACTGTGAGATCCCGGAGACTGAGCTAGTGCCGACACCGGTCCCTCCCTCCCTCCCACCCCCCGCTCACTCCGCTGCCTTGAGAGAGACTGAAGAGAGGGAGAGAGAGAGAGGTGGGGAAGAACCAACGAGAGGAAACCAAGCGACGGAGATGGCGAGCTGCATCATCAACATGGGGCCGATATCAGCGCTACTGCTGCCGCTGCTCGGGTGCGTCCTCCTGGCCTCGCACACCGCGTGTGTCCGCGACATGGACGACCCGAGCCAGGACACCGAGTGCAAGATGAAGAGCGTGACCGTGTCCGCGCTGCCGTTCCTCCGCGAGAACGACCTGAGCATC
The DNA here is from genome assembly GCF_964638095.1 of Poromitra crassiceps. Lineage (NCBI taxonomy): Eukaryota > Metazoa > Chordata > Actinopteri > Beryciformes > Melamphaidae > Poromitra > Poromitra crassiceps. Next base: position 38,449,232 of record NC_139635.1, read on the forward strand.
ATGCACAGCCCGTCGGCCTCCGAGCCCAAGCTGCTGTTCTCCGTGCGCAATGACTTCCCCGGGGAGATCGTGGTGGTGGACGACCTGGAGAACACCGAGCTGCCCTTCTTCGTCCTAGGTGAGTTTTGGGGGTTTGAGACTGAGAGCGGCTCGTTTAAGCGGCTACTTGATGTGGCTTAATAAAGCGCCTCCCCTCTCCTTATCATCATCACACCTGAGCATCTGTCTCCTAGCATAACGTCAGGCAGGCCTGGCTAAATACACACTGTTTACAACGTCACATATCTGACACCGGAGCGATTACCCACTGAAATTAGCTGCCGTGTTTTTGCCAAAGCAGCCAATGTGCGACAATTAGCTATAGCGTCTGTTATTGATAACAGCATAGGGTGCTATGCCGTCAGTTAGCACAGCATCTTATTGCAATCACAGGCCGCATAGCATCACAGTGCTAGCAACACTCGTAGCCCCCCCCCCCCCCCCCCCCGAGTTAGCCAGCGGTCAATTCATTTGCGAGTTGAACCGATGTTAAGGCTGTACCCTATAGTTCATCCCCAACACACGAGGGCTAATGTACTGTACACACGTGGTTAGGCTGCACATGTGGGATAGCCTTTCAACTAGTTCAGTGGTTCTCAAACTTTTCCACATCAAGGGCCCTTAAACTGACATCAAGGGCCCTTAAACTGACACACAGACCCCCATTTGATAAGACTGTGTCCCAGCCCCCCCCCCCAGATGATATGATTTTTGCATTTAGATGCTTTATTACAGAAAGTGTATGAAACCCATGACCAGATCATATAATAGGCTATTATGTTACTTATGGATGGAGTTATAGCGAAAATAAATTACCCCCCTTTTTGCTGGGGACCCCGTGAAACCCCCTCAAGGACCCCATGGGAGTCCCAGGACCCCACTTTGAGAACCACCGGGCTAGTTAACAGGTAGCCTAGAGTTGAGCCTAGAGTTGATGCTAACTGCTATAAAACATGACAACTTTCACTCTATCACACAGTAAATTGCCTGTGCGCCCAGCCCACCTCACAGCGTCCCTCCCTGCCCTATTTGTTTGTGATTGATTGAAATGGCATTTCACAGTGTCAAGTTTGGCTATGTCAAATGAAGTTTAGGCACGTTCAGAGCAGCCAGTGGACACAGTCACTGGCCCATGTGTTTGGCTGCAAGAGGGAAAGTTTGCAACTTTGCATAGTAGAGGTTTGCTGGCCGCTGTCCATGGTGCTGAACGTCTGCTGCTGCTGGGAGTAGCTGTCTGCCTCCTGTTGCTGTGTGGCTTCAGAATAGCGGGGCACCTTCTCCTTCAAAAGATGGCTCACTCTGTCCACTCTGTTTGCTGGTCACTTAATAGGACATTTGTTTATTTCATGTTAGTTGATGTAAGCTTGTGTTTTGCTTGTGTATCTTTCACTTTCTTCTTTTTAATGTCTTTTTCCATGTGGCGTTTCCGATGTGTTTTTGTGTGCAGTGGGTGGCTGGAAGTGCTAGGCTATTATTTAAAAGTGTTCACCTGTTGATTACTTGTATCACCAAAAGAGAAAGAAAGAAAGAAAGCTCTTATAAACTAGCTTCCAAACAGTGGCCTGGATGGCACAGATGTTTCGCAGACTTTCTCCTGAATAGACCACTCGTAACCTTTTCATCTGGAAATTGCACTATTGAGCTGAGCTTAACACAAGAATTGAGAACCAGTTCCCCTCTGAAAAACCACGACCATGCAGGGTGTTATATCTGCTCTCACCATCTATAGCCTATATTACTTATGAGACGTGGGGACTCAAAGTTGTCGAATTGCTTGAGACTTGACTTGATGCATGAAGGGAAGACTTAATACTTGACTTAACTTTGGTTCTGGTTACTTTGGAATTTACTTTTACTTGTATTTTGACTTGAAATGGCTTCTTACATTTTAACAAATGATCTTGTGTTTGTGTAAATGGCAGATTGAAAGTGATGAGATTTGTTCCAACAGACGAGTGAATTTAAATTATGTTGAATGATACACTTACCAAGCTTTTATCCTATTAAAACCATTGCATTGAAAAGTCCCAAATATTTTGTTGATTTTGATTAGAGATGCACCGATTGATCGGCAGGTGACTGGAAATGGCCGATTTTCAGCTGATCGGCCGTGACCGGTGTGAATTTAACTCACCTGTTTCCAAAGTGAAAGTTGGAGTCGCTCCATACTAGATACAGCAGCTGCGTTTCTCTAGCCATTATCCTAAACTCTCTCTAGGTTCAAAAGCCCACGCGAATCTAACGTTATATCAGCCAGTAATTCAGTCAGTTTTCTGCCAGCTAGTTAAATTCAACACACACGTTGTTGGTGAGGATCTGTAACGTTAACGTTATTTGTTTTGCGGTCAGTCTACATATCCGATTCTGTGTGCCGGTCGGCTCCCCCCCTTTTTTCCACGTGACGTGCGCGCACCCCAAAGCAGCGAGACAGATGGGCAGCCACCACACCACACACACACCAGCATGTCCTCCTCAGTGTGGAAATGTTTCACCGTCAGTGAAGCAAACACAAAGCTTGCAGTTTGTCACACATGCAAGTCGAAAATAAGCCGCGGAGGAACAACTGGCCGAGTCTCGCTCGGCTGGAGTCCCGTCTGAGCGGCTCGTTCACCTCTTTTTCCCTCTCCCCTGAGATGAATGTGAGCATTGATGGAGCCCTGTGTCCAGTATACAGGAGAGGACTAATATAAGGCCTATTTGTTTCGTATTGCGAATAATACGACGGACATAATAATAAAACGAATCGGACTCGGTGTTCAAGATTTTCTGTGCGTGATGATTTTTTTCCGGATGACGGATTAAAAAAACGCATACAGTACGAAATGTTGGACTCTTGTGTGTAAACTCAGCGATTCAGACTGAATCGTCAACTCATAAACTCATTTCCTCTTCTACTCAAGAACATCCTAGAACAGCCAAATCCACAACTATGCCCACAAAAGTGGCTGGAACACTTTTATTTTGAGATGTGTGAGTGAGATGGTCCTCCCTCATGCAAATGATAAGAATTGTTACATGAATCTTTTTTTCTAGCACCTGTGCACGGCTGCACAGCCCTGCTGCACAGCCCGTGAAATGGATTGTTTGGGAAATGGAAGTTGTATTCCTCGTTGAGCCAGCAGAACAGCTTCAGAGCTTTGTGTCAGAATGTAATTACTTCAGTTCTACTTTGCAATATGGGAGAAAAAGTTGGGGACTCTACATTACTTAATGCATTATCATGAACAGATATATGGATGATTTGTGATGGCTACCCCTGAAATAATGGTGACGAAATGCGATTTTCGGCCTTCCGCGATGTCTGTATGCATCTGTCGCCCGAATGCCCGAGTCTTTGCGGTGTGTCCCGCACTGTCGGCACTAGCCAGCCTCGTCGCCAGGCTGACACGTTGAATCGGCGCGTCCGGCTGTCAGTGAGAGAAATCCCTCTGATTGGCTGCTCAGCGGGTTAAGCGAAGCAGTGAGAAGACCGGGCATCGCATCGCATCGCACAAATCTTTCTTCTCACTTTTCGACCTCATCTCATTTCAATACACACATATTTCCACGACGACGTGGCCTTCGGGAAAGCCCCTTGAGCCTGTCGCTGTGTGTTATCACCCATTTAGTGCGCTTTCTCCTGAATGTTTTGCCTCCGCCCTCCGCCACTTCCTTTCTTCTTCTACAGGCAAAAGACCAGGCAGGGGCTGACAACACCCGCGCCATTTGTCTCTTTTGATCAGACATATTCTCAAATAGAAGCAGCTATTATGAAAGCGTAGAAGTGGAGAGCGAGAGAGTGGTGTGAGAATGGTAGGCAAAGCCTGCTTTGTTTGTATCTGGTTTGTATGTCCACAGTCCTAGGCCTCACGCACGCAGGCGCACAACACACATGCTCATTGACCATCAGCTGTAGGCTTTGAGGTGTGTTCAAGTAGGGATGCAAAACTTTATACTGTAAATGTCCTTAATTGATTAATTGGTCATGTTAACGATCAATTAATCGATTAATCATTATATTAAAAAAACTGCTTTTGACATACAGAATAGAAAATACAAAAGGCAGGGTTTTACACCTGTCTTTAGGCCGACCCAACAAGTCGATCAACCAACTAAACGTCCTGCATTAGCTGTCATTGTGCTTGTGGACGTGACTTATTTCAACATTGTATTACAATGTTTACAATGATTACTGTTGTCTTTTTGGGTGTAATTGTCCCACCCTGGACTTTCTGCCTGCTAACTTGGCTTTCTTCTTCCTCTACATGTACTGTATAATATGAGCAGTGAAATTTTGCCCTTGTGGTCTTAAATCATTTCAGCAAAGAAAAAAAAGAGAGAGAAAATAGTACATAAACTACGGTACATTGTCGATTAATCGGTTAACATATAGTTTGATCGATCAAATTCTTAAAGTCGAGCTGAACCCAAAAATGACTTTTCTTTTCTTTTAGTTCAAATACCTGGGTATTCAGTGCACCTATTTAATAATGTATGCAAAACAAATCACAACAAGCTAATTTCTTTAGTTTTTCACACTTTTTCACATCAAAAGTTAGTTTTTCAAGATTTCATTGATAACAGTAATTTACAGTTTGCTGACGTCACCTAGTACTATCAAATTTCTACCCCATTTCAACCAATCATTTCACGACATGCAGCTGTCAATCAAATCTTCATTTCAGGATCATTTTCTCTTCCAAATGAAGGGGAAAATGGCGCCTAGTGCCTGTCATCTGGCAGAGTTTCTAGCCCATAAACTAACTACTAACTTGAGCAATTATGCAAACTAAATCAAACGGTAATGTCTAAGAATGCAAAGAAATGTAACTGGCTCGTTAAAACACGCATTCCAGGAATATTATTTACATTTATAACGATAATGGCGCGCGCCTCCGAGCCTGACAGCCTCCCTGGCTGTCAGGGGTCGTCTCTCGGAGATTCCAGGCGGGCGGGCAGCACCTATGGATCGGATTGTCCGCTCGCTCCGCACGAAGCCGGTGGGTGCCTGGTACTCTGCGGATCCCACTCGCGTATCATGACAACAGGCTGAATCCCACTCGATTTGGGGGTGGAACACGCCAGGATTGGCCAATGCCAAAGCCAGTCCCCAGAATTGTCAAATCAAATCATCGACACGTATATGGTCCGCCTCTCAATTCGTTTTCAGTGTCCGACGCTCGCGCTGGTGCATTCCGTTCCGGTTCACTTCGACTTTAAGGATCGATTAATCGATTGTCTATTAATCACTAACATCCTTATGTTCAAGTGCCACTTTTTGGCTCCGACACAGACGGCGTGAGGCGACGACGCAAACAGTCGGCCTCCGTTGCCACCACTTCTTCCTAGTTCTCCCGGTGTGTCTGGGGCTAAACACCTCCCGGTGTGTCTGGAGCTAAAGACCTCCCGGTGTGTCTGGAGCTAAACACCTCCCGGTGTGTCTGGAGCTAAACACCTCCCGGTGTGTCTGGGGCTAAAGACCTCCCGGTGTGTCTGGAGCTAAACACCTCCTGGTGTGTCTGGGGCTAAACACCTCCCGGTGTGTCTGGAGCTAAACACCTCCTGGTGTGTCTGGAGCTAAACACCTCCTGGTGTGTCTGGGGCTAAACACCTCCCGGTGTGTCTGGAGCTAAACACCTCCCGGTGTGTCTGGAGCTAAACACCTCCTGGTGTGTCTGGAGCTAAACACCTCCCGGTGTGTCTGGGGCTAAACACCTCCCGGTGTGTCTGGGGCTAAACACCTCCTGGTGTGTCTGGGGCTAAACACCTCCCGGTGTGTCTGGAGCTAAACACCTCCCGGTGTGTCTGGGGCTAAACACCTCCCGGTGTGTCTGGAGCTAAAGGCCTCCCGGTGTGTCTGGGGCTAAACACCTCCTGGTGTGTCTGGGGCTAAACACCTCCCGGTGTGTCTGGAGCTAAACACCTCCCGGTGTGTCTGGAGCTAAACACCTCCTGGTGTGTCTGGAGCTAAACACCTCCCAGTGTGTCTGGGGCTAAACATCTCCCGGTGTGTCTGGGGCTAAACACCTCCTGGTGTGTCTGGAGCTAAACACCTCCCGGTGTGTCTGGGGCTAAACACCTCCTGGTGTGTCTGGGGCTAAACACCTCCTGGTGTGTCTGGGGCTAAAGACCTCCCGGTGTGTCTGGAGCTAAACACCTCCCGGTGTGTCTGGGGCTAAACACCTCCCGGTGTGTCTGGAGCTAAAGGCCTCCCGGTGTGTCTGGGGCTAAACACCTCCTGGTGTGTCTGGGGCTAAACACCTCCTGGTGTGTCTGGGGCTAAACACCTCCTGGTGTGTCTGGGGCTAAACACCTCCTGGTGTGTCTGGGGCTAAACACCTCCCGGTGTGTCTGGGGCTAAAGGCCTCCCGGTGTGTCTGGGGCTAAACACCTCATGGTGTGTCTGGGGCTAAACACCTCCTGGTGTGTCTGGGGCTAAACACCTCCTGGTGTGTCTGGGGCTAAACACCTCCTGGTGTGTCTGGGGCTAAAGGCCTCCCGGTGTGTCTGGGGCTAAACACCTCCCGGTGTGTCTGGAGCTAAACACCTCCTGGTGTGTCTGGAGCTAAACACCTCATGGTGTGTCTGGGGCTAAACACCTCCTGGTGTGTCTGGGGCTAAAGACCTCCCGGTGTGTCTGGGGCTAAACACCTCCTGGTGTGTCTGGGGCTAAAGGCCTCCCGGTGTGTCTGGGGCTAAACACCTCCCGGTGTGTCTGGGGCTAAAGACCTCCCGGTGTGTCTGGGGCTAAACACCTCCTGGTGTGTCTGGGGCTAAAGACCTCCCGGTGTGTCTGGGGCTAAACACCTCCCGGTGTGTCTGGGGCTAAACACCTCCCGGTGTGTCTGGGGCTAAACACCTCCCGGTGTGTCTGGGGCTAAACGCCTCCCGGTGTGTCTGGGGCTAAACGCCTCCCGGTGTGTCTGGGGCTAAACGCCTCCCGGTGTGTCTGGGGCTAAAGACCTCCCGGTGTGTCTGGGGCTAAACGCCTCCCGGTGTGTCTGGGGCTAAACGCCTCCCGGTGTGTCTGGGGCTAAACGCCTCCCGGTGTGTCTGGGGCTAAACGCCTCCCGGTGTGTCTGGGGCTAAAGACCTCCCGGTGTGTCTGGGGCTAAACACCTCCCGGTGTGTCTGGGGCTAAACACCTCCTGGTGTGTCTGGAGCTAAACGCCTCCCGGTGTGTCTGGGGCTAAACGCCTCCCGGTGTGTCTGGGGCTAAACACCTCCCGGTGTGTCTGGGGCTAAAGACCTCCCGGTGTGTCTGGGGCTAAAGACCTTCCGGTGTGTCTGGGGCTAAAGACCTCCCGGTGTGTCTGGGGCTAAAGACCTCCCGGTGTGTCTGGGGCTAAAGACCTCCCGGTGTGTCTGGGGCTAAACACCTCCCGGTGTGTCTGGGGCTAAACGCCTCCCGGTGTGTCTGGGGCTAAACGCCTCCCGGTGTGTCTGGGGCTAAACACCTCCCGGTGTGTCTGGGGCTAAAGACCTCCCGGTGTGTCTGGGGCTAAAGACCTCCCGGTGTGTCTGGGGCTAAACGCCTCCCGGTGTGTCTGGGGCTAAACGCCTCCCGGTGTGTCTGGGGCTAAACACCTCCCGGTGTGTCTGGGGCTAAACACCTCCTGGTGTGTCTGGGGCTAAACGCCTCCCGGTGTGTCTGGGGCTAAACGCCTCCCGGTGTGTCTGGGGCTAAACGCCTCCCGGTGTGTCTGGAGCTAAACACCTCCCGGTGTGTCTGGGGCTAAACGCCTCCCGGTGTGTCTGGGGCTAAACACCTCCCGGTGTGTCTGGGGCTAAACACCTCCTGGTGTGTCTGGGGCTAAACGCCTCCCGGTGTGTCTGGGGCTAAACGCCTCCCGGTGTGTCTGGGGCTAAACGCCTCCCGGTGTGTCTGGGGCTAAACACCTCCCGGTGTGTCTGGGGCTAAAGACCTCCCGGTGTGTCTGGGGCTAAAGACCTCCCGGTGTGTCTGGGGCTAAAGACCTCCCGGTGTGTCTGGGGCTAAAGACCTCCCGGTGTGTCTGGGGCTAAAGACCTTCCGGTGTGTCTGGGGCTAAACACCTCCTGGTGTGTCTGGGGCTAAACACCTCCTGGTGTGTCTGGGGCTAAAGACCTTCCGGTGTGTCTGGGGCTAAACACCTCCTGGTGTGTCTGGGGCTAAACACCTCCTGGTGTGTCTGGGGCTAAAGACCTCCCGGTGTGTCTGGGGCTAAACACCTCCTGGTGTGTCTGGGGCTAAAGACCTCCCGGTGTGTCTGGGGCTAAACACCTCCCGGTGTGTCTGGGGCTAAACACCTCGCAGTTAATTCGTTTTGGAGTGGAGGGAAATGCACAAAGAGAGAAGACAGCAAAAGTTAAACATCTTACTTACGACTGCCGGCGCATAATAATGAGCTTGAATTTGTGCCTGACAGTTCTTTTAGCGAGCGTTGCCGAGCGGGGAGAGAAAACTTTTAATGAAAGTTCACACGGGGGAGTTCAACACTATTCCGCATTTCTGATGCAAGTAGCATCCCTCCACCATAGCAAACACCGGAGCAGCTGCAGGCATTTGTTTCTTTGTTGTTGTTGTTGTTGTTGTTTTTTGCCTTGATTTCTCATTTTCCTTTTTAAACAAAGCCTCCTGAGTGAAATGCCGAGTGTCGGCATGGAATTACTACTAAGCAGAGCATTGACTTGTTGTGTGTGTGTGTTGTCAGCAAGCAAGAGCAATTATTTACATTCAAATGATATGGCGCTATTGATAAGAATGCAGCAATTAAAAGCAGCATTTCATCAGCATAATTATGGGATGCTTCATGAACTGGGTTTGTGCTACATAAGGCTCTTTTAGTCATTTGTTACAGTATTGCTGCTGCTGTTGTGTATCTTTGCACACGAGCCTGCTCTATGGCTGTCTGAGTCTGCCTTATAGGTTATAGCAGAGACTGTCTATTACAGAGACGCCTCACCTCCGGTCCAATTCCTGTATCTGTCACGTGGGTTTCACCACTGCCCCGCCCCTTTAGGAGACTAGCGGCAGGTCCTGAGTCTATTGGAGTGAGAGAAGTGGGAGAAGTGAACGTGATCCAGGGTGGGAATTACTCGGAGGCCATGGCCTCCGTTGCCCCTCCCTCTGGCCGTGATGCCCTGAGATCCCTAAGGTCACCTTGGCAGTGCTACCTGCTACCAGCCTGCTACTGTCCGTTGCTTTAAAAGCGTCAGTGGTCTCAGTTTAATGTAGCCTAATCAAGCCACATATCTTCTGAACATTCTGGCATTTTTCAGACAGACAAATCATGTTGGAGACGTATCTCTGTCTCAGTAACACACGCTCATGAGATTTGGCAACGGGAGCTAACGATAGCAGGTAGCGGTTAGCTAAAGCTACATGTGAAGTTTGCAGATAGCTAAATCTGTGGTTGGAAAAAAAAATCTGCAGATATCTTAGTTACAACTAGATTGAGCTAACAAGGGGCACTTTTGTGTTTATATGTGTGGTGTTGTTTCTCTTTTGGGAACTCACGGTCTTTAGCTCAAGTTAGCTTGCTAGGTCAGCACAACACTTCATACTACTGGCGGACTCCGTAATGAGCAATCGCTACAGTGTATTAAATATCTCTGGTTATAGTTAATGTTGTGCATGGTTCCTCTCTGCATGTTGCCCCTCCACCATGGTACATGGACATGCAGGACATGATGTCATCATGGTAGCATCTGTCTGTTTGTGGACTCTTTCTTGTGAACACATCAAGAACAAAACATGAGACAAAGTTCATACTTCCCCCACAGGTTACCCATACAGAGGAGATGTGTTGTTAGCACCGTGCTGCACAAATCTGCATATTAATTAGGAACATTTGAAAGGGCTAAGACGCTCAAGTGCCTCTTGTTTGGTGTTCTGCAAAAAGAGAAAGAAAAAGAGGCAAGCCTATAGCTTTTTTGAAAACTGGCTCCATGTACGCAAAGTTGTGATGTGAGAAGATGAGAATGAATCCCACTAATTATCCCAATAATTATTCTGTATTTTTTAGCTGTACCAGCTGAAGGTTTTTGACAAGAAGATAGTCCTTACATCTATTTTAGGAAGTTACTGGCTACACTATGTGTGTGGCAATTATGAAATACCAGAGGCTTGCAGGTTATGACTTTAAAATGAAAATATTTGGAAGCCTCCAGATTAATATAGTGTATAGTGTATGCAGGGATTCTGTTAGCCGGCAATTGCCGGCTTTTAGCCGGTATTTGTTGCCGTGGACCGGCAAATTAAAAGGTCACCGGCTCAAGTGGCCGGCTGAAAATATGCCAGATAAATAAATTCCTTATATAAAATAGCCTAATATTGTGTGACCTATTAATAAAAACCTATTAATTGTTGTTATTCAGTCTATTTCTGCAATATCTGCACTTTATGGCTGTTTACACTAGACAAACGCTGACATTACTCCTCGAGACGATCAGGCAAGGAGGCGGCCATTATTGTTTTGTTAGTGCAGTGCTAGTGGTGTTCCTGATTGGCCAACTTGCGCTGTCAATCACAGCACAGTCGCTGATTGGCTCTTCCGCTTCTGCTAAACTGGCTTTGGGGCCAGACCGTCATGCAGAACCAAATTAAATGTGAGTTCACGTGACGGGCTGGTTTACCAGGCTAACAAAAGCGTGCCTGCCGCCGTCAAAAGCGAAAGAGACCCGACGTAAGCTGTCAATTTAGCGGAGGTAAAAAAGTTTTTTACCTACGTCGGCCGAATCAATCAATCAATCAATGGCTCGCGCTTGTTGCCCGACGCTCGTATGATGAGGAGGAGATGAATCAAAATGCTTACCACAAATAAAGCCACATGGGAGCCGAGAACGAGTGCAGGAGAGCTGCCGCAGGTGCCAGGTGTAGAGTGGGAGAGATTAACTCATTCACTGCCAATATCTGACTGGCATTTTTGGCACAGGCCAAGTATTTCCATAATGTTTGGTCATCTTTCAAGACCCACAGTAAATTCTGTACTAGGACTACAGTGATGTCCAATACCTCGAAATGAAGATCTAAGTCTCTACTTTCACCCCCAAAAAGAAAGTTAGCTTTTAGCATGTTCTGTACTCTACTTATAACCCTTTTTATACACCCCATGTTCATCAAAAAAGCCTGTCTGGGAAGAGAAAAGGGAGAAAAAAGCATTTTTGTAAAAGGGCACAATCTCAGGCATAACTCACTCTCAATTCTTTTATTTTGAACTGTATTGACATCAGACATGTAAATATTATTCGTTAGGACACAAATGACAAAAAAAAAAAAAAATATATATATATATATATATATACACACATGAAGTGCTTTTTTTTTACATTCAACAATACAGTTTACTCGGTGTGAGTGTGCAGACAGACAGACAGACAGACAGACAGACAGACAGACAGACAGACAGACACACACACACACACACACACACACACACACACACACACACACACACACACACACACACACACGATCCCCCTTTTAGATTTCTAACCCAACATAGGATAAGCAATAACCACGCCCTGTGGCGCTGGGATTGGCCAGGAGCAACACTGGAGGGCACGCAGCCCAGCGATTTCATAACTGAAGAGCTCTTGAGAAGGACAGCGGGCTGCTGTGAGTGCCTTCTGCCCGCTGCTGCCTAGCTGTTCCTGTGTTTATTTTTGATTTGTTCTGGTTAGGGATGGGCATCGAATTTCGAATTTTCGAATAATCGTTGTTATTATCAAGGTCGACTTTTATTATTGAAATTCGAAATTCGGAAAAAAAAAAAAAAAAAAAAAAAAAAATTTTTTTTTTAGTGAAATGTTGCATTGTCTCCCCTGATTCTAAGTATAGTCAAATCGCTTGGTTTGAGCAAGTAAAACAATTTTTATAAGCATTTTAAGCAAGGTTTATGGAAAAATGAATGGTGGATGAAATCCCATGAAGAGGGAGAGGGGGTGACTTTGGCACCCCTTTGGCACTCAGACCTGAGCCTACTAAATATTTAATGAACCACTCATGATTGTCAAAACTGTTTTTTATTTTCGAAAATGTCAATGTCATGTAACATGTTCTTTAAAAAAAAAAAAAAAAAAAAAACATTTTTAATTTTTTTTACATTTTTATTTTTATTTTCGAAATTCGAATTAAATTCGAATTTGGCCAGCGAATTTCGAATAGTGTTTTTGCTAGAAATGCCCATCCCTAGTTCTGGTACACCCGTCTCCCTATCAACTCTGCTATTTGATCGTTCCCGTTTTCCCCTCGGCTATTCAACACGTCCTCACCGCCCTCGCAAACTGATCGATCATTTCCTCATTCCTCCGATGATCAAACACATCTCTTGATTACTTTCTCCCGTTTTCTCCTGGCTGGCACAGAGGAAGGCGACTCCAGCTCGTGCCGAGGGCGTTTCAATTGCGTTTCTCCTGTCTGCACAAGGAAGCGTTACCCGTTCTCTGCTTTTCCTCTTGCTAGATTTCAAAACAACAGCTGCGGTATGTGTTTGATCGCGTGCTGTCGGCTACCCTTTGAAGGCAGGGACCTGTGTCTGTGTGACAGGCTGGGCAAGTGTTTGCTGCAGGCGCTGCACCAATAAAAACAAAAACACGTCAAACACGTCCTTGGCGGGGAAGGCCATTGCTGATAACACGTCAAAGACGTCATTGGCGGTGAATGAGTTAAGGTGCGTAGCCTATTGCTGGAGATTCAAGTTGTGCGCTGTCTGCACTGACACTGTCGCACTTATTACTTTTAGCTACATTGTTTTTTATCAAGGCAATGTCCAGAAGATATGGGTTCACGATAGGGGTGGGGGGGAAAATCGATACACCATAGTATCGCGATATTTTGCCTGACGATATTGTATCGATATTTGGACGCCAAGTATCGATATTAAAAAAAAAAAAAAAAATTGCAGGCCATGCCAGGCCAGGCCACCGGGCATCTGCCCGAAGCGCCCGATGTTGCAGTCCGCGCCTGCAGTGGCGTATTGAGTCCAGAGAAGCTTAATAATGTAGCCTACGTGTGGGGCAAAAACAAAACAAAACAAAAAACACTGCATGTTTTACTTCCGGTGAGGTCAAGGAAAAGGTAGGAAAAGGAGTTAGACAATATATCGAAATATCGCAATATTCAATATATAATATAATATTCAATACTATCATATCGCAATATCGCAATACTATCGTATCGTAACTCACGAAATTTTGTCCAAGGTTATCATACCGTCAAAAACTCATGCCGGCACATCCCTAGATACCATTTGTTTATTATATCACAATCGCAAATCGCAATATTGTCCACCCTAATTGCTAATCGCACCTTTCCCCCAAGTCGTGCAGCACTAGTGTGTGTGTGTGTGTTTGTGTGTGAGATGGGGTGAGGGGGTGGAGGTTGACTTTACTCTTGAAGAGCTGAATTCAAATTAAATATCTTTTGCTACCTTTTTTTTTACAGACACTTAAAATTTTTCTTGTCAAATTGCTTCTCTGTGAAGCATCTAAGAAGCAATTTTGAAATTTCAGCTGTAGGGCCGCAGCAACTCGTTAGTGTCAGGGAACGCAGCAACTCGTTAGTGTCAGGGAACGCAGCCACTCGTTAGTGTCAGGGAACGCAGCCACTCGTTAGTGTCAGGGAACGCAGCCACTCGTTAGTGTCAGGGAACGCAGCAACTCGTTAGTGTCAGGGAACGCAGCAACTCGTTAGTGTCAGGGAACGCAGCAACTCGTTAGTGTCAGGGAACGCAGCCACTCGTTAGTGTCAGGAAACCAGCAACTCGTTAGTGTCAGGGAACGCAGCAACTCGTTAGTCAGGGAACGCAGCAACTCGTTAGTGTCAGGGAACGCAGCAACTCGTTAGTCAGGGAACGCAGCAACTCGTTAGTGTCAGGGAATGCAGCCACTCGTTAGTGTCAGGGAACGCAGCAACTCGTTAGTCAGGGAACGCAGCAACTCCTTAGTGTCAGGGAACACAGCAACTCGTTAGTGTCAGGGAACGCAGCAACTCGTTAGTGTCAGGGAACGCAGTAACTCGTTAGTGTCAGGGAACGCAGCAACTCGTTAGTGTCAGGGAACGCAGCCACTCGTTAGTGTCAGGGAACGCAGCAACTCGTTAGTGTCAGGGAACGCAGCAACTCGTTAGTGTCAGGAGACGCAGCAACTCGTTAGTGTCAGGGAACGCAGCCACTCGTTAGTGTCAGGGAACGCAGCAACTCGTTAGTGTCAGGGAACGCAGCAACTCGTTAGTGTCAGGGAACGCAGCAACTCGTTAGTGTCAGGGAAGCCCAGGAGAGGTTATTAGAAATTGACCCTTTTAGGTGTTTTGTCATAAATTGTGCCGGAGGCGAGGTAATAAAGGTGCCGTCTGGGAGAGAGACCCAAGTTGTATTTGCTCAGGCAGTGATTGGCTCGTCCGGGCCGGAGTTCACATGGCATGGCTACCATAAAAGTTTTGATCTTGTTGTTGTCAGTGATTGGTTGGCTGGATGAAACTTCAGTGCTGGTTGCACTTTCGATGTCACCTTCGAGTCTTGTCAGAGAGTTGAGTATAACTTTCTGATGCATCCTCCTCCGCAGTGCGAGAGTTTAGGGCAGTTTATAGTACAGCAATTTATCGTCACCACCGGCGATGATCATTATTCTTTCAGTCAGTCGTAATGACATGTTGTTTCTACTTCGAGAAGCGACAGGCCATCTGTCGCATCTGTCTCATCACTGAGACTTAAATTGGATTGAACTTTGACCCCACCGCTGGCTCACTTGTCATGAGAACATTATGGAACTCTCTTATTCAATTAATTCTCTGAGCTCAAATTAAACGATAATCAACAGCTCTGCAAGTCCGTACTTTTGGAAGAGACTAGAATAAAACGTACACTGAGGAGACAATCTATGCAATTGATCTAGACCTGGATAAAGATAATAGATTTACTTGAATGAAACTTCAGGCTTAAAAAGAAAGAGAAACCTGTACATTAGGGTATTCTGCAGACTGCTTTACTGTATTCTTCTTCTTCTTCTTATTATTTTTTTTATTATTAGTATTATTATTTTTCTTTCAAATGGTTACATTTTCAATTTGGTGCAATTTAAAAAAAATATTTCCTTACATGGCATTTAAAAGCAGCAACTGGTTGATGCGCGGTGGAGAGTCTGTAGGCTCTGACTTGCTTTCAGAATGGACACAACAAACTTTAGAACCTGGGAATATTTGCATTACTTTGAACTGATGGAAGAAAAGGGTAAGCACATTATTGTTATCTGTACATCTGAGCGCTGAAAGCACTTCCCAATGTGTTGTGAGCACTATCCGCTGATTATTATTATTATTATTTAGATCAGACATGATTAACAGGGCGGCTGTGGCTCAGGAGGTAGAGCGGGTCGTCCACTAATCAGAAGGTCGGTGGTTCGATCCCCGGCTCCTCCAGTCCACATGTCAGTGTCCTTGGGCAAGACACTGAACCCTAAATTGCTCCCGATGGCTGTGCCAGTGCCCTGCGTGGCAGCTTGCCGCCTTCGGTGTGTGAATAGGTGAATGTAGGCACATTGTAAAGCGCTTTGGATAAAAGCGCTGTTTAAATGCAGTCCATTTACCATTTACCAAGGCTGCCTCTGATCATATTACAAGGCTTGGGTGATATCAAATTTAAATATCGCGATAAAGAATATTATCACCCATTTTCATTGTTCACAATCAAAATATAGCATTGTCAGGGAAAAATAGGCTGCGTCCCCTGGACATGATAGTGAGGTTACTGTGATCAGAGACCTTACTGTACATCACTGTGGTCCAGTGTTTCCGTTAACCGGTAATTGTTGGACTTTTATTATTAACAATTAATCAAAGTCCTACAAATTAAAACCTCCTGGTTACGGTCCGATGAAATTATCTCCCTCTAAACAGAATTTGAATTGTAATAGGCTCAAATTTAATTTCCACACATCATTTACAATTAGGATGCACGTGCTCTGATTGAATGTGCGCCATAGCGTTTGTTCACACCAGGCGCTTAACAGAAGCAGAGCTGAAGCTAAAGCCACGCTGAAGCTGAGTTCACGCTAAAGCGGTCACACAAGAAGCACTCTCTTTTCCTCAGCACCTCGCTCGGCGTGCCTTGACCCCGCCCACAACTTCCATTGACTCCATGCCTGGCAGCTGCACGCTTGGAAAATAGAACTGATTCCTGAACGATCGCTTCAGCGCAGCTTCAGCGTGGCTTGAGCGGGGCACGCGCGCCGCTGGTGTGAACGGCCTCGCCTCTTAACAAGGACGCCGAAATAAAACTTGTGGCTTCAGCGTTGCTTGAGTGTTGCTTCGGCGTATGGTGTGAACGCCCTGTTAGTCAGCTCAGTAGCTCTCAGACTCACCAGGTGGACATGTGACCGCGCCTGCATACCAACATGCAGAGACGAGAGAGAGAGAGAGAGAGAGAGAGAGAGAGAGAGAGAGAGAGAGAGAGAGAGAGAGATGAATCAAACCTTAGAAATGATCTTCTGAAACCGAGCAGGTCTGACGTTATTTTCAATGATGATGATAATGTTATTAAAAGCAGATTACAGCTGACATGACACGCCGTGGTCCAACTCGCTTTCAGAACGGACAATAGGCTAATTAAACTTCACAAGCTCAGCTGGGAATATTTGCTTCACTTTAAACTAAACTAATGGAAGAAAAGGTCAGAATAGGCTATTATTGTTACCTGGTAGCCTTCATCTGACAACTGAAAGCACAAGTTGCCAGTGATGTGAGCATTATATCCACCGTTTATTTGATTGTTTTGATGACTCCCCTTTGCGAATTCCACTGGGGGCTCCATTCAACAAGCCCTTCTGTGGAATTTGTGGGCTCTTGCCTGAGACTCAGCACGCAAGGCAGCGTGTATCAGCGTCGTTTGGGTGTGACTGTGGACACGTTGACCCGCACCGTTTTTTGTGTGTAACGGAAACCCTGCTGTGGACCTATTACGGATTTTGCAGCTTAATCCTCATCATCCAGCAGCGGGAACAGAGGTGGATGTCTGCATCACTATTGAATCACCCAAAGTTAATCCAAGCATTTCCAATTCAGTCAGCTGGAATCCAAAACGGACGGCGTTCGTTCGTCACGCCACCCTCAACCCTCTCACGCTCCCCTCAACCCTCTCACGCTCCCCTCTGCAGCACGCTTAAACAGAGAGGCGGTGAAGATGCAGCCGAGACAGACGTCACGCTGTCTCGCTGCAGTGCTGCCGCTACACGTTTCGCTTCCTTCCCGGGAGGATGTTTTGTGTGGGGGGAAATGAAGCGGTTGCTCACATTGTAAGAGCACCGGCCACCACTGGGAGGACGTTCAGCTCGCTACCGTGCGAGACGTCGCTGTGTGAATCACTGAACCAGAGCTGTGTCCCCCCCTGAGCCATTCAAACAGGCTTCTTCTTACACACGGCCATCATTATGACCATGTTCCAGAGACATCTAATTACTGTGGGACGTCAGAGACACTTTGCCCAGTTTAGTGACTGAGCGCACAATTCATTCATTCATTGAATTTGTTTTCTTCATGCTGTCTAAACGGCTTGAGGCGAGTAACCTAGTCATCCTATCCAATGTCCAGGTCAAATCAAGACTGGTGCAATATATCATTGTGAAGTGACCTGTGATACCTTGGTATAATGACTGTAAAACAAATGGTTTGATAGCCTCTATCTCACCGTATAGGTCTTGCTAATACCAGTGTTTCTAAAAAAGAATTAAGACCGCATTCACATTTATCTTCTTGTTTTGTGCCATAAAGCAATGCAGCAGATTTCCCTCTACAGTAAATCGGACCTGGTATCACACAGTGTAAAATGCAGTGTTGAGGCTGCCAATCCTCCCCTGGATGATCTTGTTTGTTTGCAATAATTACGCTAATGTCTCAGAATGAATGCAGTGAGGATTTATTGATGTTAATTAGGGGTGGGAGAAAAAATCGATTCACCTAAGTATCGCGATTTTTAATGTCACGATTTTTTGGATCGATCTTTTATTCCAGAATCGATAATCGCAAAAAAAAACCTACTGGTTTACTAGTGGTTTTATTACTTTATTAGTCTGAAGTAATAATTACACTTCAGGATTAAAGTGGGTGCATCTCATTGTAAAATTGGACTTCAGTTCAAACGGCCCAAATCTGGCTTCAAACGGCCCAAATTTCACGCGCGTTGGCCCATATCGGCCTGGCCTGCTTGGTATCTAATGCCCGGCCTGAATTATGATCCCAGTCCGCCCCTGTTTTTAACTATATCGCCCAGCCCTACTCATGATATATAATATACAGTCTCTAGTGTATGATTCAACTTTTCCCATGTTCTAATCTAGTGTAAAAAAGCAAACAAACTGAAAAAAGAAAAGAAAAAAATAAACAAAAATCGCAATAAATCGTAATATCGAATCGCAATAATCGTAGAATCGCAATACTTAACACATTCACTGCCAGCCGTTTTTTACTGTAGGTAGGTTCTGCCAGAGGTTTTTTTTGAGGATTCTGGCTCATCTTTCAAGACCCGAGGATTCTTTTCTGCTAAGATTTTGTGAACACACAATATCTCAAAAGAACTACCGTAATAGAATGTGTGCTTTCTCTGTCTAAAAGAGTTAGTTTGTAGAGTTAGTAGTTATGTAAGCATTAGCAGTTGAATACAGCATGGTTTCAGCGTCTGAAAAATTATTCAGAGATAAACGGCTTTTTGTGAAATTCGATAGAACAGTCACTTTAACCATTCATTTTTGGCATCAGTAAGACGTCAGACATATAAACAATAGTTTTGAACAGTAATTTCCTCCATAACAGCAGGAAACCCCCCTCTGCTTCCAACTCCTCCCTCCGTGTGTGTTCTTCTTGGCTGCAGCGGCCGTGTCACAAGCTCGTTGCTGCTGCTGTAACCTCGCGTCACCAGTCTCACTGCTTTGCTGCTGCTGTGCCTGTCTGCGCGGCCGCTCTTTGAGGAAGTCTGGATGGACTCGCTCGTTTCTTGGAGTTTTGGTTGAGAGCTTTGATGAAGCTTTTGCGATTCTGGTCATATTTATGCTGCGTGTTTCAAAGTGTGTTCCACCCGTAATCTATTATGCAAATTTGCAATCCCGCACCGCCAGCAATCAGCACGAAAACGAAAGCGTTTTCGCCAATCCATTTTCATGAGAATGGCTTCGAGGAAGCCATTCTCATGAAAATGCTTGCCTTCCTCTAGTCAGGAGAGCACTGTCGCCACTTAGTGGGTCGGTGGAATGGGTTGTAAACGTTCGGTGGTTCCAATAATTATATAAGAGATGTAAAAGGGTTAGATGCACATCCCACGGTCAAAAAAAAAAAAATCATTTTTTTGACGGAGTAATACGTCATTGGCAGTGAACCGTTGGATTTTTTTTGACGGAGTAATACGTCGTTGGCAGTGAACGTGTTAAGAATCGCAATATAAATCGAATCGGCACCCAAGAATCGTGATAGTATCGAATCGGGAGATAAGTGAATCGCCACAGCCCTAATGTTAATATGATGCACATAGCACCTATAAGGCTATGAGAATGTTCGCCTTGTGTGAAATCATTACACTTACTGCAGCTCCTGTACTTAGGATTTTTTAATCACCGGTACTTCTAATGCATGGCTGTGTTATGTTTCATTATTCTATTGACAGTGATGAAGGAACACATTAGAAATGAGTCTATAACAACGTTGTCCAGAGAGTAGTTTCCTCTGGAGCAGCGGTTCCCAACCTTTTTCCACTCAGGGTCGACGGAGGCCAAATAATGCGTTCTCAGAGCACTCAACGATAAAAGGAGCTGTCCAACAGCACCACACAGGAAGCAGTAACTCAAAGTGAGGGGCCGTCTGCAATCGGCTAATTAACAAATAATGGATTACAAATTAAATAAATCATTCAACAATGGAGAAATGCATTCTCATACATAATAATAATAATTACACCCCCCCCCCCTCCATCCCAAAGATCATCATGTTTTGCAAATGATTTGGGGGCCCACTTGCAATGCCTTCGCGGCCCACCACCGGGGCCCCGGCCCATAGGTTGGGAATGTCTCCTCTGGAGAGTCGGAGACCTGGTAATACTCTTTTGCCCTCAAAAAAAAGGTCTGTAGGTTAGTTTCACTTTTTCCGCTTTCAACATGACAAAAGAACAGGAAAAGAAAGTTTGATCAGTGCATGAACTCCACTTGTCAGCACATTTCTTTATTGTTCCGTCATTAAGGATTGCAGAGTTGAGATTTTCTTTGAGCAATGGGAGGTCGACAGACAGACAGACAGACACACTTTTAACCCAGTCTTTAAAAACACTAATTAGCCAGCTCATGGATAAACTGCTGCTGCAGGTGTTTCCACCTCTCTCCGCCCACACTCTGGAGGTTATTATGGGCCTGTCTGCTTCTCAAGATAACTGCCTGTATAGGTGGCATTTCTAGCTAGGATGTTGTAATTAGGCCGTCTGAAACCAGTTTGATACATAAGTTCACTGAATTTGCAACCTTTCTAGGTAGCTGTTTTTGGCACATTTTCTAGGAAGCATATACAATGGTACCTTTGGTGGGTTATCCCATAATACCTTGTGACTCTTCCAATCCACAAGGAAGAACAAAGCTCTCCCCTCAACCTTCCGCAAATGGCGGTGCCCACAAACCCCCCGCAAGAGACCATTCGCTAAATAACAAACATCCTCGCTTTCTTTTCATTTGAGTGTGGTCAGTTGCTTGTACGGTGTCAGGAAAGTCACTTTTGATTGGTTAGTAGGAAGCATCCTACCGGACTGTAATCTGGACAGCAGCCGGCTAGGTTGCTAACTAAAGTTGCTAAAAACTCGCTCTGCCCGCCCCAAAGCAGGACTACACAGCCAGGGGGATAGCAGCATAGAGACACTGTGTAACGCGTCATCATTCAGAAACCACGCCCAAGACAGGGGAAAACAGAAACCCCCCCTCCAATCCTGGCGTTCTCCTATGTCGCGTGCATGGTTACGTGTTACACAAAAAGATCGTATATACGGAAGATGAACACTCCAACTTACTTCTTGACAGCTAGATCCACATTTTTCTTCTCGCCAATTCTCAATGACTTCCTTGTTTTGCTCAGGAGTTCAAAAAAACTTTAACTGACGATTTTTTACATTTGTTGTCTGCGCAGCCCACCACACAACAGCTTTTAGCTATGTTTAATTCAAGGAAAATTACGCTGGTGTGTGGAAATGAACGGAGCTTTTCCCTTGTGATGGGCGTGGCCTATTTCATGCAGTGTCTCTATTGCAGACCTTCAAGTGTAAGTGGAGTTTGTTTTAACCGTGCTTTAATAAGCTGCTGTCATTACTTAAGTACACATTTGTTGGTGAATATGTAAGGTTTCATTAGCTGGGTTTTACACTTTTAATTTGAAGGTGGAACATTTAAAATGGTGTGATAAAAGATTGAATTGACACTGGTCTGTCAATTCTATCACTTCACACGTACCATTTCCCTTTTCCGCCTTCAAATTAAAAGCGTAAAAACAGCTGCCTCCAGGGAGTTCCCAAAACTTTTGAGTAGCCAGTCACATTGAAAAAGTAGCCGGCTCATGTTCGCGGCGTTTGTTCCAGTGGTCCTTTTCCCAATTAATAAACAAACCTCAAATATGTATCCATGAGTGTGACAATTGAAATAATACAAATAAACATTCTTATAAAGGCCCAATGCTCAATTTAATTATAAATAAAACAATATCCATATTGCAAAACACAAACAGGCAATGTATATTTTTAAGAACAAAGAAAATACTAATAACTGTATGTTTCCCACAGGATTTGGAGAGATTGTGGGGGGTAGACCTTGCTTGGACCCTCTTGGGGGGTTCGGGGGGCCATGCCCGAACCATGTGCCATTTAAGAAAAATGTGTACATTTTAAACTAAAATGCATGAATCTGGTTCACTTTGAGAACCAATTTAACACATTCACTGCCAGCCTTTTTTTTTTTTTTTACTGTAGGTAGGTTCTGCCAGAGGGTTTTTTTGAGGATTCTGGCTCATATTACAAGAGCCGAGGATTATTTTCTGCTTCGACTTTGTGAACACAAAGTTCACAAAAGTACTAATAGAATGTGTGCTTTCTCTGTCTAAAAGAGTTAGTTTGTAGAGTTAGTAGTTATGTAGATATTAGCCGTTGAGTACAGCATGGTTTCAGCGTCTGAGAGTGAAAGCTGAGATAATCGCAGTTTTGTGAAATTCAATCAAACAGGCAGAACAGTCACTTTAACCATTTATTTTTGGCATCAGTGAGAGATCAGACATCTAAACAATATACGGTAGTTCTGAACGCCCTCTCCTTCAAACTCCTCCCTCCGTGGGCGTGTCTGGTGGCTTTCAGCCTGCGTTTGTCACAAGCGAGTGTTCTGCTGCTGCTGCTGCGAGTTTGAGCAGCCTCCCTCCCTGGCAGCGAGTGTGGATAGGGCTCACTTGTTTCTTGGGTTTGAGAGCTTTGATGAAGCTTTGTGCGATTCTAGGCTTTATGCTGCGTGTTTCAAAGTGTGTTTTCCACCCAGTCTATTTTTGGAATCCCCCACCGCCAGCTCCCAGCGCGATAATGCGCGAAAGTGAAAGCGTTTTCGCCAATCCATTTTACAGTAGAGAATGGTTTCGTCACACTGCTTTTTGCTTGCCTTCCTCTAGTCAGGAAAGCACTGTCGCCACTTAGTGGGTCGGTGGAATGGGTTGTACATGTTGTACACGTCCAATACTTATATAAGAGATGTAAAAGGGTTAGATGCACATCCCACCGTCAAAAAAACAAAATCGAACGGTTGGATTTTGTTTGACGTAAAAACACGTCATTGGCAGTGAACGTGTTAAGAGGCTAGATCAGGGGTGGGCAATTATTTTTCATGGGGGGCCACATGAGAAACCCAGATTGTTGCTGGGGGCCGAACAAATATTGTCATGCCGTAACCCAGGAACTTTGATGATAGAGAGGACCACAAAAGAAATGTCCTCGCCACCAGATGGCCAGATTTTGCTGAGGGTTGGGGGCCGAACGGCACTGGCGCAGAAAAATTTGGGGCATTTGAAGTCAGGTTTAGAGGAATAACTCGTTTTTAATTAACAGTTGTGATGTCATCATTCAGTCTTAACACCAATCCTGATCCTGATCCTTTTCTCACTCACTCCTATGTCACCACATGCTCTCCCTGCAGGGCTTGAAATTAGCTTTTTTGACCACCTGCCAATATGGCTGCTAGAAGTTACCAGCCAATTAGAATTTCCACTAGCCAAAATGTTTTTCTTGAAATAAACCAGAGTTGGGTTAATGGGTTAATTTAAGCATAAGTATCAGTAACTGGCCCGGGATTCTCAAAGCCTGTGTTGAGGGTCACACAAACAAAAATGCACTCTTGAAGCTAAATAAATCCAAAACTAACAAGTTAATTATTTACATTTTTACTTCAATGTACAACAGTCATTTCTCACACATGAGATTACTTTTAGCCTTTTAGTCATAAAGATTATTGAAAGATATTCCATATTCCAGACTGAAATGTTATAACAGAAGTTTTTTTTTTTACAGTGTGTATAAAGTAGCCGGTTGGCCAGAGGGCAGTAGGCGGAGAAATAGCTGCCGGGGCTTGGGGAACAGGTCAAGGCAGCCTTGACCTGTCTGGATTATAAATGTAAGTAGCGTTAGAGAAAACAGCCATCAGCCATTCCGTTTTATACTAATTTACTGCCAAATGCTTTGGGATTCAACTCGATCAAGCTTGGTCAGAAAAGGTCTGTCTATTCAATGGAAACAGCACCAGTGTGACCTGTCACGTGCGATGCTCCCTTCAAGCATGAGGACGTCTGAAACGAGTTATTTTTCAGTCACCTATAAATGAGATGCCTAATTAAGCAAGTATCTAGTTCGGTAGCTAGGTGATATGAAGCTTCCTGTTTTCTGTGCCGTCTGTCTGTTTGTTTGTTAGCAGGATTACGGAAAAACTACTGGGCTGATTTTCATGAAAGTTAGCATGGCCCAAGGAAGAACCCATTACATGTTGGCGTGGATCCGATCTGGGCTGGGGCAAGAGAGGGGACGGGGCTACTAGGGAAAAGGGGCTGTAACTTGGCATAGGAAGGTCGTAGAGAGTTGGGATTCGAAGTGTGGGTAGGGGGAGTGGCTAGGTGTATCTGGGTGGCGGGAGGGGGCGTGGTCAGGAAAAAGGGGAGTGTCAGGGAACCACCACCACTAACATAAAGTTTCGGAACCAAAAATACATTGCATATCACATTTCTATACGTGTATTTCAACATTATATAATCAAAATAATTTTTCAAATTAACCACTGTTGTTTCAAATCTACATTGAGATTGTAGGTTTTCAAAAAGGTAAAATGCCACGTTTTAGAAACATAAAATGCAGATGTTTAGTTTCAAATTCATGATGAGATTGTACGTATCCATGTTTTACAGACACAACATTGACGTTTTATTCTACTGGGTTGCTTTTTCGCTTATTCGCTCAATAATGTTTGAGTTTGAATACCATTGATTAGGTGAGGTGGCTCACTGACTCTGCCTTAAAGAGCTGCTGACACTAAAATCATTAGTCTGGCTTTCAATGGCGCATTTTAATAAAGGATCTTTTTATTGGGCATGAAGATACAGGTAAGAGAGGGAAAGAAAAGAATAGAAAAGAAAAATGTTGAATATCGGGGGGGAAATATCAGCTGTAAGCAAAACACTATTGGGATCTATTGGGATCAAAACCCCATATTGTTGGAACCCCTGTGTTTAATCGATACAAAATATCCAGTGTATTTGCCAGTGTTGTCTCTGTTGCAGAGACATGTGTGATCAGTATCAAGCAGGCACAGAGGATTCTTTGGTTTGTCCGCTAGAGCAGAAGAGGAAGAATGCAAGAGAGGGAGAGAGGAAAGCAAGACAATATTGAGAGAGAGAGAGAGAGGGGGGGGGGGAGAGGGAGAGATAGGGAGAGGGAGAGAGAGAGGGGGGGAGAGGGAGAGAGGGGAGAGAGAGAGAGAGATAGGGAGAGGGAGAGAGAGAGGGGGGGAGAGGGAGAGAGAGATAGAGAGAGGGAGAGAGAGAGGGGGGGGAGAGGGAGAGAGGGGAGAGAGAGGGGGGGGGAGGGAGAGAGAGATAGGGAGAGGGAGAGAGAGATAGAGAGAGGGAGAGAGAGAGGGGGGGGAGGGAGAGAGGGGAGAGAGATAGGGAGAGGGAGAGAGAGGGGGGGGGGAGAGAGGGGAGAGAGAGATAGAGAGAGGGAGAGAGAGAGAGAGGGGAGAGAGAGAGGGAGAGAGAGAGAGGGGAGAGAGAGAGGGGGGCAGAGGGAGAGAGAGAGATAGGGAGAGAGAGAGCGAGAGAGAAATTGCAAGGCATATGGCAGCAAGTGAATGGTTTCCATGGCAACATGACGGTGACGTTTTGATCGCCCCAACAGGAGAGGAGAGGGAGGAACGGGATACCGAAGAGGAAGGAAAGACATTTAGGGAGGCACCTTTTAAACACTGTAAAGATGTTGTATTGTATTGTGAGTTATGATTAGTCTCAGTTCCCCCTTTCCACCATCACATTCAGTCCTATTCATTTATCCTGCTTCCTTACATGATGCTAGAATATATCATCACAAAACGAGACGAGGGGAAAGAACTGAAAGAAAGGGCACTAGGCATGGTTAACTTTTCTAAAACTGATTTTGCAATCTGTTTTATAAGCCTTTTTATTACATTTTATTGTGAGTAATAAAAATTGCATGTGCATTGTAGGTTCCAAATCTAGATTTTTCAGATTCATGCTACAGTTTAGTTTGACATACTTCGTCAGCTTTGAATTATGCGGTTCTATCTAACTGAAGTGCCATTCTGAGGTGTTTTACATCAAAGATCTGACATAGCATCTAGCATCTGTACAGCTGATTAAATATTTAAGCCCCATAAGTCAAGTTTGATTTAAAATAGAAAAAGTTAAAAAATAAATTTAGAATTACAAGATCACTATTTGTAAAAACTAATGTATGGTAAATTATTACAGTAGTAGGCTAATGTCAATGGGATTCTTCTTCTTCTTCTTCTTCTTCTTCTTCTTCTTCTTCTTCTGTAGTCATTGTTGATTTCCACATTTCTTTGCAGTGGCACACACACACACAGTGGGGCAGGGTGGAATAGCTGTGGAATAATACGGAGTGATAAAAACCTATTCTACATCCTGGCACTGCCTGAGAGATGAATCATTTCTGAGCATAATCTCAGGCCCAAGCTGGCCTGATTGGGGCCAACCCCCCCGAAGCAAGCAAGCAAGCACACAAACAAACGGCCACCACATAAAAGCACGCGGGCAAACAGCCACAGCCATTTCAGCGGCCAGCTCGCAGCTTGTTGATACAGTTTTCAGAAAGTGGTCTTTGCTGGACCACATGTGTTTTATTGGGCTGTCAGGGCCCGGGCGGAGATCAAGGGAGAAGGCAGCTGTAATCTGTATGCAGCCGCCTCACAGTGGCCTGTGGGAGCGGGTTAGGAGCTGGACAAACAGTCCCACACTGTGCGGGAATAGCTTCTCAGCCCTGTTTGAGATTAGGGGGCGTGCCTGTAATTTATGGCACCTCATGAACCGCCGGGGAGACTTCTTACAGCAAAATAACATGAAAGATTGAGCAATCTGTTTATTACCTGCACACGCAGCCGCACAGTAAAAGAAACAAAAATAAGAAATAAAATCTCTGACTAGCTTCCATTAGGAGAGGATTTTTTTTGCGGCGGGCCAGTTTCTCCATTTCTCTCTCTGATGTCCTTATTTCATCAGCCTGGTAAAAGCACTACGTCTTAATCTTGTGCTGTCATCATCCTCTGGCCTCGATCTGTCAGTCTCCCAACCTCAGGGAGAGGTGTTACGCACGGGAAGGACATCGGTTCAAAGGCATTCTACCAGTCATCCCCCCCCCCCCCCTCAGAACGACGGGTTCTCCTAGGTCAGTTGAAGTGTGTAGCTCCGCCTCCTGGCCTGTCTTAACTCATTCTCTGCCAAAGACGTACCCGGACGTACTTTTAACAATGGCGTTCTGTGCCAAAGACGTACTCGGATGTACTTTCATGTTTTGGCTGTTTACATTACATCAGACACTTTCCCAGCCTGTGACATTGTTTCAAGTCAAACTGATAAAAGGAACCCGCTAGTTTAGTATTTATGGGTGGAGCCTGTGGTCGAAACAGAGTCCGATCCAGAGTTCTCGGCTGGCGACGATGGCGAGGAAGACGCCAGCGTTTTTGTTATTGCTCCACGACGGAGCGCCATGGCGACGAAGGCTCCCCTTCACAGCGTTCTGATCCGTGTGACACAGATGAATCGGAGGAGGAGAAATGGGTGCCACTTGGAGAGAGCGATGACGATGGTAAAAAGTAGCCTATTTTTTGTATCGCGTTTGAGATGAAATGATCACACACACAACATTCGAGTATAATTGTCACTGTGCTAATGTTAGTTATGAAAGGTAACGTGACAGCAGGTAACGTTACAGCACTCGTTATTCCTGTGTGTGTGTGTGTGTGTGTGTGTGTGTGTGTGTGTGTGTGTGTGTGTGTGTGTGTGTGTGTGTGTGTGTGTGTGTGTGTGTGTGTGAGAGAGAGAGAGAGAGAGAGTGTGTGAGTGTGACCACATAAGGGTTCGTTCCATTTGTTTATGCTTTTATCAAGCTAAGCGAAAAATCCACATGGCAACTGTAAAAGTAAATTATTTATTTGATTTTGTGCACATATTTATCATACTTTGATAAATACTGCGGCCAAGCCTCATCTGTCAAGAAACCCCAGGGGCCAGACTCTCTCTCTCTCTCTCTGTAGCCGCTCACTGGGCGGGATGGACCGACACAGCTCCCTCAAATACATTCTCTTATTTTTTATTTTTTATTTATTTATTTGGGAAAACAAATACTGTATAATGTGTCTGATGTGTCACTGAGGCAAAAAATAAAAGGCTCAAAAGAGAGTTCTGCTTGAAACGGTGTCCTTCACTAAAAACCTCTTTTTCTCCTATTTCTGTTCCAAAAAGGGCATTTTTAGTGAAGACAAGCTAACTTCCACTGCTTGTAACTAAACAAGGAAACATGGTCGAGTTTCAGTTTTTTACAAGGGGTAAGAAGAGAGTCTCTGCTTTATTGTGAGATATGTTGTGTAATTTTATTCCTAGCACAGAATATTCTGTGGGTCCTGGAAGATCAGGAAATATGCTCAAAATCCTGGCACTGGGAGCACACAGACCGAAATGACCCTGGCAGAGAATGAGTTAATAGCCAGTCTTGATTCGCTTGATGTGTTGACCACGAGGAATGTTGTTGGAGTTTCGAGCCAAACTTAACTTACGGATGCCACCAGGGTTCCTACGCAGTATGGAAAAGTATGGATTTTTGATTTTCGTATTTTCCAGGTCTGGATAAGTATGGAAAAAAGAAAATGCAGTACGGAACAATATTTTGTGTTTGCCGAATATTGCCCCTATTCGGTTTTGTAATACAAAATTCTGAATTAAAATAAAATAAAAGAGAGAGACAGATCAATCATACAACAGGGTGTTGTGTTTCTTGCCATTTGGAGCAGGCAGCCTGCGCAGCCAAAATGTTGACCACTGTGTGAGCGAGCGAGCGCGGGCCAGAGCCGGAGTATGGCGTGCGACTGAAGTTCACTGAGCGCACAGCCTGCCCAAGACAAGTGCCTCATAACTGTACCAAATCCACACATCCACCACTCAATTAGTTTGAAAGGAAATGCCGCAATATCTTTGAATTGCATCACAAATAACCAAATATGAAGCTTGTCTGAACACGTACGATTTATGCAATGATGTAGTTATCACAATCAGAAAAGTCTACAGACTTTTCTGATTGTGAAAGTCTACAGACTTTTCTGCATAAGGAACCCATGGGCCCTATCGTCGTAAACGCGGTATTTTTGCGCTTGCGCTTGTTTAACGCCGAGCGCAGCGCAAATTAGGGGCGTGCCCAAGCGCATTGGTATTCTCCCTGCCGCGATAAATACCTCTATGCCCGTTATAATTCTGCTGTCGTTGGCATGCGCGCAATTCTTTGCGCTAAGAGCTCAGAAAAGCACCTCTAAAACAGCTCTTATGGCAAAGTAACCCCCCCTATTCTCCGTGCTGCACAGCGCAGTGGAATTCCTTTCGGATACGTCATTACGCACGATGTCCCATTAAAATACAAACGCCAGGACATCAAATTCTGCTGCTAGAATTGGGTAACAGCAGATTATCAGTGAGGCAATCATCTATTATTCACTGAAACACTTTGGAGCAATGTGTTTTTACAGCACCTCCAGTTTCAGAAAGGAAGCCATTCCAAGGTACAAATGTGGGACTTGATTCTCTAAAATGATCCAGTAAAAATGGTTGATCTAAAGCATCAGCTGGCCCCAGTGTTCTCCGACACCTTCGACACCTCATTGGAGACGTGCCACGTTCCACCGGCCTGCTTCAAGTCGTCAACTATGATCCCCGGCCACAAAAAGACAAGGCCCGTGGCACTAAAAGACTACAGGAAAGGACAAAAAAAAAGAGGAAATAAACGTTTCTTGTTTAATGGGGCAAAGAACGTATGCGTTTCAGCCTTAAGCCATCGTCAGCGTAACAAGAATGGTGGGAAAAAGGCAGTTTAAATACAAGGGTGAGCTTCACACGCTGAAGAACAGAACACATACAGTAGCATAATAATTAAAAGTAATTTAGGAGCTACATTTCACCAAGAGGGATTAGAAAATCTATTATAATATAATATAAATTATTTTAAGAGTCAGCTTGTTGAAGTTCAGTTGGAGGAATGTTTACTGCAACGGCTGCTTTATTCAACAATACACTTACAATGGAGAGTGAGTTGAGTGAAAAAGTGCACATGCCAGTTGTGAACCATGGCATTTAAGTACATGTGATGTGCTTTAGCCTGCTGGGCCACCATGACCACCTCAAAGTAATATAACGTATAATAACGTCAGTTTGCTGAAGTAATATAACGTATAATAACGTCAGTTTGCTGAAGTTCAGGGGAAGTTTGTAACTAACAGCTTTATGTCTATTTGCTTTAGCCGTGGCCTTGATATGTCAAGGCTGCATCATGTGTTTTGAATGAATCGGTAGTCGCGGCTTGTCACACGAGATAAAACAACGAGCTGACATATCCAATTTCTCCAAAAGTCAGTTTTCTGAAAAGATCACAAAGCGTGTTGTTTTTCTTCCATCGTGGCCATTGGCTTTGTTTGCTACATGCTGCACTCTTGAAAAGGATGTCTCATTTTTCTTTTGGGGCAACACACATTTGTTACTTTTCAACATAACTGCAGCATTATGCTGCGTAAAATGTATCAACATAATGTTGTACATTTGACAAAGAAAGTTGTTAGAGCAGCTCCATTCAGCTCCATACATTCCAAAAGTCATTTAAAGAGGGAACTGTCACCATATTGTCAATAGTCGACTTTATATTTGCTCCATTTCAGATTTGGATTTGGATTTTCGATGCATTTTGGCACTGCCGACAGCTCATTTGACTGAATGGCCTCCATCCCTGCGGGATAAGGACGAGTGATTACACTGTACATTATCATCACTCTAATGTCGCATCGATTGGGACTGCAGCCTAATTGTCAACTAAATGGCAGAGATTATGACAGGCATCACTTTATCATAGACATCCAACAGTATTCAATTAGCACATCATCAGCCATGCATGAGAAAAGGTCTGATAACGAGCTGTCTCCCGCCTGCGCCCTAACACAAGATTGGCTCACTGCTCAACAAGGCCATCTCTAATTGGTCAAATAGTGACATATTCTTCACTGTATGACATTGCGGGTGTCTGGGTAGTGTAGTAGAGGTAAAGGCACTCGCCTACAGACACAGTTGGCCGTGTCTGCGGCTGGAAAAGCCGGTGGGGTAATGGGTCCTGGTCGCTGCACTAGCGCCTCCTCTGGTCGGTCGGGGCCGATGTTCGGTGCTGGGGGAACTGGGGGGGAAATAGCGTGATCCTCCCATGCGCTACGTCCTGCCGGTGAAACTCCTCGCTGTCAGGTGAAAAGAAGCGGCTCACGACTGCACATGTACCGGAGGAAGCATGTGCTAGTCTACAACTCTCCCCAGATCGGCAGAGGGGGTGGAGCAACGACCGGGACAGCAGGGGGAATTGGCCAAGTACAATTTGGGGCGAAAACTAACATCAACCCGTATTTGTTCATTTCATTGCCACACAGTGGCCTTGTCCGACGTTATCCATTTTTACGAGGTCGCAGTAGGAAATCCTCCTCCTTGAACACTTAAAAATGAAGCCTTGGTGTAAAGCCCAGTAAAAGCTGATGGAAAAATGGAAAAACCTTTGCAATTAAATCTACTTGCGGGACTCGGACCTGACGGGAGTGACTGGTTTAATAAGGCCGAAAACTAAGGAGGCTTTTCCATTTCTCACAGCCAGCTCCTTCCTCAAAGGGATCAGTCATTTTGCTTCCTGCCTTCCTCTCTGTGCGCAGTAGGTATCTAAGAGACATGACTCTGCATTATTTCCCACCACCACCCCCTGCTGACCCGGTCACTGCTGCACCCCCTCTGCCGATCTGTGGAGAGCCGTAGACTGGCACCATGCTTCCTCCGACACATGCGCATTGCGCAAGTTGCCAGCCGTTTCTTTTCCCCTGACAGCGGGGAGCTTCACCGGCAGGACGTAGCACGTGGGAGGATCACGCTATTCCCACCAGTTCCCTTCCGCCCCGAAACAGGCGCCCCGACCGACCAGAGGAGGCGCTAGTGTGCACGGCTCTGGATTTATCACGCAAATCCCCGTTCGTCCCATTTCCATCCACTTAAGCTACTTCGAGGCACAAACAAAAGGAAAGTGCAGTAGTATAGGGGCACTTCTGAATGGTGTGCATGTCAGCCATGCCATGTTAGTGAAATATTGACATGCTCATGAATTTTCATTTTGTCAGGGATTGCTCCGTCACGGAGCTCATCGCCTCATAAACCGTGCAGGCGGTGATGATGATGCTGGTTTTTTGTGGGGCGGTTAAAAATAGAATCTGTTTATTGTTAAAAGAACAATGAGGCAGGGCCGGGAGATAGAGGGGGCTTGTTTATGAACAGGTGAGACACTGCCATGCTCCACATTCTCAACAGACAAAGCGAACGGCTAGCCGATCCCACATTGCTCACCTGCAGTGCATGATTCCAGGGAACGTGAAACAAAAATGCCTGGATGGCGCTCCTCTGTCAGTCATCGTATCAAACCCACCCCGCATTCAGGTGGGGTGGAAAATGTGTCTGAACAGGGGGCGATGCCAGACAGATCTGCCAGAGCAAATAAAGCCTGAGCTGGCAGATTGATCAGGTTCCCAGACTACAGCTCAGCACTAATTAAGTAACAATGAGGTCACAACATTCCATCAACCACCATGATGGATGCAACCTGAGCTAACTCATAGCATTAAGTCTCTAACTGAAGAAATGCTCCCTAGCCATATAAGCCAAGTTCAAACTAGCCATACTATAGTAGTATACACACTGTAGCAATCTGGTTAAGGCACTTAATTTAGTCAATGTTAGTCTTTTCTTTTTTACATATCGTCGTCGGTCCGATGTTACAGTGTTAATATCGGTTATCGGTATCAGCCAAAAATGTTCACACTGCGAGGAAACAATGAGGTAAATCTATGATTTATGGGCTTTTCCTAAT
The DNA here is from genome assembly GCF_964638095.1 of Poromitra crassiceps. Lineage (NCBI taxonomy): Eukaryota > Metazoa > Chordata > Actinopteri > Beryciformes > Melamphaidae > Poromitra > Poromitra crassiceps. Next base: position 38,481,919 of record NC_139635.1, read on the forward strand.
GTTTTGGAAATAAAGAAATGCATGACTTTTTCAAACTCACAGTGTTTACATGTGTTTTTCAGTATGTACAAAATGTGATGAGCATAGAAATGTGTTTTTATACAGATCATATCGACATCGGTAAATATCGCTTATCGGCCATAACGGCAATGTTAATATCGGTTATCGGTATCGGCCAACATTTTCATATCGGTGCATCCCTATAATTTAGCTTCACGTGCTCAGAAAAATCAGTCTATATTTTATTTTGAGCAGAGTCTCTTCTTGGCCAATTAACTAACGTGCTGAGAAAGATCTGTTCCGTGTCTCCATTGAACTTTAACTCCAGAGAAGCTCTGCCTCAGAGAGATGTGGTGTTGTGTAATTAAGACTCCATTCTCTGATACTTTGGCCCCTTACTTTGTTATCTCCATTCCCTTTGTCACTTCCATCTAGCTGATCACATGACTGTCCTGTAGCTGATCACAGGACTGACCTGTAGCTGATCACAGGACTGACCTGTAGCTGATCACAGGACTGACCTGTGGCTGATCACAGGACTGTCCTGTAGCGGATCACAGGTCTGTCCTGTAGCTGATCACAGGACTGACCTGTAGCTGATCACAGGACTGTCTGTAGCTGATCACAGGTCTGTCCTGTAGCTGATCACAGGACTGTCCTGTAGCGGATCACAGGTCTGTCCTGTAGCTGATCACAGGACTGTCCTGTAGCTGATCACAGGACTGTCCTGTAGCTGATCACAGGACTGACCTGTAGCTGATCACAGGACTGTCCTGTAGCTGATCACAGGACTGACCTGTAGCTGATCACAGGACTGTAGCTGATCACAGGACTGACATGTAGCTGATCACAGGTCTGACCTGTAGCTGATCACAGGACTGACCTGTAGCTGATCACATGACTGTCCTGTAGCTGATCACAGGACTGACCTGTAGCTGATCACAGGACTGACCTGTAGCTGATCACAGGTCTGTCCTGTAGCTGATCACAGGTCTGACCTGTAGCTGATCACAGGTCTGTCCTGTAGCTGATCACAGGACTGTCCTGTAGCTGATCACAGGACTGTCCTGTAGCTGATCACAGGTCTGACCTGTAGCTGATCACAGGTCTGACCTGTAGCTGATCACAGGTCTGTCCTGTAGCTGATCACAGGACTGTCCTGTAGCTGATCACAGGACTGTCCTGTAGCTGATCACAGGTCTGACCTGTAGCTGATCACAGGACTGTCCTGTAGCTGATCACAGGACCTCCTGTAGCTGATCACAGGACCTCCTGTAGCTGATCACAGGACCTCCTGTAGCTGATCACAGGACCTCCTGTAGCTGATCACAGGACTGTCTGTAGCGGCTCCATTGCTTCAAAGTTAATCATCTGCTTGGAGTCTGTCTACCACTCATCCTCCACACAAGGGATGGTGGCAGCATGGTAACTCACTGGGTATTCAAGGATACATTTCAAGTGTGTGTGTGTGTGTGTGTGTGTGTGTGTGTGTGTGTGTGTGTGTGTGTGTGAGAGAGCTTAGAGAACTACAACCTTGAATTGCAGCTCCGAGCTGGCTGCCAGCCGGCCAAACTACACCATAAGGGACATTTCTTTAGAGAAACTAAGGCCATCTATATGGTTTATTATTAATGGTTTACTTATCATATATCATATTCATATTTTATATTTACTATTTTATACTGAGAATGTGCAGAATCTACACTCATTTATACGGTGCAATTGCAATATACTACACTGTGCAATTCTTTCATTTTATACGGTGCAACTTGTGGTCATAACATTTTTAGTATTTTTAGTGTGTATAGTGTTTAGTTTAGTTTAATGTTTAGTTGGACAGGACAGTGCACATTAATAAAACAGTTTACACATACAGAATCATCTATACATGTCAACAGTAAATATGCCGGGATTAGCCGAAGCTAGTTTTCACCCGTAGTCCTCAGGACATAAAGAACAAAAAAACTACAAGGTAACTACAGGAATAAAAAACAATACAGAAATAAGAAGCAATACGGGAGTAAAAGCAATATAATAAAATAAAAATGCACATGGGATAACAATACATACACAGGATAAAAAAAAACAATACACTCAACAAGATAAAAGACAATACAGTTAAAGTGCACGGGAGACAAGATCAGTACAATAAAGTGCTGATACAGTACAATAAAGTGCAGAATCAAGGACATTAGTTATAGGTTATGGGTGCAATGTTGATTAGATTTGAACCATTCCTTGAGTTTATTTTTGAAGGTGGGGTATGTAGGGCACTCCCTTACTGCGGCCGGGAGACCGTTCCATACCTTAAGTTACCACCCACGATGGACAAAACGTTTCTCCCAAATGCAGTGCATCTGTGGCCCAACTCACAGTTGTGTAGTGTACAGTATATATCTTGTGTTTACGTTTAGAGTTCTTTTAATGTGTCAATCTTCTACTTGTTTGAGCTGCTGTAACAAGTGAATTTCCCACTTGTGGCATTAATAAAGGAGGCCTTAAGAGGTTGAATTGGTTTAAGTTTAAGTAGTTAGGTCAAGTCTCTGTTTTATCTTTGTTTAATCTGCCACGGATCTGGATGGGCCTCAATGTCAGGGACCTGTCACGGATCATTCAATTCAAGGTGGCTGCATCTGTAACATACTGTAGCTACACAAACAGTGCATCTTTCAGCCAAACGCACCCCTTTTAACTTGCTTACTGCTTGGAAAAAACCAAGGTAGCAGCCTAGCAGGCCAGTGAGAGCTCACTAATCAGCGGGGAAGCCATACTGTATACTGGAACATGTGTGTTCCCACATACTGTATACTGGAACATGTGTGTTCCCACATACTGTATACTGGAACATGTGTGTTCCCACATACTGTATACTGGAACATGTGTGTTCCCACATACTGTATACTGGAACATGTGTGTTCCCACATACTGTATACTGGAACATGTGTGTTCCCAGGAAGCCATACTGTATACTGGAACATGAAGCCATACTGTATACTGGAACATGTGTGTTCCCATGCGGACCATGCAGGCTGTGACATTAAGCTGACGATGAAACCCCTCGAGACCCACAGAGGTCAGGGAAGGAGAGAGGGCCTCTCACGTCCCCTCTCTGCGGGGGGAGAGGGCCTCTCACGTCCCCTCTCTGCAGGGGGAGAGGGCCTCTCACGTCCCCTCTCTGCGGGGGGAGAGGGCCTCACACGTCCCCTCTCTGCGGGGGGAGAGGGCCTCGCACATCCCCTCTCTGCGGGGGGAGAGGGACCTCACACGTCGCCTCTCTGCGGGGGGAGAGGACCTCTCACGTCCCCTCTCTGCGGGGGGAGAGGACCTCTCACGTCCCCTCTCTGCGGGGGGAGAGGACCTCGCACGTCCCCTCTCTGCGGGGGGAGAGCGGGAGCTGAGGGGAGGGAGAAACAGCAGGAGAGGGATGAGGGAGAGATGGTGGTGAAAGAGAGGGTGAAAGCGAAAAGGGTTAGAGCACGTTCACACCATACACCAATCCCACGGTGAAGCCACTCTGAAGCCACACCGTTTCATTTCGGCGTCCTTGTTAACAGGCGAGTCCGTTCACACCAGCGCCACGCCGAAGCCACGCTAAAGCTACGCTGAACCGATAGTTTCAGCTTCTGTTCTATTTTCCAAGTGTGCAGCACGCAGCAGCCGACGTGCCAGGCATGAAGTCAGTGCAAGTTGCGGGGGGGGGGGGGGGGTGGTTTCAGCATGGTTTGAGCTTTGCTTGGGTGTCTGGTGTGAACAAAGCATCAGGCGAGAGGGAACGCACCAAGAAAGAAGTGAGTGCAGAGGGAGAGAGGAGAGAGGGAAAGAAAGAAAGAAGAGACAGACAGAGCGAGAAACGAGCCGGTCAGTCTATTAGATAAGTGGCAGTAATTGTCAGTGACCGCCCGAGAGTGGTTGCTGATTAAGCTTGGCTGGTGTTTGCTTTGAGCTAATGTAATTACTTTAAGATACAGTAGTTCTCAATAGCCACATGCCAAACATCCCTTAGTTAATGCCTTCTTGTCAATCATCACAAACACCAAAGCATTAAGAGGATGTCTTAGCGGTGAAATACGTCAATGGCAATCTGTCGCAGCACTTTGTATCGGACCGTTTGACTGAACCATTTCAGCAAGCTTTTAGCCAGTGCTGTACAGTACATTGCACTGTACACACTATATACAATTCTGCTGACCTTCCCCCAAAATTTGTATTACTGTATCCTAAAAATACACAATGGAAGTAGGGATGGGGCCGATCCAATATCGGTATCGGGTGCCGATATTCGCACTAATTCATGGATCGGATCGAATCGGAATCGTAAAAAAATAAAAATAAAAATAAATCAATTGAAATTCCAGCGGGGGGGGGGGGGGGGGGGGCAGCGCTGGAATTGAATGGAATGGAAACCAATGGAATGGAATGGAAGCGCAGCGCTGGCCGTAATTTGCCTATGTATAATAGTATCCTCCTTTGCCTTGTATATTTTCTTAATTTTGTCTGCTTTTTGCAAGGTATACTTAAAAAAAATCTTTAATTGGCCAAATCTTTGCCTATACTGTATATTCAAGAAAAATATTGGTATCGGCATAATATCGGTATCGGCAGATAACCAAATTCAGGTATCGGAATCGGATCGGAAGTGAAAAAAGTGGATCGGTGCATCCCTAAAGGGAAGCGTCCCATTTAATCCTGTTGGATTAGAAGAGCCTAATTCCCAGAGAGCCCAGAGGGCCGGAGAATAAGTTCTTCTCCGGGCTTCCTGGGAACTTGGTTGGGCCGCGTCAAAGGCGAGATGTATTTCTCTAGCTGTCAGAGAATTGGAAGGCTTAAGAGCTACCTGGGCACGGTTATATTTCATTCTTTAGCGAAGCCACTTTTCTCTTCTAATGGTTTCTGCACACCTCCACACTGCCTTTGTATTTAGATTTTTGTTTCACCGCAGGCCCTCCTCTCCGGTGGGCAGCCATCCCTCCCAAGGTGGCTGAATTTGCACCAGCCACCAGCCAAGTTCTGCACAATATTGGCGCTGGCCGGTAAATTGAGGTGGTTCCTGCCAGCCCACGCCGGCATGTGGGACACATTTGGATGGTAATGTCCCCCCTCGGTGATTCATCCTGAGAGATATCGCAGCACAGACAGGCAGGAGAGAGAGGCCACGGTGGAGCGCAGGAGACACACTATTCAACTGAAGGTCAATCATGATGAAGTGGATCATCATTTATGAATTTAATTATTTTTGGGGGTTTGTATATTCAGTCTTTCCCCCGACCCCTCTGTCTTCAACTGATGCAAACCTCTTCTCTGCTTTATAAGGTAGTTCACAGAGAAGAGAGCTACATGTAGGCGGGGAGAAGACAGACTGAGGCACCAGGCCACCATGCTTTTACATAATAATAATAAATTATGATAATAATAATAATAATACCACCATGTCATAATAATAATAATGATAATAATAATAATACTAATATACATTTGATGAATGAATGAATGAAAAAAATGTATTGGTCACCACCAAGCATATACACTTACACTTCAGGTCAGGTCACAACCAAAGGTTAGGGGCAGAAGCAAACGCTTATGTAAGGCCCCCCCTTTTCTTACGGTTAAAAATGATCATTCCTCTGACATTTTTGGACATTGTCCTTACTTGCCTTCAAATGTACAACAAAGGATTTCAAGGAGAAATATCCTAAAACAAGAAACAAAGAAAGTAAATAAATAATACAACAGAGCCAAAAACAAAAAACTACAGTAAGTGGGTAGCAAATAACAAAACAAACAACACAATCCATACATGCATATTCATACATTTTTTAATCATTGTTTTCCTTTCAAGTTTTATTTTATATTTTTTATTTAATTTATTATTATTATTATTATTATATATATTTTTTCTGTCTTTTTTTCTCTTTTTGTTGTTGAAAAAGTGTATTTCTCAAACTAAACGACACTGTACGATATAAGAAATGCAATAAAAAGTTAAGTACAAACATAAAATAAAAAGTGACTTCAAAAACAGTAGTGCTACTCTGAACCCTGGCCATGCTGAGGAAAGGCGAGTATGAAGAGGTGCATTTTTAGTCTGCTTTTGAAGACGTTGATGGAGTCAGAGTCATGCATGGAAAGTGGGAGGGAGTTCCAGAGCATGGGAGCGCCAGTGTCCCCACTCGCATCACAAAAGATTTGGCTCTATCACAGGCTGCTGTTTCAAGTCACAGTATGAGAAATAGCAGCTTACAGAAGCAATCCAACAGTATGTCAAATTACTGTACTATTTAATAGTGCTGCACGATTTGGGGGAAAGGTACGATTAGCGATTATGGTGGACAATATTGTGATTGTGATTGCGATATAATAAACAAATGGTATCTAGGGATGTGCCGGCATTAGTTTTTGACGGTATGATAACCTTGGACAAAAATACCACGCTTTCACATATCACAGACTAAAATACATTAAATATATTACAATTTAAAATATATTAAAACTAAATAAATAAAACAATTTGAAATAAAATTATCTTAAAAAAACAAAAACATTTGGAGACATTTGCCTGTCCCAAACATGTAAAAAAGAAACACCAGAAAAATAGAAACTGCACTGTGTTACAGCACATAGAAGATGGCTCAGACTGCAAAGTCAGTTACATGTCTGTCCAGTAATACAATGATACACCCCGTTTATTTATTTTGTAGCGACAGACGCCGCACTCACGTGATGCTTCTTGAGAGAGAGGTGAGGTAACGTGCATCTGCAGACTTTATCGAGGGACCATGAAGTAGAGAGCTGCGCGGGCCTGAAATCTCGGCCCGAGCCCTTCCTGGCAGGGGACCCCACCAAACTTCTCTTTCCCTGGCCACATTAGCCAGCTCTGACTGGGGGATCCTGAGGCGTTCCCAGGCCAGCGTGGAGATATAATCTCTCCACCTAGCCCTTGGTCTGCCCCGTGGTCTCCTCCCAGCTGGACATGCCTGGAACACCTCCCTAGGGAGGCGGCCAGGTGACATCCTTACCAGATGCCCAAACCACCTCACCTGGCTCCTTTCTACGTTATGACCATACACTGTAAATAATCCTATTAAAATAAATATGATCATAAAACAAAATTGCCACTGTTCCACACATACATGAGTAGGCCAGAATTGGGTCCAGATTCATTCTAATCTACTGTACACATTATTTAGACAGTCTGGATCTAAATCCCTTCCAGAGGATATTTTAATTCCAACCCAACTGTGAAAATCTTGTTTTAAGACCAATACTGGTTTTCCTTATGTCTGTATGATTAGATTGTTTTCCCCTCAGTCGCAAGTATACTGTATACTGTCTGTGCTTTTGTAACAAGGCCTGTCTGAGAGAACATTTGTATTTTGGATCTGGAATTTAAGCATCTGTGCATCAGAAAGTCCTAAATTGCCAATAGGCAAACTTGCAGTGTGATTCTGACCTACATGCCGTACAAAAATTGCCAGGCAACTTCATAGACAGCTTTCAGAACATTGTGCTGTACTTGCAGCATGCTCATGAGAAACCGCATTGATTTCATCGATTTCCAAGAAGCCTTTCTGTAACCTAATGTTTTGGTTGACTCGGGGAGTATTTCACTTTTCAGACTCCGTATGAGATGGCTCAATGTGAACTGGCTCTTTGTTGCAGCAGGTGCACAATGCAGCAAAGCATCAACCTGGAAACTAAGGGTGATTATGAAATCCAACAATGCCAACTTGATTCTTGTGTCCTTGTGGAGAAAGTTCTTCTTAAGTCGTCTTGAAGGGAGCGATCTCCTCATGACATGACAGTGAGCACAGCAGGGACACTGGGGGACTTTGTTTTTCTCTTGACCCTCCCCGGAGCTCCAAAATGCACCATAAATAACCACATTTTATGATATTCACACAAAGGTCGGTAGTATTGGAGGAAATAAAAAGTGAAGTCTGACCTTTTCCAACCATTACGTTTAATAGCAAAGCGAGTCTCTTAAACCGTGGCCCTCTGACCCCCCTTCCCTCGCAAACTCCCGGCCCAACTTCCTGTGTCCTCCTATAACAATAGCTGCTTTTTACCATAAGGTACAGGCAGGTAGGCAATTGCTTGGGGGCCTCGTCCGCCAATGAAGACCACCTGTTCTAAATGAATGTTCAATGAAGAGCTACTTTCCTCGGAAAAGAGTTGGCAGCACTGCGGGCCTTGTTAAAAATTTTGATTCACTTGCATTTCAGCCATTTAACAAACAACCATGTTTTATAGACTGCTTATAAATGCTAAAATGCTACTCTGAAAAAGTACATTTTTATTGACTTGTTAGTTAACTTTTTATCCTTGCAGTTACAGCCGCCAACCCCTCCCCCCCTCCCCCCCCCTACCTCCCACCCCCGCCAGTAGGGGCTGCTGCAGTCCCCTCAGCAGAAAACAACGGCTGTGGTGAAGATTTGCGCTTAAGTCGTTGTGTAAATATGGGTCTTTTCCACTCACTGTGTGATTGTTTCAAGCTTCAAAAGACTTAGATTATGCTGCGTACGCTGTATGGGGGTCTTCTTCTTTTTTTGCCCAATTTTGGATGTGGCCCCCATGGACTCTGGTTGTTTTGGAGAAGGGTGTTTTGGGGAGTGTTGTGCTGGTAACCTCCCTGTGTGTTATATGGACTAAGAAACTTGTAACACCTGTATTCTAACTGGCATGAGGGTGAGTAGTACTGTACATAATGACAACATTTCCTTTTTTGGGTGAACTATTCACTTTAAGAGTAAAGGAAACAAACTGTATCCTGAAGCGTTGCTTCCAGAGAAAGCTGAACTCACCATCATTAGACATTTCCCCCCTCTGGTGTCTTTGGCTTCCTTTGGTTCTGTACTGTATAACGCATCACACACCGCCCACTGGCCAGGCTGATAAACATGAGCGTGCTGTCTGTGTGCATTTTACTGACCTTATGCTACATCATTTCTGCCTATTGAATAGGGTTGTCAAAAGGATCGATAAGTATCAATACTAAAAAATGTAAACGCATACAATGCTCATTAGCATTTTTTTTAATCAATACCAGCAGCACTGCTTTCTCTTAATGAAAAATCAAACATAGTGCTGATTTTTTACCTGTCTATCATTTTGGGGGGGGGGGGGGGGCTGAAAGTGTTCTGATAGACTGATGAGTAGAGCAGGGGTAATCTGCTGTGTAGATGCAAAGTTTTTAAAGAGTTTTATCGAGCCTCGATTATGGAGAAGTGTGCGTCTGTCCGTCCATCTGTTTTGGCTTATTTTTATGCCTCTTGATGTGTTGTCGTTTACCCCCGTGGTGTCAAAAATGGTATCGAGTATCGATATTTTCCTGGGTATCGGGATCGAAGTTAGAAATTCCTCGTATCGTGACATCCCTACTATAGGACGAATCAGCGTGACGTCACTTGACACCCAGAAATGTTGAACCCCGTGGCAGTTAATACTATGAGTTGTGCCAAACAAACCTTGATATCTCAAAAACTATACATCACATCGCTTATATTTTGACATTCTGAGTGAGAGCAGAATTAGCACACAAGAGTTTGATGTATAATATATGCATGTCGTGTTAAAGTTGTGTGAACTGTCGCAAGTTTTTAAAATGTAAACAGAGTCAAGCCGGCTAGAGCAGACACTCACGCCTCGCGCCACTTGGGGCTCCTTAGGGTTCCATTGCCGTTGCCACCCAGTGACGCGGTTTGTTTACCAAAATGCTGCTCGGCTGATCGCTCGTATAGAATGCATTTCTTTTGACTGTACATCTTCTCTGTTGCACCTGTGCCTCTCCATAAGAGCATCACTAAGCATGGGCCTGTTGGGCCAGGTGGCTGTTTGGACGCTGCAGTGTGTTTAAAGGCGGGGCCCTGGACACGAGGCAGTTGGGCCGTGCAGGACTTTGCGGTGAGTTTTGCGGCTCATCGTTAGAAGGTTAAGTGGGCATCTGTTGGTCTTAGGGGTGCACCGATCACGTTTTTTGCCACCGATCACCGATTGCCGATCACCTATGAGAAATATCTGCCCAACCGATCATCGACCGATCACCGATTACCGATTACCGATCACCGATATATATATATATATTTATTTTATATTTTGTAGGCTAAAGGAAACTGCCAACATGAGACAGATGGGAGTTCAACCGTTTAGTTGTCAGTTCTCTTCAGTACAGTACAGCAGTATAGGCTTTTTACAGCATTATGACAGGAATAGTAGGATTGTGTGTGGTCTGGAAAAAGGAGGCAATAAAATATACAAACAGGTCAGTAACCAAGCTTGCTGTTATATAGGCCAATTATAGTGATAATTAACAACTAATAATATATAAATGATAATTAGGTAAACTGTAAGTCAGTTACTCTTAAACACCAGTCTTGAACCATGACTAAAGCCAAAGAGCTCCCACTCATAGAACCGGGGTTATGCACAATAACCGTCATACATTGGGATCCGCATCGAACGAACATCAAAACGACCCGCCCATCGAGGCCGAGTTACAGTGTTATAATTAGCAGCACTATGAGTGCGATCTACATAATGGTGACAGGGTTACATGACGGGAGAAACAACAGAATCACAAGCTACACACGAGCTAAACTCCATCTGAGTAGTGGCATTAATTAGCGCATCCGTCTGAATGGAGCGCACATCCACATAGCAGCACACTTTCGCTTCCTTCAAAGTGCCCGCGGGAACATCAATGCTTGCGTGGAAATTGTCTGTGTGTGCGCGTGCACTACCCCGACTACCACGTTAATCTGGGACTTTAATACACACGGATTTAACAGCATGCAAATGCCTCGGTAGGCGGGAGGACTGGAGATAACTTCGCTCTGCTGAGTCTGCTCTAATCACCAGCTGATTTGTGTGATTCAAAGACGCAAGAGGTGTGTTGACAGTCTGGTGCGGTGTGTGCATGGAGGTGAGTAGTACACTGATGAAAGCAAAGCGTGTGCTTTGCAACACAATGATATAAACGTTAGAGCACAATATGAAAGTTAAACGATAGACATTGAAGACATGAAAATGGGCTGCCTCATGTTTCTCACGTGCAGCATGATCGGCTATGCGATCGGCAAAATTAAAGGAATATCGGAAACAGCAGATCACATATTTGAGGTCCAAATCGGCCGATACAGATTGCGTGCAGATCGATCGGTGCACCCCTAGTTGGTCTCCAAACATATGGCCATTACGCTCCCTGAGTGCCAGAGCAGCAGAGGATGGAAGCCATCACCGTTCATCTTGCAGGACCCCCATCACATATCCTGTCCGCAGAATTGATCAAACGGATCAAAAGAGCTTTGTTGATTGAATCAAGTCCAATAAACCCCGGAAGCGCTGCTTCCATACATATCGCTTCCAGGATCCACATGCATCTTCTCCCTCTGATCTACTCTGGCTTTCAGTTATCGATTTATGTGCCTTCGCTCATCTCACAGGAATGTCTCATCAAATGTGCAGGAATGACATGTTTCATTCAATAAGCCCAATTATCATATTATCTAACACGCAGCCTTAGAGTCAGACACACACACACACACACACACACACACACACACACACACACACACACACACACACACACACACACACACACACACACACACACACACACACACACACACACACACAGGAGAGCAGGGAGGCAGCCATGGAGACCTGATTGTGTGTGTGTGTGTGCATCCACACACACACACACACACACACACACACACACACACACACACACACACACACACACACACACATGCACATGACAGCATGCAAGATGCATTAGCCAGGTTCTCCTCAGCATATGAGTCTTGTCCTCCATCTCCGTTGTCATTGTTCCTGTTACATTTACAAACGTACTCTTTTCTGATGTGCCAGATGTGCTAACAGATGTTAGCGTCTTGGCCCAGAGGAAGAAGACAGACGACCTGTCTTCACAACTGAAACTGAGATTTTTTTTATTTTTTTTGTTGGGGGAGTGGCATGTCTTGCCTCACATTTGCATTCCGCACCCCACTTTCACTCCACTAGCCTGCATCATAAGCATCACTCACTGGCAAAAGGCTTGTTCTTAGGAAGGGATGACAACATTAAAGGAAGGTCTTCTCACTATGCCTTCGTGTAGTTTGTGTAGTTGTTTTTTTTCTCCAATTATACTTCACCAATTTCCCCCTGCTGCCCCAGTCGCCGCTCCACCCTCTGCCGATCTGGGGAGAGCCGTAGACTAGCACCATGCTTCCTCCGACACATGCGCAGGTGCCAGCCGCTTCTTTTCACCTGACAGTGGGGAGCTTCACCGGCAGGACGTAGCACGTGGGAGGATCACGCTATTCCCACCAGTTCCCTTCCACCGACTGAGCAGAGGACGCGCTAGTGCAGCGACCAGGACACATACCCCTAATGCGGCTTCCCACCCGCAGTGCCTGTACGGCACGATATGGACGCCCGACCAAGCCGGAGGCAACACGGGGGCGCGAACCTGCGACCCTCATGTTGGTAGGCAGGGAATCGACCGCTACACCACCCGGACGCCACTAGTTTGTGTAGTTTGAAGTGTGCTGAAAGCATAGCTCCATACACATATTGTCAGCTCAAATATTACTCCAGGCAGTTAAGACGGAATTCTTTTCATGGATCAAATTATCAACAAACATAAGAAAGCACTCTTCTAAGCCCCTGCGGGGTCTTATTAATATACCACAATCTCCCAGCATTCTTTTAGGACACTATGCCAACATTGCAATTAAAACGCAGCTTGCTTTATTTACAAGACCATCACGTTTAATTAATTTGCCTACAATTCAGAGCAGCCCGAGCGAGTAGCCCTCAAGAAGTGCTGCTCTGCCTAATTGCTGCCGAAATGAAATGTTAATAAAGCTAACAGAAAGAACTCGACACGCAATCAGGAAGCCATTAAGTAGATGAAGGTAATCCAGTACGACCGGAGTAAAATTAGAAATCAGTTGTGAAACAAAGAGATGGACTGAACAGACATTTTATTTTATTTTATTTTGTTTTGTTTTATTTTTTCATTTATTTATTTATTTTTTGTTTTATTTTGTTTTATTTTGTTTTATTTTGTTTTATTTTGTTTTGTTTCACCATATCTTCTTTCTGATTTCTGTAATGATGACAAAAGTATGCGTAGTCACAATGTACAGTGTTTGTCTGCTGGTGAGAATAGCGTGATCACAGGCCACGTCTTGCTGGTGAGGCTCCCCGCTGTCAGGTGAAAAGAGGCGGCTGGCAACTGCGCATGTGTCGGAGGGAGCATGGTGCTAGTCTACGGCTCTCCCCAGATGGGCAGGGCAGAGGGTGGAGCAGCGACCGGGACAGCAGGGGGAAATTGGCCAAGTACAACTGGGGAGAAAATGGGGGGAGGTTTTCTGAGTTGTTTTGCTTCCAAACGCTTTGCCATGCAGTTCCAACCTGCTGCCGCAAAACAAATATTTTCCATTCCCAAAATGACAACACAGAGTGATGAACCAAATTAAACACGGCTAAACAAACAGCAAGTGGAAAACAGGTCAAAAGACTTTATCGCTTCCCCGTTTTACTAGATCCACACTCTGCCAACCTTCTTTTGCCTATATACACTAGATAGATACACTGATGTCATATCCTGTCTAGTGCAGTCACTTTCTCCTGCCTATATACACTATATAGATGCACTGATGTCATATCCTGTCTAGTGCAGTCAGTGGCAGTGCACATGATGAATGGGACGTCTACCAACTAGAAATGCTGAAACAGCAAGCATAGCAAGTGTCATTGCCCAATGCCTACGTACATACACATTCTACGTACTGTGTGCATTATACATTTGCCAACCATTTCCAAATAATAATGCTATTAAAAGTAATAATTATGTTGGCAAAAAGTAAAATGGCAAAAAAAAAAAAAAAGCGGCCATGGCACTTCTGCAGACGTCCATGTATGTAGTGATGAGGTGTGAACGGTGCCTGAGCCTTAGACAAATGAGAACGTATATGTGCAATATGACCAATAGCAAGCATGATTAAGATGGATGCAGGAGAAAGTCAACGTGTAGCGTAGCGTGGTAATCATCATTTTGGATGCGCGTCGTGCTTTTGGCCTCCAGGAGAGAATTTTTGCAAAAGCTGAACAGCCACAGAGAAGATGAGTTGTGTGTGTGTGTGTGTGTGTGTGTGTGTGTGTGTGTGTGTGTGTGTGTGTGTGTGTGTGTGTGTGTGTGTGCAAAATAAGCAAGCGAAGCAAAACACAGGGAATCCATTGAACAGTAAATGTCTCAGACTTGATGAGCTTACAGAAAAAAAGACAGACTTTTCAGGCCGTATGTTGTTCTACATCAATGCCGTAATCCTTTATCAGGCACAGATGTCTCGGTTTTTTATTTTAAAGAATGGGCCGTCATAACGCCATTCACATTGGTCTAGAAGAGATGTAAAAATACACACACACACACACACACAGGCGCGCACACACCAGAGCATGTGAGCGGAGTGGAGCGGTGATAATTACCGCTCCTCGCTCACGGAGCCGCCCTTTCCACCCGCTCCAGCGCTCACGTCCGCTCAAGACCGCTCCGCTCCAGACCGCTCCGCTCCAGACCGCTCCGCTCCAGACCGCTCCGCTCCAGACCGCTCCCCGCTCCATACAGATTTCACCCGCTCGCACTCACCGCTCCGCTCCGCTCAAAAGAATAAAAGAGATCAAAAGACCAGGGTGTTTTAATTTGCGTTTAAACGCCTGGGCAATGGGCATTGCTCACTACAAATAACATGAGCTCAGCAGAGTCGGCTGCATGTTCGTTTCTCTTCCTTCTCGTCTCGCAGCAGCTGGCAAGAAAATAGTGGGCGTGCATTCTGGTTCGAACATGTTGTGATCGAAACTGGAGCGGGACTGAGCGGGTGATCGGTGCCGCTCCAACTTTCGCTCCGGTACCGCTCTGGTCCCCGCTCACCGCTCAAGCCAAAATCCCCCCGCTCCGCTCCACGCTCCGCTCACATGCTCTGGCACACACACACACACACACACACACACACACACACACACACACACACACATGGTTTTGTTCTTAGTATAAAATGTTCATATCAGTACACATCACCTGCTATAAACCACAGACACCAGTGGAATTGCTCACCATTGAACACGATGTTGCGCCCCCTAGAGGCATTTTGCCGTTATTGTCTGCCAGTCATTGTGAGTCATTACATGTGAACGTATGGCACCGCAATGCCAATTAAAGGGACTACATTGCATGCATTGAACGCTATAGAGCCAATCACAATGTCGTTTACAATAACGTCTGGGGAGACAGACAACACCTGTGTCACGTACATACAGTTGAATGGAGCGGAGCAAACGGGGTGGGGAACAACAAAGATAATAACGAGAAAATGGTTCAGTCTAAAACGCAGGTTTGATCCTTTCATATGTCATTAATTGCACTACATTAACACTTTCACTAACGTTAGTTTAGACACCTAATTTACCTGTTGGGCCACAGAATCAAAACAATTACAGCTTGAGTTCACCCAAAACTAGCAGCTCGTGAGACGTCACTGTTGGGTAGATTTGGTTGAGCAGCTCGTACACTACAGTACATAAACTCAGCATAACCAAACGTCAGATGGGTCCCGGAAGTGACTTTTGCTAACGCAACGTCACAGTGATTCGGTCTATATAGCCGTGTTTTAATAAGGAAATAATCTACCAACGTACCTACCTATGACCCTACCTACGTACTACCTAGCTCCTTATCTATCTATCTATCCATCTATCTATCTATCTATCTATCTATCTATCTATCTATCTATCTATCTATCTATCTATCTATCTATCTATCTATCGTATCTATCTATCTATAGTATCTATCTATCTACCGATCTATCTATCTATCTATCTATCTATCTATCTATCTATCTATCTATCTATCTATCTATCTGTTCAACATCACCATATTCCCCTCTTCATACCCCCCTCTTCACAATCAAGTTGAGAGTGTGTTAATCCTTGGGACTCCCTCTCTTTGTGTGGTGCATACAGTCTGACACATGAAGTGACTTTCAGGAAGCTGACAACTCAGCATCAGTAACGAGGGGGGTCTTCCTCTTCTAATTCCAGCACTCTCTCTCTCTCTCTCTCAAATAAAACCTGTTGATCCTCCATGACGGCGTCACTCCTCCCTAACGAGCAGAGAGGGCGCCAACAGCCCGTGTCTGAATTCAAATTATTTACCCGCCTATTAGTCATATCGATCCCGCTCCGGACGAAATATAATTGCCCGGAATAAAATAATGTCATTCTCGCGCGCGGGACGTGGCTGCCGGGAGGACCGGCTCGCTTCACTGTCCTCTGTGAAGTATTGAGCCCACAGAGGACAGTTGGTGGGATGAGAGGACAAGAGATTGTGTTGGGAGCGGGTCCAAAAGCGGCCGGTACCGGGCGGCGCGGGAGGGGGGGGGGGGGGGGGGGGTTGGGGGAGTGGCAGGGGTGGTTGTGAGTGAGATAGAGGGGCTGATACGCAACATTGGCTGTGAGTCAGACCCCGAACCAACAGCGCTGTGGGCAACACGCTGGCCTAAATTGATGCTCCTCATTATGAGCACAGTCCACTCCAGCCTGCTCATCCATAGATGTGATGTGATACAGAGGAATGGACTGATGCTGCCAAAGCACGCAACTTAGCCAAAGTATCCCGACCACGCTGCACGGGCCCGACCACGCTGCACGGGCCCAAATCATATTCACATCATATTTTTAGTCATGCGGAGGAGCCTTTTTTTTCTAGGGCTGATTCTGCTCCCATCGGTTTTCCTCAAAATAGCCGCCTCGGTCAGGAAGCACACATTTCCTAAAGCTGGGCCAACGTTGAGTCGAGAGAGCATCGAACAGCTCCTTCAGCGTGAATGCTTTTACCGATGATGTGATTCACGTGCGATGGTACAGTGTTGGATGTACGTCACGTACAAAAAGCACTTTAGCTGTTTAGCGAGTTGTTTGTGTCTGTTGCTGATAAGCATGTGCATATATAGAAAGTTTGAGTTGTTTGTGTCTGTTGCTGATAAGCATGTGCATATATAGAAAGTTTGACTCTTAAAGTTGCTGATAAGCATGTGCATATATAGAAAGTTGTTTGTGTCTGTTGCTGATAAGCATCATGTGCATATATAGAAAGTTTGACTCTTAAAGCAGCGCAACACTCCAGGGAGGGCAGAGTGGCAAGAATAAGTGGATGCCTCGTGGAGTTGAATCGTAATCCTATTGTGCACTTAGAAATTGGGTGAATAAAAAAAGAGAAAAATGGCCTCATCAAAACTAAATTAGAGCGATAAAATAAAAGAATGGGAAGAAACTATGGAAGATGTAATTTTATAATGGGCAGGTCTAGTGGAAATACACCTGGCTTTATTGAATCAGATGGCATCTTCACGACAAAAACCTCAGGATATTGCAATGTGTACTACTGTCTGTATGTGTACTGCATGTGCCTATGCATGCATACATGTAGGGCTGCAACTAACGATTATTTTGATAATCGATTCATCTGTCGATTATTTCTAAGATGAATCGATTAATCGGATAAAACTAAATGCGCAGATTTTTTCCAATAATTTTATTCAAAAACCAAATGTCCCAAATTGACATTAGTGCGCAAAAGTGCTGCTTGAATGGGCCAGAGCTGTCTAAACAATTATGCCTATGAAAAATGATAAGCAATAAAAAAAGGAACTAAATCACTATCTAAGTGTTAACAGGTTTTGCTGCTTAATTGGTCATTGGTCATTGGGCAATGTCGACTCAATAAATAGAGAACTCCAAAATACATGAATCATAGATGATGTTGGGGGGGGGGGGGGGGTGTAGGTATCTATGTGTAGGTTAAACTACTCCTTTGTATCTTGAAAATAAAACTAAAAATGTTTAAAAAAAATCATGGATGGTGATGATGAAAAACATGGATTGTAAGTTTGATTGTCAGTTTGTACACGTAAGCACAGCGGAGAAATTCTCTCCTTGGAGGGACAAACCAGCTGATGGGTTGGATAAACTAGACAGTTTGGCATAATCTGTCAGCTAATTGGCATTCGAGTTTAACTTACGACTTGTAATTGTGAAAACAAAAGTCCTTTTTCATTGGCGTTTCTGTTTATTTTCCCTAGTTTGTCTTTAGAGCTGTAACACATTGGAGATCTCTCCCATTGTCCATAAATCCGGCACTAAGTTAAGAGATTTTTGAATGCATTTTTATGCCTCCGCCGGTGATAGCCAGGCCGGAGACATTATGGATTCGGGTTGTCTGTCCGTCCGTCCGTCTGTACAGTAAGTATGTCCGTCTGTCCCATGTTCCTTAACGCAATATCTGAGGAACGACTTGACGGCATTTCATCTAATTTGCCTCAAACGTCAACTTGGACTCAAGGATGAACTGATTACATTTTGGTGGTCAAAGGTCAAAGGTTAAGGTCACCGTGACCTCACGAATGCCATTTTCATGCTGGTTAACGTGATATCTCAGGAACGCCTTGACGGAATTTCATCTAATTTGCCTCAAACGTCCACTTGGACTCAGGGATGAACTGATTACATTTTGGTGGTCAAAAGTCAAGGTCACTGTGACCTCACGAACGCCATTTTCAAGGTCGGTAACGCCATATCTCAGTATGGAATTTCTTCACACTTGGCTCAAACGTCAAAGTCTGGACAGACATGGATGTCGACTGCAGCTCACTCTTTTGATCACTGATCATCAGTTATTTCACCCACCCTCATTTGTAGATATTTACACAAGAATACAGGCTATTGCTTTCTCCCTGTCACTAATTGGCTTACCAAAAATATGCATAACGGATTAAGAAGGGTTGCAACTTTTTGCTTTCTGCTGGATTGCACATTTTCTATATGGTGTCATTGCTTTTTGCAGCATCCTGTAGTCGGTGCACAGCATGTGTTGTCAGGCACTGCATTCTTTTCTGCTGTTCATAAGAAAACTCAACTTAACCCATTGATACCTGATGCAGCATTTGTGTGTGTATCCCTTTAAGACCGCGAACCGCGTTAACGCGGCTCGCGGTCTTAAAGGGATACACACACAAATGAGGGATATACACGAGTGAAAGGTGTTCCTAGTTTCATCATTTGCCCGTGCCTTTCCACTTAATGTAAGTGGCGTTTGAATCAATACACACGGCTTTAGCAAATAAGTTCACGCGAAATGCGAGAGCGCCGAAACCTTCACACGACGACGGGTGATGTTTGTCAGTGAGAACGATCGGCTAGACTGCGCTCGACGTTTTGAGGAAGTCAAGTGACGGGGCATTGCCGTGATTACCACATCAAATCCAGGTAATGGGAAATGGCTCCTGGGGTGATGTAACACCATAGGTATCATTTAAAAGTACACTGAAGAAAGTGAAGCATGTCAATTGTGAATTATATAGCCGTTCCCCTTTAACGCAACAGTCATTTCAATACTTTTGCAAATGAATTGCCAATACTGTTTCTGAACATTTGTGCAGAACGGTCTTCGTGAGTCAAATTTGCTGATAGCTTAAATCATTCTGCTCTTTCTCATTCACTTTTAGCACCCTGAATGTAATTGGCCTCTAAAAGGCTAACCCCCCCCTCCCCCGCGCTCCCTCTCCTGGACTGAAAGCAGTTGCACATTGTGTCAGGGCAGAAGGAGCATGTAGACATAAGGTAGCGCCTCCCGAGAGCTGCGGACGGTAAATATTAGCTTATTTCCTCAAGCACATTAGCACTTGTTCCTCGTGGCTGTCATTGACTCCCATTAGCATCAATTAAGATGAGCTCGCCTTTTAATTTGACAAGACAAGGGGAGACAGACAGCATTATGTTGCCGAAAGGAATCAGACTTGGCTAGACCGCCGGGAGACGGCGAGACATGAGAGTGAGTTTATGTCCTTATTTTAAACGAGCTCTCTTTAAAGCAGCTACGAGCAACTTTTTCGATTGTTATTAAACAGTCTAAATTTAATATCAATGCATCACATCTTACCTCTAATAGTAGACGAGACCAATGGCGAGTAGTCTCGCTTGAACCCCGAGTGAATCGGCCAGTGTTGTCTTGACAATTAGTCTGTCTGTGGCCAGGGCAGATCAGGAAGTGAAATGAAACGGTTTGCAGCAGCCACTTCGGCCATAACCACAAAATAACTTCCAAAAAACCTGTTAGAATATAACGGGAGATGTTCGCGAGAGTATGCATGGCGTTCACATTGTTTATGCTATGTTGCTAGGCAGCGCAAACGGGGTAGGCAGGCAGCTGCGTTTCACTTCCGGGTTTCACTTCCGCGTTTCACTTCCAGGTTTATCCGGTCCGGCGGTAAGGAGAGAGAGAGAGAGAGCCCCCTGTTGACGTGAGTTTAGACAGACACAGACTTAATAATCATCTAAGGGAGCAATCTCCGATTCACACGGCTTTGGTCTCAGCTACTATTATAGGTAAGATGTGATGCATCAATATTGTAATTATACTGTTTAATAACAATCGAAAAAGTTGCTCGTAGCTGCTTTAAAAGAAAGCGTCAACATAACAATGTCACTCTTGAATTCCTATTTTTAAGCCAGCCGCCTGTAGAGGGCGGCGGTTAGGCTTGACATAACGGCAAAGAGACATGACGTGTGCACGATAAAGATCATTTTAAAGGTCTGTACAGTGTCGGGCCGAGTTCCATTTCTGAGCTCCCGAGTATAAAAAGGAATCATTGACCCGTTTTAGTCAGACCAACCATCTGCTACCAGATAGCCGAAATATCTCCCGCACCCAACTAGGGCTGTCAAAGAATATTCTATATTCTAATGTATATTCAAATATTAAAATTAAAAGAATATTCGAATATGAAAATTAATTTTTGATTTTGTGATTATTATTATTTTATTTATTTCGTTTTTATTTTTTACATTTAAAACCTGGCCAAGAGGGCAGCATAAAAACATACATTGTTTGCCTGGTTATTTAAAAACATTACACAAATGTAGGCTACTACTGTACTAATGCTGCTGACTGAATAAATAATGTATGAAAACAAAAATGTATGTTGAAATAAATATACCAAGTAGTTATATAAGCTCTTTGGGTTGTATTGGTTTGCCTTGCCACAAACGCAAAAAAAAGAGAGAGAGAAAAAAAAAGTATTTGAATATATTCAAACGAATATGTTTTGTTTAGGGGGAATATTTGAATATGATTTTGGGCCAATTTCGACAGGCCTACACCCAACCTAGGACTGTCCTTCAGTGAACTGTTCATTGGGGAAGAGAAAGCGTGCCTGAATCCGAGGAAGCCAAAACATCTCGAGGAGGGATTGGGCTATTAGAACCCCATTAAAAGCCTGATTTACCGCCCTGTTTTTAACTGCAGTCTGAAAGATGGTCTTGGCCGATGACTCATGTCTTCTTACTCATAAGCATAACTGATTTGGACATTTTATTATTTCATCTTTCCACTGCAGTTAAAAACAGAAGAGTAAATTTGGGTTTTTGGGGTTTTGACATCAAGGGAATCAGTCAGGCGCATGTGTGACTCATGCACAAAGAGGAACTTCACACCAGGCATATTGCATCATGCCTCACGCAAACAGCGATCGCGAGACGGGAATCTGATTGGTTTTGATTGACGTAATGCCCGGCATTGCCTGGCCGCACCTGTGAATAATTCTGGTACTTAAGACCGCCCAAATCCCGTTTGCGCAGGCATTTTGGGGGCGCAGATGATTTTGGCACGGCTCTAATTTGCGCCTGCGGCACGTGCCGTGAACGTTTCCGCATCCCCGCCGAGAATTGCATCCCAAACATATTTCGGGTCTGTTTTAACTTAGAAATCAGGGGAGGTCACGTCTACCCAGACAATTATATCACTTTTAAACAGTTGCGTTTCTGTATAAATCATTACAATATGCTCCCGTGAGGTGGGAATGCTGCCGGGCGGGGATGGAAAACTCGGCATAACACCTGGACAAATGCGCAAGGCAGACCGCTATCTTCCCTGTCTTAAGGCACGCGCAAACAGGTGCGCAAGCGCAAATAGGGGATATCGCCTGTACCAAGATAGGGCCCCTAGTCTTCTACCTGCTCTATTGCTAAAGCGCCTTGAGATTTGGCGATATATAAATATTAAATTGATTGGTTGGTTGATTGCATACTACTGTATAAAGTGCAAGTTCAATAAGACTGCTGTTGCATTGGACAATTCCTTGGTGTCTAAGTGGGAAACCAAATAAGCAACCCGCAACTGTTGCTGTGAGGAAGAAAGTGATCCAAATATCCACATGTGATGAAATAAACTTGAGATGTTATTGGATTTTCTGAAGTTGCTTCAAAATTGCTTTTCATTCGGTCATAAAGTTCGCCCTCATTAGCTCGTCTGGTGTTTTGTTTACCATAATGACTTCTGCTCATTAGTACTGTTAACCGCTCTGCAATTAGCATTCGCAGGTATATTGTAATTGATCTTTGCTCACATGGCAAAGTGCTAACTGTAGAGGTGTGATTGAAATGATGATGTACCTTTTGAGATGCCCCGAGCCCCAGACACTCTAAACACGCCTCCTATACTGTATTATTTGCTTGGAGGATTTCGCCCGTGATGAGAGAGTTTAAGCATCACCTGTCGGCTCTGCGCTGTTGTCTCCTCTATACAAAGTCTCTGTGCACAGACACAAGCACACAGATAGAAACACACGCATCATTTCCTGGTAAGAGTGCCCAATATCTTGCTGGAAATTGCCTCTCCAAATGGCCGGGTGATGTTCCTTTCCCGTTGATAGCCTATAGCTGCTTCACTCTCAAGTGATTGCGATCGGAGGTGCAAGACGGTGAGCGTGATTGGATGGATTCGTTCACGAGGCTATGTTATGGATTACTTACACCAGCATGCAGCCTAGGAGCTCATCAATAGACCCTTTTCACAGGGGCCATTTTGTGCCGAAAAGGCAGGGTAAACACAGGTGCAAGCAAAACACTAATGAGGCTTTCCAACTTATAATCATGGAAGTTGGAAACCCTCATTAGTGTTTTGCTTGCGCCTATGTTTACCCTGTCTTTTTGACACAAAATGCCCCCCGTGAAAAGAGTCTATAAAGGGATGTTACTGTACACATTCAATATACAGACAAAAACACACATAACAGATTACGTGGAGATGGAAGATATCTCATTATAAACTTCAATATATTTAAATTCATGCTTCAAGGATCGAACCCCTGGTTGTCGGCGACGGAGGCATATGCCGATCCGCCAGCCCAGCCACAATGTCCTTACTGGCCACGTTTTATTTTTGGCGCCTATATCACCCCCTGCTGGTAGAGCACCTTCATACAGGCGTGTAGCTACTTGTCACGTTGTACTGTAGGCAGGCGATGCAAAACGTGACACTGACCACATGCCCATGCTTTGGCCTGATCATACTGCAGCTGGATAGATGGCTTTTTGTCTAATGTTAACTAACCCACTGTCATGAATTCATTTCATGTTACATTTAGCTAACATCTCCTCCACATGCTTGTGCAGGTTTGATGGAGATACAATGTGTGACTGGTCAGTTTCTGGTGCTGTGCTTATGGAGAGACTACAAAATGTGATGGATGTGATTTAAAATGTACAGTAGTACTACTTATGTATAACTAGTGGAATACCTGCGCAGTGTACCGGGCTGCGCAGCCATTGTTAGCTTACACACACACAGACACACGTGCGCGCTCAGAGTTGGCATGCAGCCTCTCCTCTCTCTCTCCCCAGAGGGCTTTCATAGTCCACTTCCCTGGCTGATTCCAACTCCGCTCAGCTGTGCTCCTCCACTCAGGTGAGCTCCATCAGTAGCTAAGGAATGGAGCTCTCCATAGTGCCGGACCCGTGTTCACTCATTTTGCCCACTAATTAGCCATTTTTGCATTTAGTCGGCTCTAATGACCCAATTCAAAAATACGGCTCCGTTAGGTCACCCGCAGAGGTGCGCTTTACACTTCCCGAAAGTTTCAGCGCGATCGTATGTAAAATAGCATAGCTGTGGCCCAACACAGTTTGCTCACTCACTCACACACAGACACTTTGCATTTTTATTATAGGATACTAAGGGTCAAAACAAACTCCGGTAACAGTAAAATTGATGACTTGAAAAACACACACACACACGCATGCACACACGCACCCAACACACACACACACACACACACACACACACACACACACACACACACACACACACACACACACACACACACACACACACACACACACAAAACAAGTAGGCCTACACACAAAAAAGGCTAATTTATTCAATTCCACTAAAGACAGTACATGTAGTTCATCAGTTGCACTCTTGGTTACAGAACGTGTCCATAGAGATGAGCTGTGGTCTTTGTCTGTATGTTTCTGTGTGGGTGTATTTTTCCATGTAGCCATCCACTAAGACAGTGGTGGTCACCAGTATCTACTGGTAGATCTCAGGGTGCTTACTGGTATATCCAAAAATCATTTTTGACTTTTTGTAACTTTGTAGTTTCAATGTCTTGATTGACTATTGCTTATCATTGATATTAAACAGTATTTAATTGATGGTCATCATGTCTACCCATACTTGAGTATGATTTTTTTGTAATTATGTTTTGGTTTATGGAAAACAAAGTCTTATTATCAGGTTTATTGTTACAGCGGGGGGGGGTGTGGTGTGGACAGGTAGATCTTGTGCTGTTGAAAAAGTGTAAAAACTTTGGGCACCCCTGCACTAACATATCTTCACTTTTCTATACAGTATATAAAAGTGTCATCAGGCCCGAGAAACCAAATCAATCCATGACCTTGGTGATGAACCTTGTTGAGGAAAAGCCATGTAGATAGATACCTCCTCGTCCTCGGCCACACTTTTGATATGATTTGAGACCTTTACTGATATTGGACAAATCCTTTCTTTTTCATGGGAGACGTGCACAGAGCAAAAGAAAATATACATCTCAGCAAATAAAACGAAAACCGAAAGAAAAGACCAACTCAGAGCTGTCAAAAACATAGCAAACTGCAAAGGTTTTCTGAATTCTTCTGTCGTTGCTCATCTGAATGCTGAGAATGGAAGACGCTCACACCAAAGCTCACCAAGCAGCATCACATTAGCATGAACTCATTTAATATTGCAAAGGTCTGGACTTTAATCTTAGTTTAAAAATCAAACTATCCCCCTACATTAGGCAAATCAAAGAGTTGGGATTTGTACTGGGCTTTGTACCTGGCTATATTCTTATGCTCCGCTCGCATACATGTCACGATCAAAGGTTGTGCTGTCAATCACGGGGGAGAGCCGCCAACCGTAGGTCTGAGGTTTGCTCCGCCCAGGCAAAAGGTTCACTCGCTCTGCGTTAATGAATACAACCTCTGAACCCGAAAGTCAATTTGCTCCCGTCATAATTAACATTCACCTTGGCCCCAGCGGCGAGGCCCGGGTCCCTGCACAGATTACCTTGGCTTTTACTTCAAAAGAATATTCATGTCAGGAATGTATAAAGCGCACGGTTTGTCTGGCAAATAGATGTCAGCATGCGTGTCGCTGTTTGCAAACACTGAAGGAGAGGTGACATTATTAGTTTCCCCCTAGGGATCCTAAATGGGACGTTTTTGAGTTGGGATCTGAAAGGCATCCTGCTGAATGATGGTGCAAATGCATTCTGGAAGGCAGAGCAGGGAGCAACCATAATTAGGAATGAAACAGACATTATCGAAATTCAGTATATTATCACAAATACAATACAAATATCTGACAATACATATGCACGGTAGGTACCATGCCTTAATATCGTAATATGAAATTTGTGTTTTCTTGGATTGACGATGCACTTGGCTGGCTCCTGCATGTCACCGTCTGTCAAATGCTTGCTGGGATGCATCGTGGCAAACTCAAATATTGATGGAGAAACATTCACATACAATACATACATCCTCAAAGCCTATATCTGTCGGCTCTTTGCGTGTGGAGACACGAGTGCGCCCATGCCGGTGCACAGGAGCATATAGCTCCTTGTTCATGGCAGGCCAGCATCTACTAGGCTCCGCCAAGAGCTCATTGAATGTGCGGAGCAGTTTGTTTCATCAACGTTGGTCTGCCGGTGACACCTGAGGACGGATATCGAATTATGTTGACAGCGCCATTTTTCCACGGAGATTCATTTGTGCGGAAACAGATGTAGTATTTGCATAATTCATTAGCAACTTGTTTTGTGGATGGATTAAGGTAATCATTGGTTACAAGTGAATCTGTCTTACCTGTACGCAGGAAAAGGAAGATCATTTGCATGATACACCTGACTTTAGCAAACAATGGCTATGAGTGAAATCTCTCACTGCATGCAGAGTACATGGCTATATACTGAATGCTAATCGTACAGTATACATGTCAGCACACGGCACAAATATGTAAACGTATGACTGTGTCCATTTAAGTACCTAATGTAATGCAGGCACATCTCAAACTATATTGGCACAAAGATAAGGACTGAAAACCTTGTCAGGAACTAAGAAAAACAGTTTTCACATGACCATGGCGTGTCTCTCATGTTTTTGTTTAACACAATCTGGGAACCCGAGTCTACTTCGGCACATAAAAGTAGACTCTGGGGACAGCTGTACCTTTTTTTTTTAGGCTTCCTGTACAGCGTGGATCTTCCACCCCGGGATTTCCACTTCTGCACAGCGGTGCCTTTTAAAAACATACATTGCGTCTCTTTTATTTTGAATGCTGAACGTCAAAATTCGTATATATTCACGAGCGTTCGGGACCGGAACTCTTATATTCGCCGGTACAACAACAGAGCAGCACGGCGCGGAGGCGGAAGTGCCAGGCGGAAGATTTGCGCTGTACAGGAAGCCTAAAAAAAAAGGTACGGCCGTCCCAGAGTCTATAGACGTGCCGGAATAGACTCGCTGTTGGAATGGAAGCTACTGTACTGTAGGGCTGGGCGATATATCGAATATACTCGATGTATCGCGGCTTGTGCCACGTGAGATGTAGAAATGACTATATCGCGAACATTCGAGTATAATTGTCACGCATTGTTTATAACTTAAGCCGCCGGCATGACTCGCTTCACGTTTCCTCTTGCCAGCTCTCCCTCTCAAGCGAGAGCTCTGTCACACTCAAAAGGGAGGGGGAATCACATGGATACGTCAAACGCGTCAAACCGCGTCAGACACACCCGTCCTTCTTAACCTATGTGCGATTCGAAATCACCCGTCCGCACCAACCAACCCAAGCAGGCGCAGTTAGCGAAACATGGCCGCCTCCAGTGTAGCTGTTGACAGTTTCAAATGATAACAAAACAACCACTATTGCGATTTGCAATACATGTCCCGCAAGGTTTCTGAGATTAGGGGAAAGTCTGAGCTGGCGTTACGCTAAACCAAACGTGGGGAGGAGGCAGCGGATTTGTTTAGCGTTAACGTTAGCTGTTGTGGTCGGGGCTAACGTTAGCTAGCTGGTTAGGCTACCTAGTTGCAGGGCAGCGCTCCACAAGCTTGTTGTGACCAAAATCCCCGCATTTAAAGCACTTCATACTCCCAGAGCTGGTGTAAACCATAGAGAACCTCATGCATTACTCAAAATGAAACGTCCAGGGTTTGTCTCCAAAAGCAACTAACGCTAACGTTACATGCAAGCTAACATAGGTAGCTGCAGGGCAGTCATGATCTATAAGGAAAACGAATGCGCACATAGCCTACATACTGTATAAGTCAACATCACATACGTGTATTTTCTTTAATCTAGACTAGAGGCATCATTTTTCAGTCAAAAGTGAAACGACACAGATATGATGGCGTATAGTGAGGCTTTCCCCACTATAGAACTGGCCCCAATGCAAAATTCAGACCGCTTATATGTTGCCGTCATGCCAATAAAGCCACAGAGTCTAAATGTAATTTTTTATGTTTTATCTGCAGACTAAGCAGCTAGGCTTTCGGTTCTATAAAAGCCATTATTTTTTGTATTGACTATTGAGTGATACACTTCACTAAAACAATCATATTATATCAGAAGTGTTGTTTGTGTTCACAGTGATGTCAGATTTGCTTAGGTCAGCTATGGAATATTAAATCATCCATCTTTGCTCACTATCTGCCCTTTCTTCTTCTTTTTTACCCCAGGTGTGCATAAAATACAGGTTAAGAACTTATGGAAAAGTCATGGAAATCCATTGGTCAAAATGTGTATGAACCCTGAAGGGTTAAATTGAGCATTTATGAGAGATTTCAAAAATATCGAGATATATATCGTGTATCGCGATATAGCCGAAAAACATCGCGATATTCTTTAGAGGCCATATCGCCCAGCCCTACTGTACTGTTTCCCATACATGTAGATAGATGCATTATTTCACAACATTGTGACATCATGTTTAACATAACCTTCATCTTAAAGCAGCTACGAGCAAGATTTTCGATTGTGATTAAACAGGCTAAATTTAATATCGATGCATCACATCTTACCTCTAATAGTAGACGAGACCAACGCCGAGTAGTCTCGCTTGAACCCCCTGTGAATCGGCCAGTGTTGTCTTGACGATTAGTCTGTCTGCGGCCGGGGGGCAGATCAGGAAGTGAAATGAAACGGTTTGCGGCAGCCACTTCGGCCATAACCACAAAATAACAAAATGACTTGCAAACAAACTGTTAGAATATAACGAGAGATGTTCGCGAGAGTAGCAAGCCCCTGCACGGCGTTCTCCGTGTTTATGGTCTGTTGCTAGGCAGAGCGAAACGGTTGAAGGCAGGCAGCTGCCGTAAACCGTTTCGTTTCACTTCCGGGTCTATCCGGCCCGCCGGTAGACGGCACAGTCTATGGTAGACAGACAGACACACTGACTCTATAATCATCAAGAGAGCAATCTCCGATTCACACGGCTTTGGTCTCAGCTACTATTATAGGTAAGATGTGATGCATCAATATTATAATTATACTGTTTAATAATAACAATCGAAAATCTTGCTCGTAGCTGCTTTAACCTAAACTTCTAAAGCCGTTGGGGTAAATTGCATCAGAATGCAACAGAACAATGTCACTACTACCAATAATAGTAATAAATATAGCCGCAAGCGGCGATGGGCGGGGTTCAAGCCTTGCGCAGATGACAAAGCTTCTGATTCTGACTAGGACATCCTCCTTGATATATCTGACAAGTTTCGCGATCATTGGACAAACAGCTGTGGAGTTACAGCCTTTTTGATGTTAAGCCACGCCCATTTCTGGCGTTTATGGCGCCCCCTTTTGGTGGAATTGCACCAAATTTGACACACATGGTCTAGGATGGTCTCCGAAGACCTCCTGCAAGTTTCGTGAAGATTCCTTAATCGGTCATGAAGTGAGGACAATTTAGCTGTGAGGCCACGCCCCTCTCAACTTTAACGATCAATATCTCCGAAACTAAAGTAGCTTTCAAAAATCCAAAAATCACGATTGTAGAGCTTGCTCCATAGATGCTTCCTGGCGAGTCTTGTGCAAATCGGTCCAACGGTCTAGGAGGAGATGTCAAAAATGTGTTTTCCAAACTTTTCCAAATATCTCAAAAACTTTCCAGGCGGACATTAAGGGTCCTTATGGCAAATTTGTAGAGCAGGTCCACCTGAACATCTGGAAAAAAAAAGTTTGAAAATCGGACCAACGGCGTGGAAGTGATGGCCTTTAACGTAAAACCGTCGATTATAGCGCCACCTTCAGGCCGATTCGAAAAATCTTTTTTGAGCACCTACCTGCCAACAATATCTGTCATTGGGCCAAATGTCAGGTCTCTACCATTTACCAACTCACGGGAATTTGCGTCGGGGCAGATGAAAAACAGCAAGAATAATAAACCGGCACAAAAACAATAGGGTTTCAGCCCCTTCAGGGCTTGAACCCCTAATAATAATTCCATCTAATCCAAAGCATTGTGGTAAATCCGAGGCTCTCTTTGCAGCTCTGCGTTGTAATCACGTGCACGCATGTTTCCTGTGTAATTGTGTGACTTTGACGCAGTGGGTGGGCGTCTGTGTGTAAAGGCAGGATGTGTGCGGCGGGGATCCCCGCTATGCCCGCCTTTGTTGCCACCGCGCTTCTGGCCCGACACCATTTGAGCGAAACAGAAGGCGAACACAAAATCGAGCTTGTCCACAATTTGCCGCGGGACGGAGCTTTGCATGCGATTCGCTGAAGTTCACCTAATGCGTTTAGACACGCTTTCCCCACACGCTCCACACGAGCGGTGGCGCAGGAGGCCGCGGGTACGCCTTCATATGAGAGCGCTATGAGTCCCATATGTTTGATTCAGATTAGCCATCCAGATTGCTTGTAAAAAGTAAGCAGAACAGGGAGTAGAAGAAGTTGGTGATGGTATTGGAGCCAAAACTCCCCGCCGCAATCTCTGTTCCGAGCCAAGATTGTTTCCCAGCCAAGGTTGTTTACCCCCTGTGTCATTTTGGGAGATTTGTGTGCACTTTTCTACACCACCTGCCATAAAGTACTTTTCTACACCACCTGACCTGCCATAAAGTACTTTTCTACACCACCTGCCATAAAGCACTTTTCTACACCACCTGACCTGCCATAAAGTACTTTTCTCCTTGTGAGTTGGTCTACAGGGGAAACGTGAAACACTGTTTTCGGGAAGAAAATGCTGTTCTTAGCACCCCCAAAGGCTTCATTCACAGCGCCGGCTCAAATTTGATATATATATATATATATATATATGTACAGATATATTTCTTTTCTTTTTTTCTTTCTTTTTTCTTTTCTTTTTCTACCCGTTTCTTCCCATCACTGTCTAAACAGTTGAAAAACATGACACATAACTTCATTTTTCTAGAGCCGTTTCTTTAGAGAGACATGACAAGGCCAAGGCCTGACAACATAAAGTCAAGACACGCCGGCCCCATAACGTCCAGCAGGTATTTCCTCTACGCTCGTGGCCTGTAGTGTTAATGAAGACAAATCAAATGCATGTCTCCAGCACTTCATCTGTCTGCCTGTCTCAACGGGCTTCACAGAGAGCGAGGCTTCCTGGATCTAAGCAGAGCCGTATCATAGAAGAATATTTGAAAATATTTTAACTTTTCAGAAAGACGCTGGTGTCGGGTGCTCCTTTTCAGGCAACTAATCATATGGAGAAAGTATCACAACAGAGACAGAAAGGCTCAAGAGATTGGCTAGACACTTAATAGTTTAAGTGTTAATTTCCCCCAGGGGATTAATAAAGTACTCTATCTATCTATCTATCTATCTATCTATCTATCTATCTATCTATATTTCTGGTGAGTGTTGTGCTTTTTTCACAGTATGTGTGTTGTTAGCTGTTTAGCTATCAAGCTAGGTTCCTAACGTTATTTTCGATCTGCTTGGTTGCCGGCGTTCTTCCAGCGTTTAACTGTCAGAAAAAGAAGCTATATGGACACACGGCCTTATTAGGGGAGAACAAATAAAAATGGAGGAAACCTTGGGCGGAGCAATTCATTCAAGGGATCCCCCGCCAGGACTGCTGAGCGTGCAATAGGTGCAAGGACAAAACAATAAAATGGGCAATAACATGGAAAATGGCTTTTTTTAAATCAATGAGAACAGCAAGCTACTTTCTATCACAATGTAGCAGCGGTACCATAGTGTAACACAGCTGAAATATGGAAAGAGAAATGGATGAAAGCTGGTGAAGGTACACGCCTCACTGAGACGCTGATAGGTGTGGAGTGACACATGAAGGGAAGCGGGTGTTTGTTCTGCACTGTGTGCTCTCAACCAGCACAAAGAAAGTGCTCTTTCCATAATGTGCTAAATCCTGTCAGTATTTCAGGCTCAGGTTTTTATTTATTTATTTATTTATTTATTTTTTTGCTTCAGGCCCTGGGAACAGAAAGATGCGACCTCCGGCTCTATAATGTTAATTTTTTTTTTTTTTTTTTTTTTTTTTTTTTATCCTTTATTTAACCAGGAAGGTCCCATTGAGATACAATATCTCTTCTGCCAGGGAGTCCTGGTCAAGATGGACAGCAAAATAAAAGGTTTCATGTAAAGAAAAAACAAGAATACAAACAGGGACAAATAACATCACAGAATACAGACAGAAATACAATAAGCAAACACAGACTACAAGGATTAAAGGCTAAAAAGAAGGGCTAAAAAGAAACTTGACAATCGCACATTTCACATGCAATGACATTGTTCTATAAGAACAGATTTTAGAGTGTTTTTAAACATGTCCAGAGGGGGTAAAGATTTCATGTTTAAAACATCTTGTAACTCATTCCAGGCATATGGTGCATGAAAGGAGAAGGAAGATTTACCTAGCTCTGTTCGGGTTTTGGGGGCCAAGAGAATAATCTTCTCTGATGACCGAGTGTTAAATCGGCTGTGGCGATATGTCAATAAACTAGAAATGTATAGAGGGAACTTACCTAATAAAGCTATTATTATTAACTCTGAGAGTTAACGGAAAACAGCAGTTGTCTGATCATGCGTACCAATGCCACATCTTTAACTCAGTGATCTTTAATTGATCGTGTTTCAGCCCCCATTTTGAAAGTTTTATTTATTGACGTTTGAATCCAAGAGGGGCACCCTGAGCTATGAGGTTCAACTTTAAACGCCAGCAGGCCTCAGATCGGCGCTCCTCTCAGAAGATGAGAGGAGCATCCGAATGCATCACGTACGGTTGAAAAAGCGAGCCGGGATCCACTTGAAACACAGATTGATTGATCCGCCCTTTGCCGCTCGCCAGCGCAGTTATTGAAAATCACCTTCAATTTGCTCCTGATATCCAGATTGCGAGGGGGCAAAGCCGCTCTGCTCCGTCTGATGTGGCGATCGCTCAGATCCTTCCTCGAGACGGGGAGGAGAGAGGCCGAGGAGTCACAAACACAATCGGCGGAGATGAGAGGGACATCTCTGGAGATGGAACATGACTGCTGATGTGTCCGGCGCACATCGGAACGACTTTGCGCCCCCCCCCCCCCCCCTCCGTGCCGCCATGGAATCGATTGTATAGAAAGAGAGCAGAGTGGCTTCATCACCGCAGTGAACTCGCTATCGTGCACACACACACACACACACACACACACACACACACCCCCAAAAAAAAATCACATTAGAGTGTCTAAAAAGCCGTGATGTTTCTCATTTACAGGCTAAATGAGAACAGTGCCGTCTGTGGTGCCCCTGAAATAGCGAATATTAGTGACAATAACGGTGTCGGAACATAATGCCTCTGACAGGGTATTAACGTACTGTCTGTAACTCGCCCGATTGCATATTCTGCCCCTTAAATCGCATCGTGCAGGTTTACAGATTGCCTGTAGGACATGGCGCTTCTTCACTTTCAATCCGGCACCTCGTCTTTGTTGCCGTCTCCAAGGCGTGGGAGCGAGCAGAGTGAGAACAATGTCTGTTTGTATCGTTTGTATAGTTTGTGCCCCCGACATTTGATGCAGTCCGCCGCTGAAACCCGTGTGTATTCTTGTGGCGCTGTATGTAACCATTCACAAAATGACAACGAAAAAGAAAGGGGGGAGAGACAGAAGAAGAAGAAGGGAGCCCTGCTGCCGGCTTGTGCGGTGGCAGGAGCTCTCTGCAAAGTTATTGCACTTCTTTCTCCACCTCTTTGTTTACTTCTGCTTTTTTTTGTTTGTTGCTCAGAAGCAGCTTTTTTATATCAGCTGGCAAAACTCCTCCTTCTTTTTCCCGCACATATAATATTATTCCCCCCACCTTCCTCTGTCTGTCCAACCCCGGAGCCTGCGCTTTGCAAGGCTCACTGTCCCTAGATTAGGTTCTGCTGGTGTGTGTGTGTGTGTGTGTGTGTGTGTGTGTGTGTGTGCGTGCGTGCGTGCGTGTGTGATCAATGAACCGAAGCCGGCTCGCGGTCAGAGCAGCGCGGTGGGGTTGCTGCTGCATCCCGCCAAGTTAGCTGCATGGTGATAAGTTGATTGTTGTGTGCCTCCTGCTCCTGCGTGCCCCAGATAAGCCCCCAGCGCCACGGCGACCGCGAGCGAGCAGCGCCCGGCCCGCGTCCTAAAAAACCGCTTCCAGCTGGTTAGACCGCAGCATTCGGACAGATTGTCTTTCCCACCTCTCAGGGTGCTCAGTGCTCATTTACCAGCATGATTACAAACACGTTCGCTGACTTTGAACATGCGCTGCTTGGATTCTCAAAAGGCACATCGTATTTATTACATCACACATCTTTATCATTTGGACGCGATAAAAATAGAACATATTGCTATTTCCACCCTTAGTTTCATGGAAATCGGACGGGATAGGATCATCGGGGTGGGGACAATTAAAGAAATGTGGCCCCTCCCTCAGCAACTGTTGTTGAGGTGATATTGAGCAACATATTTAACCCATTGATACCTGATGCAGCATTTGTGTGTGTATCCCTTTAAGACCGCGAACCGCGTCATACGCGGTTTGCGGTCTTAAAGGGATATTACACACACAAATGAGGGATATACACGCAAATGCTGCATCAGGTGTCAATGGGCTAAACTCCAGTTTCTTCAGTGGAGCTGCTCAGTTTCAGTAACAGTAGAAACTGTGGTTGTCACTATACACAGTATGTGAACGTGTTTAACCGAATGTGCAACAGGACGTTGCCAGCAAAACGCAGTGCCAAGTCAACTTTCCCTGAAAAAAGGTAAAAAAAAATAATAATTTGTGAGCTCTCTCTGTCAGAAAGGTGCAGGCCCAGTGATGACAGGTGCCACAGTCATGTGTGAATACAATGCATTGCCACCTTCTTCTTTTTTTTTTATAATCCAATTAATGTGCTCAACCCTGCAGTGGCTTTTTATCATAGCAGGCATGTTGTTACCGAGCATGTAGCTTGCCAGCAGCAGCACTGTGTCCAGTCCATGTTGGCGTCCTCAACAGCTAACATTGTTATTCCATCCATAAGGCATTGATGTTGTGTCTAAAGCCAGCCTTCCAGTGGATGGCCATGCCCATGCCTGACTGCGGTAAGGGGGCTCAGCCGACTCCAGAGTCATGGATTATGCAGTAAGTCGCAGTGTTTTTTGACATCTTTGCTCTCTCTAAAGTGGGATAACATCCGGTGGAGGGGCAGGAAAGATAGAAGCACCGGCCCATGTGTAGCAAAGTAAGAAGAACACTGCCACAATATATCCAAATTCAAATTTAAAAAAAAAATCAAAAAATGTGACAATACGTACTTGGCTACTGTCTGTGGGGCTGAATCGTGAATCTATTTGATTCTGCTGTAGCAATCACAAATGAGATGGGTGGACCATCACAATTTCACAAGCTCTCCATCTAAATGATGATATTTGGACTTGATAATGGCATTGTTAAGTTGTTGTTTACATTGCCGGTGCCACATTACTAGAAAGATTTCTCTCAGAAATAAAGAAGATTCTGCTGTCAGAGGTCAATGTGTCGAGCATGACATTAAGTCTGCCAGGAGTTAGAGACCCATTTCCCACAGCTCAGGTTATGTACAGAATGTTTCATATTCATGCTTGCTTGGTGCTTTTGGGGCGGACGCATCCACCAAATTCTGAAGGCCCAAAGTCTACAAATGACGTCCTGGTGTTAGGCTTACTAAACTCTTGAAGAATCTCTGACTGCGTTGGACCTTCTCAACCTCAGCGGGGGGGTATTACCGGGGAGTGCTGCCAGATCTTTCTGCCCTGCTGGAGGTCGGAGACAGAGAGTGAGAGGGAGCTTGTCGTTAAGTTGAACTGCTCTGGTCTTGCTCGTGTCTCTTCCCTCATCTCTCTCTCTCTCTCTCTCTCTCTCTCTCTCTCTCTCTCTCTCTCTCTCTCTCTCATGCAGCTTTTTCATAACATCTGCATGAAGAAATATTGAATGATCAAAGCGTTTAGATTGACAAGCTTTGTTTGATGGGGCAGAAGATGAAAAGACAAAAGAATAACAGGAGTTATTTCATCCCTGCAGACCTCTGCGTCTCGCAGATGTTTCTCTGTGCTGTATCGGCTGCATTCAAAGGTGACTTTGTGGCATTTTGCGTGTAAGCTTTGTTTAGGTTCACACTGTCCAATTACATGTCAATGTGATTTGTGTTTCTTGGACAGAGTTTTGCTCAGCTGTCATCCTCAAATCAAAAACAATTACAGTGGCTGTAACTTTAGCTCCGGTAAGCATGGTGGACCTGTCTGCACTCTTTGCTGTAATTTACCTTCTCTGGGCTTCAAACGAAGTGGAGAAATGTATCTGAGCATCAGTCCAGACTGTGGTTTTTGCCCTAGCTTCATTTTGTGATACTAGGACATCCAATCGCGACGAGCTGCTGCCTATAGACCCTTTTAGAGTGGACCTCACAGGGTTAGTTGTGCACGAATCGCGATATCCAAAACTCTATATGGATACGCCCTATGCGTAGAGACGCTGGACAGTCCCACTAGGAATATGACGATGTCCGGCACCGCAACTTTGGCGATGTAGTTGGATCCTAGACCCATCCTGACAGTGAGTACGGGTCAACAAACCTCACCCCATTGAAAGAGTTAGCTTATTTTGTGTAAGATAACCTGTCTGTTGCTGGCAAAGCTTTAAAATACATGGAGGAGGCGTCGGCATCTTCCATATTTCTATGACGGCTGAACCGCTAGTTGTAACTTTCTGCAACCAGTTCGGCTCCGCCCACAAAATACGTCATCGCTGTCTACAAACATAAAAAGGGTCTATTAGATGTTAACATTCATTTCCTCATACCCATAACGCCTTGTGTTTTTGCCTTGTTTCCTGTAGTTGGCTTCCTAACAAAATACCTCTCCTAACAAAAATGCACTTCAATTCTCCTGGAAGAGAACCAAGAAGACTCGCTTTTTTCAGGTGTCTCATTTTTTTTTTGCTGCCACCACCGGAGTTCAAATGGCACTGTTTTCACCTGGACAAATGAACCAAGCTTGAAGGAGTAAGTTTCCGCTCCACAGTTTGAATAAAGTGCCCCCCAACACACCTGCTTGGTTGTGAAGGCGGTGTTGATATTTTAGGTTGCTTGTTATAAACCGCCTTTGCTGGCTGGTCTTATCCCACCTTGCTAAAAAGG
This sequence comes from Poromitra crassiceps, assembly GCF_964638095.1. NCBI lineage: Eukaryota > Metazoa > Chordata > Actinopteri > Beryciformes > Melamphaidae > Poromitra > Poromitra crassiceps. The sequence continues at coordinate 38,518,941 of NC_139635.1, forward strand.
ATTAGGCAGCGTGAGAAAGCATTTATTTACAGTGAGTGAACCTGAACAACACAAGCCGTCCTCTGTGTGTTACAGTACGTGCACCGGAGTGGGTTTTGTTCATTATATAATACACACTGCTCTTTTTTCTTGCTTTGTGTGTGTGTGTGTGTGTGTGTGTGTGTGTGTGTGTGTGTGTGTGTGTGTAAAACCGCCAGTGACACTGAAGGGGCGAGCTTCTTCTTCCTATACACCTTTGCAACACAATGAGGAACAACTATTTGGGCGATGCCGGGGTAGCCGCGCTGCTTGACAGTGCAGCTAAAATGCCTCTAGGGAACGAACACAAAGCGATCCCCATGAAAAGGCCATGCTAAAGTATTCAAGGTGACTTGAATACCAGGGCCACTTTCGCTGTTCAGCCATTAGGAATTGCTCAAATTGGACGACAGGCCACTGGATTGAGGAAACACAGACAGTTGAGTTGGCAGGATAAGCCATTCTAAAGCCTTCTACAACCTTTAACAACAAGGGGAATGCTTTGAAATGCAGGTAAGTCGTGCCGAATTCATCCTCCACTCACTTTGCCATTCAGAATATACGAGGAACGCATTCAAAATGTCTCTCATAAGCATACAGTAACAGTAATAGTAATACAGTAACAGTAAATAAGAGGGTTTTTAAAGCGCTTTCCGAGGACACTTGTAGCAAATAAATGGAAAGAATAAAAGAGGTGATGTACAAAAAGGAACACAATACAATACTTCACATTCTGGACCTCGGCTAAATACAGACTTCAGCCAGGCCTGCAACTAGCTCGAGTGACACGTCGACCAACGCCCCGGTACGGGAGGTGACTCTGACGGCGTCAGAGGGTGTTTGTTTACTACAAAGATCCACTATTGTTTATTGGGAAGAGGAATCACTCCGTGGGAAAGAAACTTGACAGAGTAGCATTGTGTGGCCAAAGATATTTTATTTGTTTTTGCTTGGGAAGAGCTACTACAGTATCACTCTTTGGGGGGGGAAACTGAACGGGATTGAGTTGTTTTTTGCCAAAGATTGTTTATTGGGAAGAGGGATTACTCTGAATCTTATTTTTGTTGGATTACTATTGAAGTGTTTTCTGTTGGAAGTGAACTATTTAATTTTTTATTGAACATGTATCTGATCTGTGGATTATTGGACTGAATTGAACTGACATTTTATTTTGGTTTGTGCTTCGAGTTTTTCTGAACTTTACCTGTGTGCAGTGTCTCTCTGTCATGCTGGTTTATTGTGTGCAGTGTTGGTATTACTGTTATTGCTAGGTGTTACGGATTTATGCAATGTGGGTTCATGACAAGAGTGAAGGGAACTTTGGTTCATGTATCCATGTAGGGGATTGACCTTAAAACCTAAACTAAAATATTTCCCGGAATTACATGTCTCTGGAACGACGGACGAGAGAACGAACAACAGTCTGTAATAGGGCTGCACATTATCGTTTCAGCAGCATCATTGCATTGTGCGCATGCGCAATAGTAACATCGCAGGACGCGCAATGTCGAGTAACGAGGCAAATGAACTCAAACACGTGGCGCTATCACTTTTTTGCTGGTTAATACTCGGCACTTAGCACACTAGCATCCCTCTGGCTGCAGCGAAAAACACTTGCTCCTACCTCACCCACGCAGGTTACACACTGGGGCAAGGCTTGATGAGCTATTCGAGTCATTTGGTGAAAATTCCTGTATTTTTTCATATCGCAATATATATCGCAGAAACAAAATATATGGCAATGTCAGTTTCCCCCCCCCCCCCCCGTAACAACGGCATGCTTGTAATGAAAGAAAGGACTTCTGCTGCCCTCCATCTGAGAGAGTGGACAACACTTGGCATAAAGTACATACATGAAAGGTAGGAAAAGGATGCGAGTGAAACGGGGATTAGGTCGTTTTCACAATCAACATATTCTTATGTTTTTAATCTCAAACACATGCAGATTAAGCTGTTTTCCATCTCCGTGGCTCTGCAGAAGAGCAAATGGCTTAACCAATGAGACATAACACAAATCGTAATTGCTATTCGTCTCGGGATGGAAAATGGCTTTGGTGTTTGTTTGGTTCATTGCACTGTGCGTGCCTTCTTTGTGAGCGTCGTTGTGCATTTTGAATTAAGCCAACATCAAGGCGAGACAACTCCATTACAGAAGAGCAGTGTTCCTGTTTACAATGGCTGCTTTGTTACAGTAATCTCTTCCTACATGGACGCGATGCAAAGAGTTGACGCCATGGTATTCTTTCATACGAGAGTTTTTGTCCGTTCACGGAGACACTCTAAAACGAACTAACTCTAACAAAGAAAAATAGATTCATCTGTATGGAATATGATGCAAATGTACAGAACGCCTTTCCTTGTCTCTCCTTCAAAGAGACGTGAGAATGCTTTCCCCTCTTTTTATGCAGTATTTATTCGTTGGCATGAATATTTCATGTTATTTTCTTACAAGGATTATGGTAGATAATTACAGAGGGTCAATGAGGATTAGGGATGCACGATAACTCTCGGGCCGATAAATTATCGGCCGATATGGCCATTTTGCGTTATTATTTATTATTCCGATAATGGCCTTTTTCCGATAAATTATCAGCCGATAATAATCATGCTTTATTTTTTTGCCTCGGAAGCGGAGCTTTTGTTGTCGCACACTCGTGACATCACAGCTGCGACGCAAACATGGCTGCTGCCAGTGTGTTGCTGTTTTTCAGTTTCAGAATGATCAGAAAGCTACTGTAATTGGCAATCCATGTCCCACACAGGTTCCGAGAGGAGGGGAAACCTCTAAGCTGGCATTACGTTAAACCAAAGCTGGCGATGATGCAGCGGATATGTTTGTTGTTTTTGTTAGCGAGTTTTGTTAGCATTAGCTCGTAGCGCGGCCTACCCTGCAGGCTCGTCCGCTTGGCAGACAAACTGCTTGTGACATTTACAGTCTGTGGCTTGTGATCAAACAGCCCCGCAAAAGCACTTAATACACAGAGCTGGCGTAAACTTATAGAAACTAATGGAAACCCCTTTACCCGAAATGAAACATCCAGGGATTGTGTATTTAACACCAAAAAACCACTCGCTAACATTAAGCTAACCGCGCTAGTTAGCGTTATCTGCTGGACAGAGCCATCTAACAGAGCCAATAATGAAAACAAAGGCGCAGTCGCGCACATTAGGCTACATAAAAAGCATCAGTCAGTCAACATCACATAGTGTCTTTTCTTTAATCTGGTGGCAGCATATCGTGCATCCCTAATGAGGATCTTTCCTCTTTGCTGTTATGGCATCAAGGTAACTGCTGAAAATACAAACCGTACCTCAAGTTGGGGAGACTGGTGGTATTTTGGTGTATTGGCGTTACAGGTGTAATGTCTGTTTCCTATCTATTTCTTCAGCATGTCACATTGGGTGTGACATTTTACACCTCAAACATCATGCCAGGTCATCCATTCATCAATTACTAATTCATCAAGTCATTAATTTGTTCATTCATTTATTCATTGAGTATTTTGTACGTGTGTTACACAGAACAGTTGAAGATCATTGTGGTCCTTGCTGCCCTTCCTTCAGCCTTCAGCAAGGTGGTGGTGAAAGGAGAACATCACATTATTTATAGTGAAAATCTCCTTCCTAAAAGCATCATTTGCATTTGTCAGAAATATCCTGGGAGCAGCGAACAGATGGGTTACATAAGCTGTGGTCCATTGTAAGGGGATGTTTTCCAGCAATCACTCAATAATTCTGCCGTCACACATCAATGAATTCTGGATATTTGCATAAGAAACCTCACCTTTTATGCAAATTAAACAACGCTAGCTTTAGTAATGCACAGTGATGCATCATGCCTCAATGCCATTTCATTTAAAGCGTCAAACTCATCTACAACATGCCCGTTCCATCTGCTCCACCTAGCTGTAACGAGATGCATCTATGCATCTACAACATGCCCGATCCATCTGCTCCACCTAGCTGTAACGAGATGCATCTATGCATCTACAACATGCCTGATCCATCTGCTCCACCTAGCTGTAACGAGATGCATCTATGCATCTACAACATGCCCGTTCCATCTGCTCCACCTAGCTGTAACGAGATGCATCTATGCATCTACAACATGCCCGTTCCATCTGCTCCACCTAGCTGTAACGAGATGCATCTATGCATCTACAACATGCCCGTTCCATCTGCTCCACCTAGCTGTAACGAGATGTATCTATGCATCTACAACATGCCTGATCCATCTGCTCCACCTAGCTGTAACGAGATGCATCTATGCATCTACAACATGCCCGAGCCATCTGCTCCACCTAGCTGTAACGAGATGTATCTATGCATCTACAACATGCCAGATCCATCTGCTCCACCTAGCTGTAACGAGATCTATGCATCTACAACATGCCCGAGCCATCTGCTCCACCTAGCTGTAACGAGATCTATGCATCTACAACATGCCTGATCCATCTGCTCCACCTAGCTGTAACGAGATCTATGCATCTACAACATGCCTGATCCATCTGCTCCACCTAGCTGTAACGAGATGCATCTATGCATCTACAACATGCCCGAGCCATCTGCTCCACCTAGCTGTAACGAGATCTATGCATCTACAACATGCCTGATCCATCTGCTCCACCTAGCTGTAACGAGATGCATCTATGCATCTACAACATGCCCGAGCCATCTGCTCCACCTAGCTGTAACGAGATGCATCTATGCATCTACAACATGCCCGAGCCATCTGCTCCACCTAGCTGTAACGAGATGCATCTATGCGATCACATTTTTCACAAATTGGACTTTTGGCGAGTCAAATTTGAATCACAATCCATCGGGGTCGATCTCATCAAACCAACCGCTCCATCTATTTTACAGCAAAGCCTCCTGTGATCTCAGCTCACCTTGATGTGGACCGCTCCCACTTCCCCCCCCCACGCCTCGGCGCCCCATACCATAATCATCTAACATGAAATTTTAAAACGGCCAAGTAAAAAAAAAAAATCCTGCAAATTACCATTGGCCCGGCCGTCCCGCTTAATATGTGCAGTGCCGTGTTGGATAAATTGTTAGAAAAGGAACTGACTTTGATTGATTGCTCCGTTTCCTCTTCTCATTCATGTAGAAAATTGGCAAGGCCGAAAAGAAGCACACCTTGAAAAGGAGCCCGGCAGCATTCCCCCGGGACACGTCCACTGTTTACGCGCTCTGCAAATGATTTCCAACGCTTTTGTGTTATTCACACTTTTTTGTTTTTGTTTTGTTTTGTAACTTCTTCTCCATTCCTTTCAGTGCCATGGTGGCCGCTCAGATGTAGCCGAGCGAAAACCCGCGCATAACCCCTAAGACATTGTCGACAACACTATATCGGGAGGAGTACCTGTTTGCTTTGTAAAGTGTTTCTTCAGGCTCAGTGTCTTTGCCTGCTAAACTATATTATTTATTAATTCCACGTCTTTAGTGCTGCAAACACATCAATGTGTCTAATGATGCTGTTTACTCTGTTTGTTGGAAGAAGAACAAATCCCCGGGAGTCGTCACGTTGATGAAATGTGATGTTTTTTCATGTGTGGAAGCTTCTCTTTGCTCACTGTGTTGCAGGCAGAAGGCTCTTTGATAAGGATCCTATTTGGGCAGCTGATTATACTGTACCGGTACATGTCTGTGTAGTTCACGGTGTAGTTCTCTCTCTTTCTCTCTCTCTCGTCTTTCTCTCTCTCTCCTGTCTTTCTCTCCCCCCTTCCCACCCTAACCAGAAGCAATGGCTTCGATAGGAGAGGCAAGAGAGGCCAGCTTCCCCTGACACCGCAGGAGGATGTGAGCAGAATAGTTCCAGCCTTCACCCCCCCCCCCCCCCCACACACACACACACACACACACACACACTCCCCACACACATACACACACACACACACACACACACACACACACACGCACACACACACACACACACGCACGCACGCACACACACACACACACACACACACATACACATGTACACACACACACACACACACACACACACACACACACACACACACACACACACATAAACACACACACACACACACACACACACACACACACACACACACATAACCAACACACACACATAAACACACACACACACACACACACACACACACACACACACACACACAGATAAACACACACACAGATAAACACACACACACAGATAAACACACACACACACACACACACACACACACACACACACACACACACACACACACACACACACATCTCCCGCCTGCCTCAGCAGCCCCTACTGCTGCTGTTAAATCCCAGTCCAAACAGGCAGCTCCACGGCCATATGGTGTTCTCTCCTGTCTCCTCTCCCGCCGGGCACACAGGCCTTGGAAAACAGTCTTCTTCCTGGGCATACAGGTCTTGGAAAACAGTCTTCTTCCTGGGCATACAGGTCTTGGAAAACAGACTTCTTCCTGGGCATACAGGTCTTGGAAAACAGACTTCTTCCTGGGCACACAGGCCTTGGGAAACAGTCTTCTTCCTGGGCATACAGGTCTTGGAAAACAGACTTCTTCCTGGGCACACAGGCCTTGGGAAACAGTCTTCTTCCTGGGCACACAGGTCTTGGGAAACAGTCTTCTTCCTGGGCATACAGGTCTTGGAAAACAGACTTCTTCCTGGGCACACAGGTCTTGGGAAACAGTCTTCTTCCTGGGCATACAGGTCTTGGAAAACAGACTTCTTCCTGGGCACACAGGCCTTGGGAAACAGTCTTCTTCCTGGGCATACAGGTCTTGGAAAACAGACTTCTTCCTGGGCACACAGGTCTTGGGAAACAGTCTTCTTCCTGGGCACACAGGTCTTGGGAAACAGTCTTCTTCCTGGGCACACAGGTCTTGGGAAACAGTCTTCTTCCTGGGCACACAGGCCTTGGAAAACAGTCTTCTTCCTGGGCACACAGGTCTTGGAAAACAGTCTTGTTCCTGGGCACACAGGTCTTGGGAAACAGTCTTCTTCCTGGGCACACAGGCCTTGGGAAACAGTCTTCTTCCTGGGCACACAGGCCTTGGAAAACAGTCTTCTTCCTGGGCACACAGGTCTTGGAAAACAGTCTTCTTCCTGGGCACACAGGCCTTGGAAAACAGTCTTGTTCCTGGGCACACAGGCCTTGGAAAACAGTCTTGTTCCTGGGCACACAGGCCTTGGAAAACAGTCTTGTTCCTGGGCACACAGGCCTTGGGAAACAGTCTTGTTCCTGGGCACACAGGCCTTGGAAAACAGTCTTGTTCCTGGGCACACAGGTCTTGGAAAACAGTCTTGTTCCCGGGCACACAGGTCTTGGAAAACAGTCTTGTTCCTGGGCACACAGGCCTTGGAAAACAGTCTTGTTCCTGGGCACACAGGTCTTGGAAAACAGTCTTGTTCCTGGGCACACAGGTCTTGGGAAACAGTCTTCTTCCTGGGCACACAGGCCTTGGGAAACAGTCTTCTTCCTGGGCACACAGGCCTTGGAAAACAGTCTTCTTCCTGGGCACACAGGTCTTGGAAAACAGTCTTCTTCCTGGGCACACAGGCCTTGGAAAACAGTCTTGTTCCTGGGCACACAGGTCTTGGAAAACAGTCTTGTTCCTGGGCACACAGGCCTTGGAAAACAGTCTTGTTCCTGGGCACACAGGCCTTGGGAAACAGTCTTCTTCCTGGGCACACAGGCCTTGGAAAACAGTCTTCTTCCTGGGCACACAGGCCTTGGAAAACAGTCTTCTTCCTGGGCACACAGGTCTTGGAAAACAGTCTTCTTCCTGGGCACACAGGCCTTGGAAAACAGTCTTGTTCCTGGGCACACAGGCCTTGGAAAACAGTCTTCTTCCTGGGCACACAGGTCTTGGAAAACAGTCTTGTTCCTGGGCACACAGGCCTTGGAAAACAGTCTTGTTCCTGGGCACACAGGTCTTGGAAAACAGTCTTGTTCCTGGGCACACAGGCCTTGGAAAACAGTCTTCTTCCTGGGCACACAGGTCTTGGAAAACAGTCTTCTTCCTGGGCACACAGGCCTTGGAAAACAGTCTTCTTCCTGGGCACACAGGCCTTGGAAAACAGTCTTCTTCCTGGGCACACAGGCCTTGGAAAACAGTCTTGTTCCTGGGCACACAGGTCTTGGAAAACAGTCTTGTTCCTGGGCACACAGGTCTTGGAAAACAGTCTTCTTCCTGGGCACACAGGCCTTGGAAAACAGTCTTCTTCCTGGGCACACAGGCCTTGGAAAACAGTCTTGTTCCTGGGCACACAGGTCTTGGAAAACAGTCTTGTTCCTGGGCACACAGGCCTTGGAAAACAGTCTTCTTCCTGGGCACACAGGTCTTGGAAAACAGTCTTCTTCCTGGGCACACAGGCCTTGGAAAACAGTCTTCTTCCTGGGCACACAGGCCTTGGAAAACAGTCTTCTTCCTGGGCACACAGGTCTTGGAAAACAGTCTTCTTCCTGGGCACACAGGTCTTGGAAAACAGTCTTCTTCCTGGGCACACAGGTCTTGGAAAACAGTCTTGTTCCTGGGCACACAGGTCTTGGAAAACAGTCTTGTTCCTGGGCACACAGGTCTTGGAAAACAGTCTTGTTCCTGGGCACACAGGTCTTGGAAAACAGTCTTCTTCCTGGGCACACAGGTCTTGGAAAACAGTCTTGTTCCTGGGCACACAGGCCTTGGAAAACAGTCTTGTTCCTGGGCACACAGGTCTTGGAAAACAGTCTTCTTCCTGGGCACACAGGTCTTGGAAAACAGTCTTCTTCCTGGGCACACAGGTCTTGGAAAACAGTCTTCTTCCTGGGCACACAGGTCTTGGAAAACAGTCTTGTTCCTGGGCACACAGGTCTTGGAAAACAGTCTTGTTCCTGGGCACACAGGTCTTGGAAAACAGTCTTGTTCCTGGGCACACAGGCCTTGGAAAACAGTCTTGTTCCTGGGCACACAGGTCTTGGAAAACAGTCTTGTTCCTGGGCACACAGGCCTTGGAAAACAGTCTTGTTCCTGGGCACACAGGCCTTGGAAAACAGTCTTGTTCCTGGGCACACAGGCCTTGGAAAACAGTCTTGTTCCTGGGCACACAGGCCTTGGAAAACAGTCTTCTTCCTGGGCACACAGGCCTTGGAAAACAGTCTTGTTCCTGGGCACACAGGCCTTGGAAAACAGTCTTGTTCCTGGGCACACAGGCCTTGGAAAACAGTCTTGTTCCTGGGCACACAGGTCTTGGAAAACAGTCTTCTTCCTGGGCACACAGGCCTTGGAAAACAGTCTTGTTCCTGGGCACACAGGTCTTGGAAAACAGTCTTGTTCCTGGGCACACAGGCCTTGGAAAACAGTCTTGTTCCTGGGCACACAGGTCTTGGAAAACAGTCTTCTTCCTGGGCACACAGGCCTTGGAAAACAGTCTTGTTCCTGGGCACACAGGTCTTGGAAAACAGACTTATTCCTGGGCACACAGGTCTTGGAAAACAGTCTTGTTCCTGGGCACACAGGCCTTGGAAAACAGTCTTCTTCCTGGGCACACAGGCCTTGGAAAACAGTCTTCTTCCTGGGCACACAGGCCTTGGAAAACAGTCTTGTTCCTGGGCACACAGGCCTTGGAAAACAGTCTTGTTCCTGGGCACACAGGTCTTGGAAAACAGTCTTCTTCCTGGGCACACAGGCCTTGGAAAACAGTCTTGTTCCTGGGCACACAGGTCTTGGAAAACAGTCTTCTTCTCGGTTTAGCTTCTGATCTACCCTCAACAGAGCTGTTGGGTCTGTCTCATTACTTGTGAACGCCTCTGTCAATATCCCAGTGTCAGTGGTCACCCGCCTGCATGCGTGTTGACATTTAAACAGAAGTACGTCCTCATGTAAGTCCTCTTACACGAGGTTGAGGAATCAGGTACTGGCCATGTTCAACACTGCAACACAGAATAGCCCATGGAGGCTCGAGAGCGGGGGAGCCTGGGGAAGAACAAGGAAATGGCAGCTTTTCGCCAATACAAACCGTTTGTGTTTTGTGCAGAGCCCAAAATTAACACCCGCCAAGCGCCATTGGCGACTAGATTTTACATTTGGCGAGTGACACTGAGAGGTCTGTCTGTAAGTTAAAACCGCTAGTCCGCTGTCCATCTGCATTGCATTCTGCAGCGCCTGCTTGCACTGCAGTAAGCTACGTCCGCCTGCCGAAGCTAACGTTATAGCTTAACGTTAAATGGGTGGCCGTTATGTGGAACTATATCGCAGGAGTAAGCCAGCCCTTAAAAAGAAAACCCATCGTGGCCGCCACCGACGAAAGGGATGAAGCAGCCTAACAAAAGACAGTTTCGTGAGGAGTGGAAGTTTGCAGATATGGCGTTTCAAGAGACCGGCTACAGTATGATGCTGGGGCTGTATTGATGAGTTGTTTTGTGTGTCGCGAGTATGCTAAAGAGAAAAACAGAAACAACACGTTTGTCATCGGTAGTAAATCAATGAAGCTGGAAAGCATTGGTGACCATGAACAGAGCAAGTGTCACTTTACATTACATTACATTATGTCATTTGGCAGACGCTTTTATCCAAAGCGACTTACAATATCACATTTTTGTCAGCAATAGAGCAATCAACTATGCAACACAGTCTATAACAACTACAACTTTTGAAGGAACAGTGGTACAAGTTTAGTTTAGGTTAGTAGTTTTTTCTTTTCTTTTTTAAGAGAGAAAGAAGTTAGTTCAAGAAGGGCCCAGATGGAGCCTGAAAAGGTGTGTCTTTAGTCTTTTCCGAAAGATCGGCAGTGATTCGGCCGTCCTGACCGAAGGTGGAAGCTCGTTCCACCATTGAGGTGCCAGGGACGAGGACGAGGACTTTGGCTGCACGTCTGTGTCCCGGTCTCAATCTGAGCCTCTCCTCTCACGACCCTCTGTGGCTGCACTGTACTAGCCATGTCAGAGCAGACCACCACGAAGATGAAGATACTGTTTAGGACTGTACATGCCATTGGCAAGAAGGCAAGACCCTTTATTGACTTCGAGTGGAAGTGCGACTCTATCTATCTATCTATCCTATCTATCTTATCTATCTATCTATCTATCTTATCTATCTTATCTATCTATCTATCTATCTATCTATAAGCAGATATTTAATTTAGAGAGAGGAGAGGCTGCATGCCAGCTCTGTGAGTGAGGGACGGGTATTTCGCTAGTATATCAAAAGAAAGAACAGAGCCTCTATTTCCCCCCCGCCTCTCGAGAGGAGGGGGTCGAGCTCTCGTTGGAGCCGGGCGGTCGACTGGTTCCTCGTGCTTCACAAAGGATCTGCCGTCTGGAGCTCATCCGTTGGCTGAAATGGTCGAGAGCCGCTCTGCCATAATCAAGTCCACATTCTTGAGGACTAGTCGGCACCATTGCGTGGTTTACCTGGTTTAACTGGTTTAACGTTGCCAATACCAGCCGTTTGATGAGCAAGCTTTTCCTATGTGATCCTATCGGAGAAATCCTCTATCCTCTCCTTCCAGTTTCTGGCGGAGTGTCTTCTTCTCTTGTTTTTCGACCTGGAAGTGCTGTTCTATTTCACAAGATGCGTAACAGCGCCATCTACCGTATCACTGTGAAAACACAGATTGCCGGAACTACGTCTATGGCGAGGAAGTGTTGTCTCATAAATGACGGAAAATCTCGTCAATGGCAGGGAAACAGTTAAGTTATGTATTATGTTGATTAGATGCCCAAATTTCCTGAATAATAATAATATCAACAAACAACAAACTGTCTTACAATATCAAGCATCATGTTGTTTTAATGAGCAGACTGGGGAAATTTAGAATCTGCTCTTGAACTTATGACCATAGTTTCCGCTGCTTATTCTAATCTGTAATTCATAATTCATAATTCAATAAGAAAAAGAAACATCTATTCATGAAGCGAATGTAGCAGTTAAAGCAGAGGAAAGACAAAGAGGAGAACGTGTAACAAAGGATGCATCAAACAGGTGCCGGTGAATAAATCAAGAGAAATCGTGACTTGGCTTTGGCTGTTTGTGAAGCAGCACATTAAAAGGTACACTTAATAAACGCTGGCACAGTGCAGAGTCAATGTAGGCGACTACATCCACATCGTGGATCGCTGCCATCTTGAGCACCATGATAGTAATATGTAATGAATCCATAAATGTAAAATGTACCCTCTGGTAAATCTATAAAACAACTTTTTATCTTTTATTTGTTGTTGCTGTAGTGTGAAGTGGAGTGTGAAAAATCTATATCGAGACACTCAACAGCACCGACATACTTTCTCTTAAAAGTCCTTACAAACTTTTTTTGGGAGATTATTTTGGAAAAAAAAGTGGGGCAGACTGCATGCTGATTACAGATGGAGTCAAATTAAAATTGGTAGCACAGAACGTTGTGGCAGAGGGCAGCATGTTGTCAGACATGAGAAAACTGGTTTCTATGCTGGGTGGGAGTAACGACACAGCATACCATATACTGATATGGGACTATGAAAATATGAATTCAGTCGACGTTACACAGGGCAAACACCCTTTAGATTTGCCACATCACAATAATGCCTACAACATGCTCACCAATATTGCCTTACTGTAGTATGCAGCATACTCAGGTTTTCAGTTTATGAGTTGGTGCATGTTATCATAATCCGGATAAACTCATATCCTGTTTACGAGAACCCCATGTATGGCACACATGTATATGATAGCAGGGATGTGCTGATATTACAATATCGAGACCTACCTTGTTGGCTGTTGCTTTCTTATGATCCGTTCAAGCCTGGTTCCCATGGTGATATTTATAGTCTTCCGCTCATACTGTGATATAAAGATAGGCGGTGTAGCCAGAATATGGCTTCATCTGGTACACTATTGGGGATTTTCTTACAAATAAATTGCAAGTCATTCTGGATAGGGATGGGCATCGAATTTCGAATTTTCGAATAATCGTTGTTATTATCAAGGTCGACTTTTATTATTGAAATTCGAAATTCGAAATTCGATTTTTTTTTTTTTTTTTTTTTTTTTAGTGAAATGTTGTATTGTCTCCCCTGATTCTAAGTATAGTCAAATCGCTTGGTTTGAGCAAGTAAAACAATTTTTATAAGCATTTTAAGCAAGGTTTATGGAAAAATGAATGGCGGATGAAATCCCATGAAGAGGGAGAGGGGGTGACTTTGGCACCCCTTTGGCACTCAGACCTGAGCCTACTAAATATTTAATGAACCACTCATGATTGTCAAAACTGTTTTTTATTTTCGAAAATGTCAATGTCATGTAACATGTTCTTTACTTCAGTGGTGCAATGCTTGTTTGAGCTAAAAATCCACAGCAGAAGCTTTTTATATTAATTAATAAAGCCGTAGACTTAGAATCAGGGGAGACAATGCAACATTTCACTCACAAAAAAACAAAAAAAACAAAAAACAAAAAACAATTACATTTTTTTTTTTTTTTACATTTTTATTTTTATTTTCGAATTTCGAATTACCGTAAATTCGAATTTGGCCAGCGAATTTCGAAGTGTTTTTGCTAGAAATGCCCATCCCTAATTCTGGACAGGCAGTTCATAAACACTACATGTAAATGTTTTCCATGAATACATTTCTTCAACGGCTTCCAATAACATTATCTTTGTGTATAATGCCAGCGTCTTCAAGCCCCTACCTGACCCCGACTCTTAAGCCAGAAAAAGCCACATTTACCGCATCAAGTGGATAGGTAACGACGTGGGGAATAAGCTCCCTGTAAAATCCAGTCGTGGTTTGGTTCTGTTAGAGGACGGGCTTTGAAGGACATCCTCCATGTGTTCACATTAGAATAATGATCCGGGAATTACTACTACCGGCGCTCTCTCCGTACTCATCCCTCCTCAGCCCCGGCCGGGCCCTCCTCCGCTCAAGGCTTGTCGTGTTGGCTTTAATAGTCATTTATTATTGCTAAGTTTGGAGAATTGAGAATCAACAGCTCCAAAGTAATTTCTGCTTATCGCCGTGCCCTCTGGTGACCGCGCCATGTGACGATTGTTATCGTTGTTGTTGTCGGAACAGAGGTGAGAGAGAGAGAGAGAGAGAGAGAGAGAGAGAGAGAGAGAGAGAGAGAGAGAGAGAGAACACTTGTGGCACAATGCCTGTGGAGGATTAAACTCCTCCATGAACTGCATTTGGTGAGGACGTTTTGGATTGGCAGCTTTTTCAAAACAATACGTTTGGGAATCTGTGTTTGTAGATATTATTGTTGGGAATTCAGTTGGTGTTTTTGCATGCTAGTCACGTCGACTCGTCCACATTTGGCTGCCTCCTCTGTCAACTGCTGTAAAATGTAAAATGGCAAGCCAGCAAAACACGCCGACATTGAAGAGCTGTTGATATGACGACCTTCATCAACATTGAAAATTGTAAATATTGTGGCCAAATGAAAGCCGAGATGACAATCGATCGCTGCTATATCTGCATCGTTTAGTGAAATTGGGACCCAAACACCTTTCTGATATGAGTTCTAAACAGTTTCCAAAGCTGTTTTATTATGGATTTTTTTTTTACACTGCAATGATATATTGTAAAGATTTTGTGTTTGTTTGGTTGGACATCGAACTGTGAACCGAACACCTCCTTGCATACAGTTGACGTACGGTACGAGCTAGTTCCGCTCCCCCTGAAATCCCCCCCTGAGGTCACTGGAGGACCTCTGTAATTAGATGTTCGCGAACAATCTGATTCCTTTTCAATGGCTCCTTGATACGAACAAAGGGGAACCAAGTCATATGCGAGAATCATTCGTTTTATCGTTGTGCCTAATTTCCCCAAAGTGTTGGATCCCAAAGCATTTGGAAGTAAATTGGTATGGCTGATGCTGGTTTTCTCCACTTGCCTCTTCAGGATCCCCTTTGAAAACCAGGTGGTACATCTCATGGGGTTTTATCCTTCAAATAACATAAATGTCACTGAATCCAGAGAGGTCTGATGATCACAGCGCTTCCCACACACAGCCCCCCCTCCCTCCGCTGAGAGCAGGGACGGCGGGAAAGGGTCCACTTGTAATTGCTACCGGCATACACGGAAACTGGCCTGGGTGGGTGGAGTCAGCACTTCATAATGAAATGGGTTACGCAAAGTGCATAACAAGTTCAGCACTAAATACATTCATGTGAAAATTATCATAGGAAGTAGAGCCCGACCGATATATCGGTTCGCCGATATGTTGGCCGATATTGCCGATATGTTTTTTATTTTTTATTTTTTAAGTTATAGACAGCATGTTGTGTATATTTGATATTTTTTCTTAACTATTTGTTCTATTTCTTGTGTTTTTGTATTTCTACTTATTTATAATTATTAAATTCCCAGTTAAGTTTACCGTTTCATTGCATTGATGTCATTTTGGACAATAAAGTTTATTGATAAGCTGTAAAATATCCTGCCTACATTACATATTTCAATTCATGTCAACTCATATCTTTGTAAAGTGTTTGATATTTGAGAGATCATTGCAAAAACATTGTGTAATATAATGTGTATATATAATAAGTAATAAGTAAGAATAACGGCCGATATATCGATATCGGAATTTTTGTTACTCCCTAATATCGGTATCGGCATCGGCCTCAAAAATCCAGTATCGGTCGGGCTCTAATAGGAAGTTATCTGGCGACTTCTATCGACTTTCTGAGCAGCCAAAATGTGATTGAGAAACCTAGTGATCCCGTAACCTAGCTCTAGAGCAAGCTAGAGCTAGGGTACGATTTATAGCTCCGTAGCTAGCCAGCTAGCTTACCTCAACTGTAGTTACCTACCGCACAGTAGTCCAAACAAGACTTTGAATAGTGCTCCTCCATCATCTGAAAACGTGCGGTATGAACCGTCGGGTGGTGAGACTGAGTTGAGAATTCGGGTGTGTCAAAATTGACGAGCGAATTGTGTGCAAGGCGTAAGGGGTTGAACTTGGCCACCTCCTGCATGTTGTCCTCCATCAAATTGCTTGCTGGGAAGTTTTCATATCTACAGTATCTAGAGAGACTGAGACTGCATCACTAGCGAATTAGCATCACTAGCGAGTTAGCTGTAGCCCGCAAGGTCCCAGAAGGTATGAATCTGTTGCATCTTCACTTTAACACAGAGCCCCGTCGTCATACCCAGAAGCACTCCAATAAGTCGAGTGATTTTATTCTTCAACCGGCACCTCACTGTAGTGCTATTGCCCGCAACGGAGAAAAACTCCCCGCAGGGCGCCAAAACGCCAAATCTGACAACGTTGCATTATAGCACTCTTCAAAAACTGCACCCTGCATATCCCGGAGATTGCACCACCTAGACTGTAATACTTTAATTTGTTCATTTCCTGCATTGCTTCAGAGTCTCAGAATAAGTATCAGATTTGCTTTTTTAGCATTCTTCAATCCCCAGTGAGGATTTTTCAATCGCGTCAATTATGCTTAGATAAGCACAGCTCTTTTGCAGCGTGGGACTCGCAGATGGAAAGTTTGATTTTTCAAACTTTTCCATCTCATTGTAACGCAAAAGTGCAATAACGGGCCTATACCATCAATACACATGTAAGTGAACCTGTGAGAGCCTCAAAACACACTTAGCATTCTCGGTAATCTATCACTTTCTGGCAGGCCAAGTGCTCTGTCAATCACGTTGGGAATGGAGAAATGCTCCGCGGTGGTCCCGCCCTTTTGTTTATGCTTTTAAAATGCTAGAGACAGATGCTGTGTCAGTTTCACTCTACAGGTCTTTAACCCATTGATACCTGATGCAGCATTTGTGTGTGGAGAGATATATCCCTCACAAATGAGGGATATACACGCAAATGCTGCATCAGGTATCAATGGGTTAACATGCTAGAGACAGATGCTGTGTCAGTTTCACTCTACGGGACTTGAAACTCCTTTAAACTAACGGGTCCAGCGAGTCTGCATGCAGAGGAAGTGCACTAATAATGTGGCCTAATCAGATTACTTTGATCCATTTTAATGCTGGTAGGCGGCCCCTCTCCACCACTCTATCCCTTCTTCTTTCACTCTCTCTCTTCCTCTCTCCCTCCCTCTCTCCACTGGTGGTATGTGGTCTCTCTCCCTCTCTCTCCACTGGTGGTATGTCATCTCTCTCCTTCCCTCTCTCTCTCTCTCTCTCTCTCCACTGGTGGTATGTGGTCTCTCTCTCCCTCTCTCCACTGGTGGTATGTGGTCTCTCTCCCTCTCTCTCCACTGGTGGTATGTCATCTCTCTCCTTCCCTCTCTCTCTCTCTCTCTCCACTGGTGGTATGTGGTCTCCCTCCCTCCCTCCCTCTCTCTCCACTGGTGGTATGTGGTCTCTCTCTCCCTCTCTCCACTGGTGGTATTTCATCTCTCTCCCTCCCTCTCTCTCTCTCTCTCTCTCTCTCCACTGGTGGTATGTCATCTCCCTCTCTCTCTCTCTCTCTCCCTCTCTCTCTCTCCACTGGTGGTATGTGGTCTCTCTCTCTCCCTCCCTCTCTCCACTGGTGGTATGTCATCTCCCTCTCTCTCTCTCTCTCCACTGGTGGTATGTGGTCTCTCTCTCTCTCTCCACTGGTGGTATGTGGTCTCTCTCTCCCTCCCTCTCTCCACTGGTGGTATGTCATCTCTCTATCCCTCCCTCTCTCCACTGGTGGTATGTCATCTCTCTCTCCCTCTCTCTCTCTCTCCACTGGTGGTATGTCATCTCCCTCTCTCTCTCTCTCTCTCTCTCTCTCTCTCCACTGGTGGTATGTGGTCTCTCTCTCTCCCTCCCTCTCTCCACTGGTGGTATGTCATCTCCCTCTCTCTCTCTCTCTCCACTGGTGGTATGTGGTCTCTCTCTCTCCCTCCCTCTCTCCACTGGTAGTATGTCATATCTCTCTCTCTCTATCTCTCTCTCTCTCTCTCTCTCCATTGGTGGTATGTGGTCTCTCTCCCTCCCTCTCTCCACTGGTAGTATGTCATATCTCTCTCTCTCTATCTCTCTCTCTCTCTCTCTCTCTCTCCATTGGTGGTATGTGGTCTCTCTCCCTCCCTCTCTCCACTGGTGGTATGTCATCTCTCTCTCCCTCCCTCTCTCCACTGGTAGTATGTCATCTCTCTCCCTCTCTCTCTCTCTCCACTGGTGGTATGTCATCTCTCCCCCCCCCCCCTCTCTCTCTCTCTCCACTGGTGGTATGTCATCTCTCCCTCTCTCTCTCTCCACTGGTGGTATGTCATCTCTCTCTCCCTCCCTCTCTCCACTGGTAGTATGTCATCTCTCTCCCTCTCTCTCTCTCTCCACTGGTGGTATGTCATCTCTCCCCCCCCCCCTCTCTCTCTCTCTCCACTGGTGGTATGTCATCTCTCCCCCCCCCCCCTCTCTCTCTCTCTCCACTGGTGGTATGTCATCTCTCCCTCTCTCTCTCCACTGGTGGTATGTCATCTCTCCCTCTCTCTCTCCACTGGTGGTATGTCATCTCTCCCTCTCTCTCTCTCCACTGGTGGTATGTCATCTCTCTCTCCCTCCCTCTCTCCACTGGTAGTATGTCATCTCTCTCTCTCTCTCTCTCTCTCCACTGGTGGTATGTCATCTCTCCCCCCCCCCCCCCTCTCTCTCTCTCTCCACTGGTGGTATGTCATCTCTCCCTCTCTCTCTCCACTGGTGGTATGTCATCTCTCCCTCTCTCTCTCTCTCTCTCTCTCTCTCCACTGGCGGTATGTCATCTCTCCCTCTCCCTCTCTCTCTCCACTGGTGGTATGTCATCTCTCCCTCTCTCTCTCCGCTGGTGGTATGTCATCTCTCCGTCTCTCTCTCTCTCTCTCCACTGGTGGTATATGTCATCTCTCTCTCTCTCTCCACTGGTGGTATGTCATCTCTCCCTCTCTCTCTCTCTCTCTCTCTCTCTCCACTGGTGGTATGTCATCTCTCCCTCTCTCCTCTCTCTTGCTCTCTCTCTCTCTCTCTCTATCTCTCTGCTGGTATGTCATCTCTCGTTCTCTCTCTCTCTCTCTCATTCTCTCTCTCCACTGGTGGTATGTCATCTCTCTCTCTCTCTCTCTCTCTCTCTCCACTGGTGGTATGTCATCTCTCTCTCTCTCTCTCTCTCTCTCTCCACTGGTGGTATGTGGTCTCGTGCAGCAAGGCGACAGTCTCATTAATCCAGCTCTCATGGCAAACTAGTCCCCGGGGGGGAGAGAGAGAGAGAGCGAGAGAGAGAGAGAGCACACTTTTTAAAAAGTGCCCTGTCACACTCTGGCACATCATTTGCATTCAGGCTAAAACCAGTGGGGACTCTTAAATCTTATTTACGGAGAGGGAACTCCCTCTCCACTGCAGCACCGGCGCATCAGTTATTGTCAGGCCCAAACCTTGTTCTACTCGCGTGCAATTATAAACATACGCCGCTGTGCTACAGCAAAGGCATTGAGCGCTCTGCCATGTCCGCCGGTTATGATCTGTATCAGGGCCACGGATCTTTTTTTTTCCTATGCCGGCAATCAATGTAATGGCCTAACTGACAAAGAAAAGCGTTGAGAGAGTCATTTATATTGATACACTTTGAAGTGCTGCTAGGTGGGGATTGTAGTCCTTTGCATACTACACCCCGAGTGTACACAATATGAGCCCCGCCCTGCTCTTGCCATGAAATAGACGTGGTCAGGTGAATCCTTGCAAAGGTTCCACCTTTGATCCATTATTGATGTCTTATTCCCCCCAGGCAGCCAAGTGGCACCAGAGAACGAAGGGGACAACACAGATTAAAGGATTTTTAAAGCCGGCAATCAATGGAGACACGCTTTGTGCAGGTGCAAAAAAAAAACGGCTGTAACTCAATACAAGGAACACGCTGCTAAAGTTGAGTACACGGTGTAAAAGTCTGCCATCAGCAGTAAAAAAAAATCTTGCTTGCAAGTATTTCTTAGACTAGTAATCAGTGTTATGGTGTAGCACCGGGGGGGGGTGGCCCTATATAGATTTCCACACTATTGCGTCGCAGTGATAAGTGGGTTTGGCAATCGTGTGCGTTCCGTTCGGCGCGTTACCTCTGCACTCTCCTATACGCTTCCCCCCCTGCGCTCGACAGTCCTGCTTGTTTCTGTCCTCATAGAGAGGCAAAGTGGAACGTCACTTCCTGCTTCAGCACTGTACCAGAGATTTTCATCCGCCATTTATTTTCCCATAGACATTTCGTAACGGGCTTATACAAATAGTTTTACTTCGTCAAACGGTTCAGATATATTTAGAAACAGGAGAGACCACATAACATTTCACTCGGACCAAAACATTAAAAGATTTAAAGAAAATATTTTTTCTGTGTTGTTGTTTTTACGTTTTGGTCGGAGTGAAATGTTCTATGGTCTCTCCCGATTCTAAATATAGCTGAACCGTTTGGTTTGACCAAGTAAAACTATTTTTAAGAGGCATTTTATGAAATGTCTATGGGAAAATAAATGGCGTATGAAAATCTCTGGTACAGTGCTGAAGCAGGGAGTAGGCTGTCACTTTGCCTCTCTATTCTCATCTCCCATGCCAACTGAAGTGCCTCCACTAACACTGCTTTGAGTCCGTCAGCACTGGCCCTGCTCTTTTGATCAGGCCTATGCCTCTTCATTATTTACAGGTCCTGATTTCTCCCTGCAACCACTGCTACAGGAATACAGCAGCTCCCCCGGTGGACTTTGATCAATTATACACTCTTCACTAATGGACTGTGCACCCCCCAGCACCCACATCTGTTCCGCATTGTGCTTGCATTGGTTCTTTTTTCCTGCGTTTAATCATGTGTTTAGATTGTTGTTGTTTTTTATGACTGTAACCTCTTGGGTTCTTCTGTGTGAAGTGTTTATTGTGGCACTTCTGTGTAAATGCGACTTTGACTTATTTGATAGGATGTACGCCAATTTAGATAATAGGTTTTTGTACTGCTTTGTGTCATGCTAGCAATTAGTGTAATGGTCGATCCGAGGAGCCTCGAACAGTCCGTAAACAGTGTAAAGGAATACACTGTGAATCTTGTTATGCTGTTGCAATTCCAAGCCAACACCTTAGTTAAAGGGTAACTTAGAGGCGTTTTTCAAACTGGGACCCTATATTTCCCCATGTTTTTGTGTCTAAGTGATTAATCAGGAGATTTTTTTTTTTAATGGGTCCAGTATTGAGCGAGGTCGTTTCACCCGGCAGCTTCAAAACGGGCTGTGACGGGGCATGCGCGCACCGTCACTTTACGCCCACTAGAGGTGCTTGTTTTTGCCACTGATTGTTATTATAAGTGTCTGACATCATGGAAACGAGAGAAATGGTACACCTTTTTATATTGATTGACAATAGAAAGTGGACGTTTATTTATATGAAAATGTTCACTAACATGGGCCGGTTGCACAAAACACCTTGAGTTAAAATGTATGGACACAGTTATGGTGTCCATAAAATAAATTTGGTTGCACAAAACACCCTTAAGTCTTGTCCTCAAGTTTTCCTTAAAATGTTTCACCTTATGGAGAAGAAGGGTGTTTTGTGCAAGCAATTTTATTTTATGGAAACCTTAATTCTGACTTTAAGGAAAATCTCAAGGTGTTTTGTGTAACCGGCCCCAGGTCTTTAGCAGTGACCTTACATACTGGGTGATCAAAGCAGTTCACTTAGCGGTACAGTGTATAGAAACCACAAAGACCAGGCCAAGATCATCTCCTACTTAGCCAGCAACAGCCTGCTACAGCAGTGAGTAGATGGAGGTGGGATTTGCGTTGCAGTCTTGCACAGCTACAGTATGACCTCTGGTTCAACTCACACATTCTGCTCTAATGCACTGACTCCGTGTGACTTACGAGCCGAATGCACCTTTCCTACACCGCGCGCTGACATAACAGTATGTCACCCACAATGCACCTTTCCTACACCGCGCGCTGACATAACAGAACGTCACCCACAATGCACCTTTCCTACACCGCGCACTGACACAACAGAATGTAACCCACAATGCACCTTTCCTACACCGCGCGCTGACATAACAGAACGTCACCCACAATGCACCTTTCCTACACCGCGCACTGACACAACAGAATGTAACCCACAATGCACCTTTCCTACACCGCGCACTGACATAACAGAATGTCACCCACAATGCACCTTTCCTACACCGCACACTGACATAACAGTATGTCACCCACAATGCACCTTTCCTACACCGCGCGCTGACATAACAGTATGTCACCCACAATGCACCTTTCCTACACCGTGCGCTGACATAACAGAACGTCACCCACAATGCACCTTTCCTACACCGCACACTGACACAACAGAATGTCACCCACAATGCACCTTTCCTACACCGCACACTGACACAACAGAATGTAACCCACAATGCACCTTTCCTACACCGCGCGCTGACATAACAGAACGTCACCCACAATGCACCTTTCCTACACCGCGCACTGACACAACAGAATGTAACCCACAATGCACCTTTCCTACACCGCGCACTGACACAACAGTATGTCACCCACAATGCACCTTTCCTACACCGCGCGCTGACATAACAGAATGTCACCCACAATGCACCTTTCCTACACCGCACACTGACACAACAGAATGTCACCCACAATGCACCTTTCCTACACCGCGCACTGACACAACAGAATGTCACCCACAATGCACCTTTCCTACACCGCACGCTGACATAACAGTATGTCACCCACAATGCACCTTTCCTACACCGCACACTGACATAACAGAATGTCACCCACAATGCACCTTTCCTACACCGCACACTGACACAACAGAATGTCACCCACAATGCACCTTTCCTACACCGCACACTGACACAACAGAATGTCACCCACAATACACCTTTCCTACACCGCGCACTGACATAACAGTATGTCACCCACAATGCACCTTTCCTACACCGCGCACTGACACAACAGAATGTCACCCACAATACACCTTTCCTACACCGCGCACTGACATAACAGTATGTCACCCACAATACACCTTTCCTACACCGCGCACTGACACAACAGAATGTCACCCACAATGCACCTTTCCTACACCGCGCGCTGACATAACAGTATGTCACCCACAATGCACCTTTCCTACACCGTGCGCTGACATAACAGAACGTCACCCACAATGCACCTTTCCTACACCGTGCGCTGACATAACAGAACGTCACCCACAATGCACCTTTCCTACACCGTGCGCTGACATAACAGAACGTCACCCACAATGCACCTTTCCTACACCGCGCACTGACATAACAGTATGTCACCCACAATGCACCTTTCCTACACCGCGCGCTGACATAACAGAACGTCACCCACAATGCACCTTTCCTACACCGTGCGCTGACATAACAGAACGTCACCCACAATGCACCTTTCCTACACCGTGCGCTGACATAACAGAACGTCACCCACAATGCACCTTTCCTACACCGTGCGCTGACATAACAGAACGTCACCCACAATGCACCTTTCCTACACCGTGCGCTGACATAACAGAACGTCACCCACAATGCACCTTTCCTACACCGCGCGCTGACATAACAGAACGTCACCCACAATGCACCTTTCCTACACCGCACACTGACATAACAGAATGTCACCCACAATGCACCTTTCCTACACCGCGCACTGACATAACAGTATGTCACCCACAATGCACCTTTCCTACACCGCGCGCTGACATAACAGAACGTCACCCACAATGCACCTTTCCTACACCGTGCGCTGACACAACAGAACGTCACCCACAATGCACCTTTCCTACACCGTGCGCTGACACAACAGAACGTCACCCACAATGCACCTTTCCTACACCGCGCACTGACATAACAGTATGTCACCCACAATACACCTTTCCTACACCGCGCGCTGACATAACAGAACGTCACCCACAATGCACCTTTCCTACACCGTGCGCTGACACAACAGAACGTCACCCACAATGCACCTTTCCTACACCGCGCGCTGACATAACAGAACGTCACCCACAATGCACCTTTCCTACACCGTGCGCTGACATAACAGAACGTCACCCACAATGCACCTTTCCTACACCGTGCGCTGACATAACAGAACGTCACCCACAATACACCTTTCCTACACCGCGCGCTGACATAACAGAACGTCACCCACAATGCACCTTTCCTACACCGCGCGCTGACATAACAGTATGTCACCCACAATGCACCTTTCCTACACCGCGCGCTGACATAACAGAATGTCACCCACAATGCACCTTTCCTACACCGCGCACTGACACAACAGAATGTCACCCACAATGCACCTTTCCTACACCGCGCACTGACATAACAGAATGTCACCCACAATGCACCTTTCCTACACCGCGCACTGACATAACAGTATGTCACCCACAATGCACCTTTCCTACACCGTGCGCTGACATAACAGAACGTCACCCACAATGCACCTTTCCTACACCGCGCGCTGACATAACAGTATGTCACCCACAATGCACCTTTCCTACACCGTGCGCTGACATAACAGAACGTCACCCACAATGCACCTTTCCTACACCGCGCGCTGACATAACAGAATGTCACCCACAATGCACCTTTCCTACACCGCGCGCTGACATAACAGTATGTCACCCACAATGCACCTTTCCTACACCGCGCGCTGACATAACAGAATGTCACCCACAATGCACCTTTCCTACACCGCGCGCTGACATAACAGTATGTCACCCACAATGCACCTTTCCTACACCGCACACTGACACAACAGAATGTCACCCACAATGCACCTTTCCTACACCACGCACTGACACAACAGAATGTAACCCACAATGCACCTTTCCTACACCGCGCGCTGACACAACAGAATGTCACCCACAATGCACCTTTCCTACACCGCGCACTGACACAACAGAATGTCACCCACAATGCACCTTTCCTACACCGCGCGCTAACACAACAGAATGTCACCCACAATGCACCTTTCCTACACCGCACACACTGACACAACAGAATGTCACCCACAATGCACCTTTCCTACACCGCACACTGACACAACAGAATGTCACCCACAATGCACCTTTCCTACACCGCACACTGACACAACAGAATGTCACCCACAATGCACCTTTCCTACACCGCGCACTGACACAACAGAATGTCACCCACAATGCACCTTTCCTACACCGCACACTGACACAACAGAATGTCACCCACAATGCACCTTTCCTACACCGCGCGCTGACACAACAGAATGTCACCCACAATGCACCTTTCCTACACCGCACACTGACACAACAGAATGTCACCCACAATGCACCTTTCCTACACCGCACACTGACACAACAGAATGTCACCCACAATGCACCTTTCCTACACCGCACACTGACACAACAGAATGTCACCCACAATGCACCTTTCCTACACCGCACACTGACACAACAGAATGTCACCCACAATGCACCTTTCCTACACCGCGCACTGACACAACAGAATGTCACCCACAATACACCTTTCCTACACCGCGCGCTGACACAACAGAATGTCACCCACAATGCACCTTTCCTACACCGCGCGCTGACACAACAGAATGTCACCCACAATGCACCTTTCCTACACCGCACACTGACACAACAGAATGTCACCCACAATGCACCTTTCCTACACCGCACACTGACACAACAGAATGTCACCCACAATGCACCTTTCCTACACCGCGCGCTGACACAACAGAATGTCACCCACAATGCACCTTTCCTACACCGCACACTGACGCAACAGAATGTCACCCACAATGCACCTTTCCTACACCGCACACTGACACAACAGAATGTCACCCACAATGCACCTTTCCTACACCGCACACTGACACAACAGAATGTCACCCACAATGCACCTTTCCTACACCGCACACTGACACAACAGAATGTCACCCACAATGCACCTTTCCTACACCGCACACTGACACAACAGAATGTCACCCACAATGCACCTTTCCTACACCGCGCACTGACACAACAGAATGTCACCCACAATACACCTTTCCTACACCGCGCGCTGACACAACAGAATGTCACCCACAATGCACCTTTCCTACACCGCGCACTGACACAACAGAATGTCACCCACAATGCACCTTTCCTACACCGCGCGCTGACACAACAGAATGTCACCCACAATGCACCTTTCCTACACCGCGCGCTGACACAACAGAATGTCACCCACAATGCACCTTTCCTACACCGCGCGCTGACACAACAGAATGTCACCCACAATACACCTTTCCTACACCGCACACTGACACAACAGAATGTCACCCACAATGCACCTTTCCTACACCGCGCGCTGACACAACAGAATGTCACCCACAATACACCTTTCCTACACCGCGCACTGACACAACAGAATGTCACCCACAATGCACCTTTCCTACACCGTGCGCTGACATAACAGAATGTCACCCACAATGCACCTTTCCTACACCGCACACTGACATAACAGAATGTCACCCACAATGCACCTTTCCTACACCGCACACTGACATAACAGAATGTCACCCACAATGCACCTTTCCTACACCGCACACTGACACAACAGAATGTCACCCACAATGCACCTTTCCTACACCGCGCACTGACACAACAGAATGTCACCCACAATGCACCTTTCCTACACCGCACACTGACACAACAGAATGTCACCCACAATGCCTTGTCATGCATTCCTAATGTCTTCCACTTGTGTTTCGGTGTGGATCACTAATATTTACAAGGGGAACGTGGGGGCTGGAGAGGCAGCGACGGGGGTACAGTGACAGTGTGCATTTTCAACAGGCCAATGAAGCAGTTTTATGTTCTGTGAGAATAACCATAAACCCTCAGCTGTCGGCTCTCATAAAAACACCGTTCACTCCCTCTTTTCATATAGCTTAATTATTTCTTCTTCTTTTGCTCCTTCTGAATAATTATGGGTAGATCTAAACATTTAGACTGTGTTAGGCGTGTTTGATTTTCCTCCTGGGGCCATCCCCAAAGATGTCATTCTCAAGATGAGATCACTAAACTGACTGATATTATCTTCTCCCTGTCGTTGTGGCAAGTGTCCCCCTAGCATCACCGTTTTCTCCTTTCTCCCTACAGTCTATTTCAGCTGGATTTCACTCGACTGTGTTTGAAAGGCAGTGTGTGACAGTGAAAGGACAACATTAGTTTTAGTGTGGTCTCTGTGGTTGTGAAAACAATGGCACAGCGGTGTTGGCAGCCAGAGGGCTGGCAGGTAATGTATTGTATCTTCTGGCGGCCATGTTGATGGGCCTTAGCTCAATTGTCCCCATAGCCGAGGACAGTATGAGGTCAGCTGTCATTGTCTTGTTAAAGGGATAGTTTGGTGTTTTGAACCCACGGCTTGTAGGGAGTAGTAGGTGCATGCACATGCGTTGCTTTGGTAAATTAGCTTACTGGGAGGTTAGCTCACTTGCTAGTTAGCTAGCAGAAGACGAAAACGTATTCTGGCACAACTTCAGCCACTGACAAGGACGTGGAATGGACAGGCAACACTGGAAATGTTTGCTAGCGAACCGCGCCAAAACAACAATAGGTTCAGTTTAACTGAGCTCACTCTCTACAAGCTACACCTTGTATTGTGGAGTAAAGACAGACTGTTCACTTTTACTTATAACGTTAGCTATAAATATGGTGTGAATTTCTAGCGTGCCTCGCATGCTTTGTGTGCTTGCACAGCTCATGTTGTTGAGTGATTGTGCGCTGCAGAACCATGGTGAGATAATTGGACCTACGTACATGACTACGCCACGACTAGTTTTGACATACAGTATATCTTAGCATGGTTGTTAGATAACCATTATCAGCAGGGTCTGACATTAACTTTTTCTCCACCATCCTCTGTAGCGGGTAGATGAAAACATTTACCAACCACCATAATCACAGACAGAAAAGCATATACCACAGATCCCCAGTCCAAGAATCTTTGTAACATAACATCTTATTCTTTTCTCTTTGTTTCTCCCGGTCGGAACAAGAATCGTGTCCTCGTTATTTACTTAATTCCAAGCTGACATTTGAGTGAGTTTGTAAGGCGGGACTTGTCTGGCTCGTGAGACTAGAGAGGGCCGTACTTTCTGTTTAAATGTACCGCGTCACATTGTGCAGCACGCCGACTGTGGCGGTGGACTGTCAAGTGCTGGTGCTGACAGGGCCTCCGTGTCGACTGTCATTTGACATTTGATTGCTGACTGACAGCCTATGCGGGATTTGTGACAGCCGCGTTTTGGGTGTCAGTCAAATAACATAACCGCACACTGGGTGTCAGTCATCCAGTCAAATCCAATCTATAATCACATGCAATCACATGCAATAGACGCGCAATATGTTTGAAGAAAACACGCACGCACACGCACGCATGCACGCACACACACACGCACACACACGCACACACACACGCACACGCACACACACACGCACACGCACACACACACACACACACACACACACACACCTGGTTATTTTTAGATCCTGATGATTAGTTAGTCAATTGTCCTGTGTACCTCCAAGATGACGCCAGCCAGGGTTGCTAGGAAAACATGTGACGCAACTCTGTCCCCTCTGTGTGTTGTTGTTGTCTGGCAGAGATCTTGGGGAACTCGGAGGACATCCCCCTGGTGCGCTGGAGGCAGCAGTGGCTGGAGAACGGGACTCTGTTGTTCCACATCCACCACCAGGACGGCAGCATGAACCTCCCGGGGCTCTCCCCCACCGAAGACCCAGCGGGCGACTCGGCAGAGGAGGAACTCCGCATCCTGCATATCTCTGTCATGGTAAACGCATCTGTTCCAGGGCGGAAATGTTCACACAACATCTGCTTTATAGCTTATTATTTTATTTTTATATGGGTATAAAAATAAATATATGGATATGGGTTCAGGGCATAAAGACCTCTGGCCACGTCACGTGCCTGATTCTCGGCATGTGGATGCTTTGTTTTTTGATGTGTTTTATCCAATCATATTCAGCAAAACACAGCAATATTTTTTACGTTTACCAATGGAATGCGAGCTTCTTTAATTTTGATCCAATGAACTAATCTGTGGGCACGGTTTATGAGTTTCCATGTGATGTGATTTCCACAGTATATTCTGTAATACCAGGTGATCCCTGGGGTGCTCCACACTTATCCTTATTTCACTAGGTTTGCTGTGTGTTGAATATTCATTCATTCAGGACAGAAATGTGTCACTTGTTTTTGTTCTTCTTATCGGACTAGATTTATATAGAAGTAGACAAATATATGGTGCGATGGTGCGGTCAGGAACTTTTCAGGCTCAGAATGTTTTTTATGTGTTAAGCCCTGTGGTTTTAAAGTAGATAAACCCCTTTCGGTGTGTGTGGGACCTTTGGGTTATCCTCGCTTGAAATATCCTCAAAGATGTCGTCTTCAAGACAAGATAAAGAGTGGCTCCTCTTGTTTTCTTTTCTTTTTGTCTTCCCCTCCTCTATATATTCAAACTGAAATAGTCGACTGCACTCTTCTCCGGGACAAAAGGTTTTTGGGGGGAGCAGATAAATCATGCAGATGTCTGCCATGGTACAATAACCGTTCTAGAGCAACAAAAAAAAATCATTTACAAAACACAGACAAAAAGAAAAGGAAAGGAAAAGAACAAAAGCGATCTCTGTATCCTGCACATCTCTGTCATGGTACAGTAGCTGTGCTCAGGCCAAAATGTTGAATTCACAACACGGCTGAAAGATTCACAACACGTCTGAAAGATTCACAACACGTCCGAAAGATTCACAACACGTCCGAAAGATTCACAGCGCGTCCAAAAGAAAAAGGCAGTGAGATCCATGTTTAAAGGAGGGTTGTGGCACTCCACTCACTGACACACCGCTGCTTGATTGGTTTAAGTTGAACGCACAGCATGGTGAGTGCACACAGAATATGCACTTTAGCCTGTTATTCTGCAGACCGCCACCGCTATTGACATGTTGGACATGGAGTGTGGGTGTGGTAAAAGGTATTGACATGTTGGACATGGAGTGTGGGTGTGGTAAAAGGTATTGACATGTTGGACATGGAGTGTGGGTGTGGTAAAATGTATTGACATGTTGGACATGGAGTGTGGGTGTGGTAAAAGGTATTGACATGTTGGACATGGAGTGTGGGTGTGGTAAAAGGTATTGACATGTTGGACATGGAGTGTGGGTGTGGTAAAATGTATTGACATGTTGGACATGGAGTGTGGGTGTGGTCAAATGTATTGACATGTTGGACATGGAGTGTGGGTGTGGTAAAATGTATTGACATGTTGGACATGGAGTGTGGGTGTGGTAAAAGGTATTGACATGTTGGACATGGAGTGTGGGTGTGGTAAAAGGTATTGACATGTTGGACATGGAGTGTGGGTGTGGTAAAAGGTATTGACATGTTGGACATGGAGTATGGGTGTGGTAAAAGGTATTGACATGTTGGACATGGAGTGTGGGTGTGGTAAAAGGTATTGACATGTTGGACATGGAGTGTGGGTGTGGTAAAAGGTATTGCCATGTTGGACATGGAGTATGGTTGTGGTAAAAGGTATTGACATGTTGGACATGGAGTATGGGTGTGGTAAAAGGTATTGACATGTTGGACATGGAGTGTGGGTGTGGTAAAAGGTATTGCCATGTTGGACATGGAGTATGGTTGTGGTAAAAGGTATTGACATGTTGGACATGGAGTATGGGTGTGGTAAAAGGTATTGCCATGTTGGACATGGAGTATGGGTGTGGTAAAAGGTATTGCCATGTTGGACATGGAGTGTGGGTGTGGTAAAATGTATTGACATGTTGGACATGGAGTGTGGGTGTGGTAAAAGGTATTGACATGTTGGACATGGAGTGTGGGTGTGGTAAACGGTATTGACATGTTGGACATGGAGTGTTGGTGTGGTAAAATGTATTGACATGTTGGACATGGAGTGTGGGTGTGGTAAAATGTATTGACATGTTGGACATGGAGTGTGGGTGTGGTAAAAGGTATTGACATGTTGGACATGGAGTGTGGGTGTGGTAAAATGTATTGACATGTTGGACATGGAGTGTGGGTGTGGTAAAAGGTATTGACATGTTGGACATGGAGTGTGGGTGTGGTAAAAGGTATTGACATGTTGGACATGGAGTGTGGGTGTGGTAAAAGGTATTGACATGTTGGACATGGAGTATGGGTGTGGTAAAAGGTATTGACATGTTGGACATGGAGTGTGGGTGTGGTAAAAGGTATTGACATGTTGGACATGGAGTGTGGGTGTGGTAAAAGGTATTGCCATGTTGGACATGGAGTATGGTTGTGGTAAAAGGTATTGACATGTTGGACATGGAGTATGGGTGTGGTAAAAGGTATTGACATGTTGGACATGGAGTGTGGGTGTGGTAAAAGGTATTGCCATGTTGGACATGGAGTATGGTTGTGGTAAAAGGTATTGACATGTTGGACATGGAGTATGGGTGTGGTAAAAGGTATTGCCATGTTGGACATGGAGTATGGGTGTGGTAAAAGGTATTGCCATGTTGGACATGGAGTGTGGGTGTGGTAAAATGTATTGACATGTTGGACATGGAGTGTGGGTGTGGTAAAAGGTATTGACATGTTGGACATGGAGTGTGGGTGTGGTAAAAGGTATTGACATGTTGGACATGGAGTATGGGTGTGGTAAAAGGTATTGACATGTTGGACATGGAGTGTGGGTGTGGTAAAAGGTATTGACATGTTGGACATGGAGTGTGGGTGTGGTAAAAGGTATTGCAATGTTGGACATGGAGTATGGTTGTGGTAAAAGGTATTGACATGTTGGACATGGATTATGGGTGTGGTAAAAGGTATTGACATGTTGGACATGGAGTGTGGGTGTGGTAAAAGGTATTGCCATGTTGGACATGGAGTATGGTTGTGGTAAAAGGTATTGACATGTTGGACATGGAGTATGGGTGTGGTAAAAGGTATTGCCATGTTGGACATGGAGTATGGGTGTGGTAAAAGGTATTGCCATGTTGGACATGGAGTATGGGTGTGGTAAAAGGTATTGCCATGTTGGACATGGAGTATGGGTGTGGTAAAAGGTATTGACATGGAGTATGGGTGTGGTAAAAGGTATTGACATGTTGGACATGGAGTATGGTTGTGGTAAAAGGTATTGACATGTTGGACATGGAGTATGGGTGTGGTAAAAGGTATTGCCATGTTGGACATGGAGTATGGGTGTGGTAAAAGGTATTGACATGGAGTATGGGTGTGGTAAAAGGTATTGACATGTTGGACATGGAGTATGGGTGTGGTAAAAGGTATTGACATGTTGGACATGGAGTATGGGTGTGCTAAAAGGTATTGCCATGTTGGACATGGAGTATGGGTGTAGTAAAATGTATTGACATGTTGGACATGGAGTATGGGTGTGGTAAAAGGTATTGACATGTTGGACATGGAGTATGGGTGTGGTAAAAGGTATTGACATGTTGGACATGGAGTATGGGTGTGGTAAAAGGTATTGACATGTTGGACATGGAGTATGGGTGTAGTAAAATGTATTGACATGTTGGACGTGGAGTATGGGTGTGGTAAAAGGTATTGACATGTTGGACATGGAGTATGGGTGTAGTAAAAGGTATTGACATGTTGGACATGGAGTATGGGTGTGGTAAAAGGTATTGACATGTTGGACATGGAGTATGGGTGTAGTAAAATGTATTGACATGTTGGACGTGGAGTATGGGTGTGGTAAAAGGTATTGACATGTTGGACATGGAGTATGGGTGTAGTAAAAGGTATTGACATGTTGGACATGGAGTATGGGTGTGGTAAAAGGATGGAGGAAGTGGCACGTAGAGGTAGGCAAGGCTTCATGGAAAAATCTTCTCGAAAAATAACAAGGCAAGGCAAACTTTATGTACACAGTGTATATCACATTTCATACACAAGGCAATACAGCGTGCTACACATAAAACAGAAAGAAAACATAAGATGACGTTAGAAACGAAAGAAAGTAAGATATTGAGCAGTCACTCTAACAGTGGTGACACCTCTGGTTAGCCAGTATAGCTTCTCTGAGAGTGATTCCCTCAATTTGTCCTCTCAAAAGGAAATACATTTTGATTAGATCTTGAAGGATGCTTTGAAGAAGTATTCGATGGAGTCTTTCCAGTGGTCTATAGGCAGGCTCCACAGCCCCTATCCAGTGGTCTATAAGCAGTGGTTCTCAAATGGGGGTCCGGGGACCCCCAGGGGTCCTTGAGGGGGTTCCAGGGGTCCCCAGCCAAAAGGGCGGGACATTTATTTTCGCTATAATTCCATTCATAAGTAACACAATGACTATTTTGGTCATGGGTTTTATACACTTTCTGTAATAAAACATCTAAAAGCATCAATCTTATTATCAAATGGGGGTCCGTGGTCTAATCTTTGTCAGTTTAGGGGTCCTTCATGTGAATTTCTTTTGAGAACCACTGGTCTATAGGCAGGCCCCACAGCCCCTATACTGTAGGACTTACAACGGGAGCACATCTCACTGCTTCTGGAAGTTGATTCCAGTAATTGGAAGCATAATTACTAAAAGCAGCTTCTTCGCCTGTAGTTTAGTTTTCACCTCGGGAACAACTAACAGACCCAGAGGTCCCAAATGACCTCAGAGGTCTCTGTGGCTCATATTCTAAGAGCAGGTCAGAAATGTATTTTGGAGCTAAGCCATTTAGCGCTCTATAGGCAAGCAGCAGGATTCTAACGTGAATTCTATGGCACACTGGAAACCAATGCAGTGACCTAAGAACTGCTATAATGTGTTCTGTTCTCTTAGGCCATGTTCACATTACAGGCAAATCTGATTTGCTGCTAAAGTCATGAATCATCATTATCTTTATTGGTTTCCCAAATCTGATTTGGGAGTGTGTCCGCACTGCCACAAATCTGATTTGGGCAAGTGTTCAAGTCGGATCTGTGTGTCCAGATACAATGAGCCTATCTGTATGTTTCTGGCAGTGTTTGCATGTCTGCTCTCTGCTCTTCAAGTCCCCGCCCCCTGCAAAAGACACTCTCAAATCTGATTTGGGTGATCAGCGCGTCCACACTGAAGTCACATCAGTCGAAAGCAGATTGGAAACTACCTCCATATGTGGTTTGGGACAAGTGACACAAATCAGACTTGGAGCATCCAGACTCATAAAACCAATCTGGATAGAATCATTAATATGTCATTAAAGTTCACAAATCGGATTTGGCCTCCTAGTCTGAACGTGGCCTTAGTCTGAGTCAGAACTCTGGCAGCGGCATTCTGAATGAGCTGTACCGGATAAAAGATCATTGCAGTAGTCTAACCTGCTGCTAATGAAAACGTGATAGATACTTTTACGCATTTCATGTCAGAGAGACAGGAGGCAGATCAACGAGGTGGCAAACTATTTCAGTATGTATGTATTTCTGGATGGAACATACCTTTTATAAAGCACCGAAGCTCTGCATTTCCCTCGCAAAATGTAGATTTTTGCACGCCTGCACTGTATCAAACCTTATCTGCTATGTCGGCATAGTAGCAAAATGAATCCTCAGATCTCGCTCCCGCTTCCCTCTTCCTGCCCCAGGAAATGTATATTTATTAGATGTGAGATATGCCACACCTCCTCCCAGTGCCCTTTCGCAGCCCCAAAGACATTACAATCGCGCTTTGATGGATGATATGTATTTTCAGACATTGAAAGCATATTAGAACTGCATACACAAATGATTAGTCAGCTTCAGAAGAGTATTTCCAGTAGCTCCATCCGCCGAGCGGAGGCAGGGGCGCTGTGCAGGAACACTCACTGAATGGCAATGATTGTCCAGACCTTGAAATAATTACAAATAACTGACCTTGACTTGACTCTGCATGTTGTGCATCTATTAGCAAACGTGACGCCAGCATCAAACATCACTCAAACAGGGACAGCCTTTTCATGTCTCCAGGTGCGCCTGCTAGCCAATATGGAGGTTATTCTTCTAACCTTATTGTTCCCCCCCCCTCTAACCTCACATTTTTATCTGGATTTCGCATCCCATCAAGCTCCAGTCGGTGTCTTTGTATTCCCTGCTTGGCAGCCGCCACCGAGGTGTCCCGCGGAGGTTTTGGTACAGAGGGATTAGCATGCAGATCCGAGCAGACCGCGGCGACAGATGGACGCGGTGTTGCCGGCGTGCCGCCCGGGCCCCGCTGCAGCTTGCCACCCAGTCGGAGGCCCCGACCTATAAATCCAACGTCGTGTCACTTGTTCTGCTCCTCGCGGGTACAAGAGGGGCCCCGCGACGTCTGCTTGATGGCTTTTTTAGCTCCAACACACACCTGTCACGGGGGCCGCTCTCGCGCTGCCTGCCTTAACCGAGGCAGACAGCGGAAGACTAAAAAGCCGTTCACGGAGGCTATAAAACACACTCGTTTGTTCGTAATTCATTTGACTTATGTAAACTCACACTGAAATGAAAAATGACTTTTTTTTACAATGTCGTTTTCCCTACCGTATCATACACCTGTTTCACATTTTATAACAAAAAAGAAGACAAAAACTACGTTTTTATATCAAAATCTGCTATATCAACTGACTGATGTTGGTTTACACATTGAGTGATCTCTCCCCACATTATTTATGTCCTGCATTAATATCCTGTTTCTGCTGGAAATACATCACAGTAAGGAAGCGAGATGCTCTCAAAATGTGATTTCATGCAGACTTTAACACTGGAAAGGACTAGCTAGCAGCAGGTCAGTTGAGGGCCGGTTTAGAATCGTAGAATTGAAATATCTCACATTTCAAAATGACCTATAGAACTTCAGAACTGTATGAATCAGGATGACTGGCCAGGGCCAACGGAGGACACATGTCAGATCTGAATGCACAAGGAGAAGCTTTGAAAAGGCTCTGCTGACCCTTTTTTACACAGAGCTTCAGAATCAAACCAAGAAATAGTAGATATACAGTAAGAGATATAATTACCCGCAATCATTTGACGGCTCGTTGGCTTTCCCTTACACAGCCAAAACCCCAGCAGCCTCTCCAGCGTTATGGATAAATTCTACCTTCGCTTTGATCTCAAGGGTTGTGTTTCACAGCGCTCTTTCCATGTTTGTTGTTTTTATCAAATACTTTAGGCCGTATCCACAAACATTCTGAGAATCTTCTACTGTAAGCTCTTATCTTAGCCTAAAAGTCCTTAGACAAGGAGTCCTAGCTTAGACAAGGAGTCCTAGGAGGGATTTAGACATTCTCTCACAGCGACTCTGAGGCAAGGAATGGACAAAAGCTTTTATCGTAGTGAGGAAGTGTGGTTGACAGAAAAATCAACCTGCCTCTTTTTGTCATCCAGAATGAACACCAGGAATCACACAAGATAAAACACAATTTAGCCAATCAAAGTGGAGGAGTCGGTGCTCTCATGACGGGACAGTAAATTTAGCCAATTTAGCCAATATTAACACGCGCTTTGCTTATACGATGAAAAATAAAATAAAAATAGAGGTCATTGGACCATATGAACCATACCGTACTTTACTTTTTTAATACTTCTCCTCACAGTTTGACGCATTATGCCTTTATTTGGGTGAATGCAATGTATTTATACTTTACTCATTTGATTTTAAGATTTGGTGAAAATGGCTCAAGACTCAGTAGTACTAGTATAATTTATAGACGATTTCTGAACATGAAAATATTCCAGATGATGCGGACCTGTGCCACAGACAATACAGAGAAAACTCTCTATCCAAAGCTGTTGTTTTGTCCGCATTTTGTTTGAAGGAGTTGTGATTGTGTGATACACCTAGAGTATATTATCACTGCTGCACTGGTTGCCTGTTGCTAAATGTCTTAACATTGTGATGACTTTATACCATATTTCTGCGTCTTTGAGCCAATTCCTTCTCCCCTTAAGAAACTCCTAAAAGCTCCTCCTAAAAGTCCTCCTCTCACAGTTTTCCACCTTAGGGCTAAGATGCTTTGTGAATAGCTTTTATATTTACTAGGATTTAGTCTTTGCTTTTAAGGGGAAAAAAAAAAAAAAAAAAAATCATCCCTCTGAGAGTTTTCTCAGAATGTCACCACTAGGACCTACTCTTAGTACTACTGTACGAAGCTTTGTGGATACGGATTGAACTACAACTGGTCCCAGGTCTGTGCATCCCAGCCAGGTTGGTTCAGCCAGGGAGCACAACATCCAATCAGCTACAGTTCAGTGCTTGGCCACCGCGCTCACCACGAGACCGTTTATACCTAATGGATGAGTTGGGACTGCAGCCTTTTTAGGCTTGAAGACCAGCCAATCGTATCATGGGCTGGATCCGAAAGTGGAATCAAGTTCAATGAACTGCACCAAACTTGGGCTCTGCTGCCCAGAACAGGGAATTGTCTTCTGTCATACCGGCCCAGTTGCCATTACAGTCTTTAACCCAGGTCATTTTAACCTTTTTCTTGTAAGTCATCATGATATGATGCTCCGCCGTGAAGAGGATTCCCAAATTTGAACCGCACAGTAACTCATTTCCATCCAAAAAAATGAAATGTACTCCAGTATTTTTGAATGTACCTTCTGTTAGAAGTGTGAAGCCCGCCTGTGTAAACACAGGCTGTGTTCAGAGTTCAGAGTGTCTCCCTGTGCTTTCAGATCCAACAAGGTGACCACCCTGTCCTCCACTGGCCCTGGCTGGCCATCATCCATAATAGATGACTATCCTTGTGTTTGTCTTTACCAACGCCAGGTGAGACGGTTCACACACATGCCCTCAACGTCAGCTAGAGCCCCAAAGGGGGAGACTACTACAAAGTGAAAAAACAACAACAAGAACATTCACCCCTGAGAGAGAGAGAGAGAGAGAGAGAGAGAGAGAGAGAGAGAGAGAGAGAGAGAGAGAGAGAGAGAGAGAGAGAGAGAGAGAGAGAGAGAGAGAGAGACAGAAAAACCACTGTATATTTGAAACAATATAGACGCAGATATTTAAAGTAATGGTGGCGTGATTGATTCACTTTTTGAGACACCTCTGCTCCTCCAGTCAGTGTGATATCGCTGTAAAAGTAGGGATGAGTCGACACCATTCTTTAAGTCTGATACCACGACCTTGAGTATCTGCCGATGCCAATACTGTACCAATCCAATACGTCTGTTTCCCTCTCCTAAACAACTACGCTGTTAATAATATATGTGTCTGGATGCACTTTGCTTAACTCATTGAGTGCCATGGACGAGTATGTTCGTCATTTCGTTTAGTAACGTAGAGTGCCAAGGACGAGTATGTTCGTCAATTGCGTTTTTTGACGGTGGGACGTGGATCAAAGCATCAGGCATCTCCTGTACAAATATGGGAGCTATTGAAGGTGTATAACCTATTTTACGGACTCATTAGGTGGCGACAGTGCTCTCCAGATTACAGAAAGGTCCGGAAAACTGCAGGAAAAAGCCGTGATCAAAGAGAAACCGATGCATGCTGCAGCCAGAGCCATATAGATTGCTCTGTCTGCAGCTGACGTTGGCTGCGAACATAAGTCAATCCGCGCCCACAACTGAGCTCCTCTGCCTCTGTCTGTCTGCATATAGTTTCTCCACACGATTACCCGCCAGAAAGGCAGCACCCGACGCCGAAGGGCCAAACCTTTCCCTGCAGTCCCGTTTGGCATTTCCTTGTCGCGCTGGGAGCCGCCCGGGAGCCGCCCGGCGCAAAAACGGAGGCTCCGAAAATAGACTGGGTGCGTGTGGGGAGGAGTTTGCAGCTGAGGGGGGGAGAGGGGGGTGGGGCACGCAGGCTCCACAGAACTACACCACGTCACTACATCAGAAAATATTAGCTAGAGTCAGTGAATGTGCTTGAAATGCTTCATTTCACAAAAGGCTGAATATCTCAGCTTATAATTTGAAACCTGTCTTTTTGCTCAAAACAGCCTATCTTCTCCGGCTCATAACTAAAGAACGGAAAATGGTATCAATAAACTTTTTTTTGCAGATGATAGAATAGAGTCTCCTCGTTCTTTGGAGACGGTGGTTACATGTTTACATAGTAATATCACACAATATTCTGTGGGCCTTGAGATATCACTGAAAACGCTCTGAAACTCTGGCACTGGGAGCTTCCGTTCTCCAAAAGTGGCTGGCACTCAATGAGTTAAGGACGGAAAAAACGAAGAAATATATCAACTGCAACATGACTCAGTTATGCAATACTGCTACTTTTTTTATTTCATTTTATTTTTTCACACACAGAACTTTTAGCAGCATTTTTGATTGGTCAGCACCGTTCAGATTGTGGCCAGTATCGGTACGATACCGAGTATCGGATCGGCCCATCCCTAATCAGCTACAGTTTTGCTACATGCCCTCCATGAATCAACCCACTTGCCACTTACTGAGTGTGAGCGAGTCAGCCAGCCAGGCCAAGCCCATGATGTCATGTGGGAGCACGATAGGGTTAATTCATGCTAACAGGGGTTAGATTTGATGTTTTCCATAAAGGAACTTTTGAATTGATACAAACATAGTCAAACCAAACACCAACAGGTGAAGATATACACACACGCAAAATAATGCATGAAACGATTCACACGTAGCAGCACATGAATATAATCAATGCAATTGACATGAACAAATGCACTCCTCCTGGCCCATATAGCTTGACAGTTGACACTGTCCTCGGTGCTGCTCGGTACACAGTTTGAGCAATATGGTCGGATTGGGTTTACCTCAGCTGCACGAAAGCCCTGGAGGTAGCAGAGTTTGTTGTGGTTCAGTAGTGTGAAAAAAGCCCTCGCTGTGCCCACTCAACCCAAAAGGTGAGGAGCAGTGGAGTCTGTCAGCGCCTTATGGTGTTTGAGGCAGCGTGCAGTCTGACTGGCCCCTTCTC
The DNA here is from genome assembly GCF_964638095.1 of Poromitra crassiceps. Classification (NCBI taxonomy): domain Eukaryota; kingdom Metazoa; phylum Chordata; class Actinopteri; order Beryciformes; family Melamphaidae; genus Poromitra; species Poromitra crassiceps. The sequence goes on from NC_139635.1 coordinate 38,558,757, forward strand.
TCTGCCCAGTCTGTGCCGGGCAAATTAAGGACTTGGACAGTTAGGTGGCCATGCAATGTAAAGCGCCACACAAAGCATTTTTACATCGAGAAGTTGTTGATACATTCGTTTTGACATAATAATTATCAGCAACAAGCGAGACCATCATCGAGATGACTGTCAAGTGTTTACGCTATCAATGCTGGAGCCCGCCCTCTTCCCACACACACACACACACACACACACACACACACACACACAAAACCAAGGGTTGCCAAGGGTTTATAGGAGGGCAATGGGGCACATTAGCGGCGGTTACATGAGACGTTTTTTTTGCCAGATTCTGAATGAAATCATTCTGAAGGAAGATTCCCACGCAAGTGTTTACACGAGCGCTAAATCTAATGATCGCATTAAGGTGTGCGTTTACCTGCTCCACATATATAATCTCACTACTAATATATAATAAGGCGGAGGGGTGTGCCACGCGGCGCACAAACGCTCTACTGCACACGCTCAGAACTGTGCGGCGTTGTAAATGAGTGCGTGAAATAATCGCAATATTTCGCAATATTTCTAGTGAGAATAAAAGTTTGTAACCTGCGCAAAAAGAGCGAATCGAGCACGACGTTTTGAAAAGATGGACCTGTCTCGGGCCATTGGCACCGTTATCGCGTTGATACTATTCTTTGTTATTAAGCGATCGTTTAATCAGAATAGTGTACGTACGATGTGTGAATGACGCCTTACGCAACATTCTGGACATTCTGGAGGCAGAAGTGAGCAGATGTTGCTTGAGGGCTGCTGTTATTTTTTATGCGCGCATCCACGAAGATTCGCATGGAGAGCCTTAACGAGCCTTAAAGACTCATACCAGCTGGCTTGGACGGAGCTTCTGCCGGCAGATAATATGGATATCTCTCCATGTAGAAAACATATAGAGAAGGTAAGCGCTGTCCATCTGCTTATATTACCAAGATTATAATGATACAAAGTGGGTTGAAAATGGGCAAAGCCTCCCTTTAAACATAACACATAGGCCCAACAATAAATAGCAATAAATGGGAGAAGGCGATCGTTGAATGAGCTGTCAGGTGTCAAAACTAGCCATGATACCAAATCAGCGAGCAGGCACAGAAACCGTTTGAAAGTAATCCGAAGGAGTTTTTACTTGACGATTTTTTTTTATATATCCTTAGAACGGATTATGATTGGGTTATAAAACCCCTCTAAAAAAGAATGAAATGTGCTGTGGAATGGCTGATTTATTCTGATTGAGGCGGTTATATGAGGCGATTCTGATTTGGCTTCTATTCTTATTAGTGGAATAAAAGGCTCCATGTAAACGCAGCTCAGCCCGTGGATCTAATCCTCCACACCAATGGCTCCATCATTGACATTCATGCGGCCGCCCCCCCTAAAAAACTTGATGCATTGATCTCGTAAACCTGAAATCGATGCGGCGCCGGCCGCTTGTAAAGCAGCAGCTGTGGTAGAAGCCCACCCTGTCAGACCCTCGCAGCACACTGTGGTAGAAGCCCACCCTGTCAGACCCTCGCAGCACACTGTGGTAGAAGCCCACCCTGTCAGACCCTCGCAGCACACTGTGGTAGAAGCCCACCCTGTCAGACCCTCGCAGCACGCCGTGTTCTCCAAAAGGCTGCGGAGCGAGACGGAGCAATCCGCCGCCTCCCCACAGGCTGTGAGCAGGACGCGCGGCCCATACGCCGAGCGTGTTTGTCATCTCAGACAACAGAACAGGACTATTTCCTTTCACGCGCCAAAATTAATTGAGCCGTTTTAATAATGCAAAAAAGTTCTTTACAACCGAACCCACTGCTTTAAGTTGTTTCGCAGACTTTCGCCGAGGATTGAGTGTACCCAGTTTTTCAGACTCGGATGAGGCCATTTCTTTTCTTTTGTCCCGGGGATAAAAGCACTGAAGCATCCCTGTAAGCTCAGCCAGCTAAAAAGCCTCCTGTTGTGTTGTGGCTCTGAATCAGGCTGTTAGCCTCGTCCCCTCTGACACTCCCTACTTTACCTCTTCTATACACTCTCTCACAGAGCAGGGAGAACATCCACATCCCACAGAATCTATAGAAACGAGAAGGTGATCAGTATCGGCCGACGGAGAGGCAGCAGGTCCTTAGTCCAAAGGTGCATTATATCCCGACAATTTCTTGTTCCCGTTAAAACGAGCCGTCTAGTCAACTAGTCCTCTGGAATCGATTCTGTCAAACCAGGGAGTCTGCGGAGCGCAATCTAATTTTTCCCTTAATGTGTTTTTGTGTGTGTTTGTCTCTTTGTCGGCGCCGTGCCTCGAGCTTTGTCTCAATGAGCACACAGGCAAGTCGTTTGGAGCGGACGGGGCGTCGTCTGTGATAATAACGTTGGGATTTTCACCGCGGCCCCGTGTCTGATGAAACGGACAGCGTGCCTTTTAATAAATCAGACTCGGCACAGGAGCTGAAGCGGTACATACCGGTCGGCTGGAATCGTAGAGGACACCGTGCCAAGTTAATACTGGAGGAAAATGAACCTTGGACTTTTTCTGCCTCCATTTAATTTCCCATACAGACAACAAAAGACAACATGAAGGTGGAGCAGTCTTGACCGTCTAACAGTCCCCAACATTACCTCTCTCCCCCCCAGGGGCCTGCACTATGCCTACCTCTCTCCCCCCCAGGGGCCTGCACTATGCCTACCTCTCACCCCCCCAGGGGCCTGCACTATGCCTACCTCTCACCCCCCCAGGGGCCTGCACTATGCCTACCTCTCACCCCCCCAGGGGCCTGCCCTGCACTATGCCTACCTCTCACCCCCCCAGGGGCCTGCACTATGCCTACCTCTCTCCCCCCCAGGGGCCTGCCCTGCACTATGCCTAAAGTGCCTGATAATACTTTGGTTTATGGCACCTTGAAGGATAAAGGCTCATCTCCTTCCTGCCACCATCATATAACCAATAAATGTCAATCGGGGTAAAATCCATTAGGATAAGGAGACGTGCAGTGACCAAGTCGTCATGCTCGGGTCTGGACTTGTGCTAATATACAATGATGTCATATGTGTTCATATTGGATACAGTACAATGATTGTGGAATTTTAATTGTAGAAATATATATAAATTCAAATTATGATGTTGTATGGATGAATGTAGGGAACATTGAACTTGTTCATGTTTCATACTTTTCTGTTTATGGGTGGAGCAATAAGCTTATCTCACGAGACATGATCCGATACATGATTCACGATTCAATACGACCACAATACGATGTAATTTAAAGGTTCACTGACAACAAAGCATGGCTCTGCAGAATTCTCTTTACTTCTTAGCCATTTGCTAGCAATTCCATTTGCTTGCCAGAATGTAAAATGATCAGAAATGTCGTTCACAAAGTGTAACTAACATGATAACAAGCCATCTAATTGAATATAATAATAATAATAATAATGATAGTAATGATAATAATCATCATCATCATCATCATCATCATCATCATAATAGTAAGAGTAGAAGTAGTAGTAGTATAGTAGTTGTTGTTGATGAATATCATACGGTTTTAAACCAACTGCAGAACAACTAAACCATTTTTTCCACGGCTTACTACAGTAAATTTAAAATGTTCTCAATATTTGGTGAAACATGGTGAATTGCTACCTTTCATTGATTGCTACCAAATGAGTTAGTTACACCTGAACGAGTGTAAAAATGAGTTTTGGGATTTAGGCAGACAAAACTTTTGGGGGTGAAATTCATTTGAACCTGTTCAACATTCATGGCATGTCCCATTCACAATATGAGAACATCTGCAAGCGTACACACACAGACATTCAAATGCTGCAAATCCCTCTAAATAAGCTGAATAGCAATGACTTTATCACAATCCCCAAATTTGGGTGTAATTACGGTAATCATGTTTTTTTTTTTTTTTTTGCATGGTTAACCATTCTGTTTGTGTTGGTTGGTAATGAGATTAGATAACATCTGCCAGTAGGTGAACACATCTGTGGTGAAGCCTGACCTAATGGTGAAAATGAGCTACTGTACAGGCCATCTTCTTGGCTGGTCTTTGTCCCAGTACTAGGGGTGTAACGGTACACAAAAATCACGGTTCGGTACGTACCTCGGTTTTGACGCCACGGTTCGGTACATTTTCGGTACAGTAAAGGAAGGAAAAAAGCAAAACATATAATTGCTTGTTACCGTTTATTTTGAACTCTTGTTAACAAGTTTGCAGGCTTTTACAGTGGAGCAGCAGTAATAATCGCAGTAGGTAGGCCTTCTCAGATTTATTTTTCTGTTTTAATAACAGTAGTGACCTCAATTGGACCACTAGTGAACTCTAGTGGGAGCAACCACATTGACTCAAGTGCAGCATTAGTGCATTAACAGAGCAGCATTAACATGAACAGTTCAAGCTTATAGGCCTGCACAGATTCTTAGTCTTTTCTTTTTTCTAGGAAATGAACTTTTCCAGCTTGACTGAATACAAAATAAAGTGCAGCATCAAAATAATAGTAAACAATAGGGGTGTTGGAAAAAATCGATTCACCTAAGTATCGCGATTTTTAATGTCACGATTCTTTGAATCGATCTTTTATTCCAGAATCGATAATCGCAAAAAAAAAAAAAAAAAAAAAAAAAAATCCCCCAGCTGTGTACTTCGGTACACAGCTGTACCGGACCGGACGTCCTGTACCGAAAAATGTCGGTATGATTACGTGTACCTTTACACCCCTACCCAGTACTACTACTTTTCACCGTTAGATGGCAGGCATCATCACAGATTTGCGTTTGGGGTTCAGTTGGTTTTGGGTTGACATGTAAACATCATCACTGTTTAAGCTCCATAGAGCGTCAATCTGGACGTAGCTACTGTGACGTCACCCATTGTTTTTTTGGACTCCCGTTTTGAAGCCTCGAGGTTTGCATTTTCACCGTCGCCATCTTGGTTATTTGGAGCCAGACGTGACGTGTAATTGGACGAGAAGAGCCGCAGTGCTGCCTGCGATTGGTCCGTGATCGGCGAGCTGCGCGATCACTGGACAGGTAGTCTCGCTGGCCAGCCCAGAGTCTGGCTGCATGGAAGCAGGCTGCTGGCCTAAGCCCTCCCCTGCTCTACAGCTGCTCTCCCATTGGAGGCGTCCATTTCAGTTGCTGCCGGATTTCCGCTTCCCGCTCACAAGCTCTGTCATTGGCTCCGACCATGTCAATCAGAGCGGCTTCCGCTCCCTCCTCCCTGTGTGTCGCTGTAAATACTTGTTAAGTATTTACTTAACAAATAAATACCGCTAAGCGCCGCCCATTGCAATTCCAGAATGGTGACCAGCGCTGCCAGACTCCTCTCACGGATGGGAGGGGAGTATTTTTGTTTTCATCTATTTGACTCTAAATGGGACCATTCATTTCTAAGATGAACATCATGCTGTATTGAAGAAGAGTTGAAACTGGCGATTGAGGCCATAAACTCATTCGGAACGTGTTTACTGAGGCCATAAATAAAGTGAGAACTAGTGTCATTTTCCCATTTACTTCCATGTAAGGGACTTCTTTTTTGAGCCAGTTGAGTCGCTCCCTGCAGGCCATTCGAAAGCATGCACATTTAAGTTAGTTCCGCATTAGCCTCACAAACTGACGTCCAATATTAGCTCATACTCTGCTTATGATAAACCTGGTTAAAGCTCATTTATGCTGCATTTTCGTACGAAAATAAATACGTCCGTTTCAAATGATGTAACTGTCACTGCCCACACACTTCCATGCGTCTTTCACGTTGATCTCATGTTAAGCAATACATCCACTAGTGGGCAGTAGAGAGTCATATGTGTGCGGTACTGCTCCGTTTCATCCGTATCCGTCAGCTTTCAGAAAACGTGCACAATTACACATGAAATGAAGGCAGAGTACGGACAGAAGGCTCCCTTCATATCTGTATCCGTATTTAACGTTGAGCATAATTGAGCCTTTATGGTGCCTGGCTTAATCCCATATTAAACTGGTTACTGTGGTGTGAAACATTTGATTACATTCACTTTTGGTTTTCATCATCTGTGCAAACTCACACAGCATTATGGACACATTTTGATGTCAACACTTACTATTATTGGGGTCACCATTACATTTAGAAATAACCTATTACTGGAACAAAGAGGGAGGGAGTAGCTGGCGCAGAAACATACTTTTTAGCTGGCGGATCAATCTGTGGACTACCATGGAATATTCTATTAAAATGGTTTATTCATGGCAACAGGGAGTGTCAATCGCAGGATATAACAGGTTCATGTAAACAGCTTAACCCGAATATGGACCTGAATAAGCTGCTAGTATGTGATGCTAGAGTTTTTACTGTATGTGGGTTGCCAGGATGACTGATGCTTCAAAGTGGAAAAGCATAGCAGGCGCATGTTATGTTAAGGCTTATTATAATGGAAACCATCGGATGTTGCGTATTAGATCCCCTGTAGGAGCAAAATTACATCAGAGATAATAACTTCTGACAATGCCACCTTTTCAGTTCTTTAAAACAGTCCAAATTGAATCATCGACATTTTAACTTTAATTTGTTAAAAAAGTTTCTTACATCTTTACATGAGAGCTCTTACAACGGCGTCTTCCTAGCAAAAAAAAATCCAGTCGCTGTGCTAATAAGGAAAGTGTCAGAGCTTCATGCTATATTAGCTTTTATGAAATATCCCCAAATTGAATTAAATGATTTAAGTTTCTGTCATTAATAACCATTTCCGCAGGAAAAATCCCTCATGCGGCGGGTGTGAAATGGGCTTTTGACTTTCACATTTGTTCAATGTCAAAATCAGCACAGCATCATAAACCTGTTGGTAATAATCCTCACAGCTTTCCCCATTCATTTTGTTTCATTTCATTGTCGGTGATAAATATTACTAGTGCAGTGCCCGTTCCCCTCCCTCCTCTTCCCCCCATTCACACATGATGCTCTCCCACTCTTCACCCCCCTGATTGGTCAAATAGCACAGAATTTGACACTGCACTTTCTCAGGTTCCCAGCAGCGCACCCGCCAATTTTGAAGTCGAACAGATGCACGGTTCTCAAGATAAACCGCTTTTATTGTTGCCTGTAGGTGGCACTATGCCGAATTGCACGTGAATTGCAATGCACGGGCTCACATATGTAGTTCAGCTGCTGCGTGGCCTCGCCTGCTCTATTGGCATGCGCAGCGCACAATTGTGCAACTTCGCATCACTGATTACATCACTCACTGATGACATCACAATTGCTCGAGTGACCATCACTGATAACATCATGGAGTGCTTGAGTGACATCACTCAGCACACAATGGCTCAACTTCGCATCACTGATGACGTCCTGATGATGTCATAGACAATGTGACATCATCAGTGAGTCAGTGACATCACAATTGCTTGAGTGACCATCACTGATGACATCATGGAGTGCTGGAGTGACATCACCGAAGATGTCATAGGCATTGTGACATCATCAGTGACATCGTTACTGACCAAAATCATCACAAATCTCACAATGTGGGACCAAAAACGCAGACAGACAGAGCCCACTTAATCAATTGTATATGATGATGATTAATGCTGTAGCTTAACATCCAGACAACAGCCTATTGTTGGCTTCTATCATCATAAAAACTCCCCCTTTGGCTATGATAAGGTTTAACTCGATTCAACGTTCGAGACTTCCTTTTGCTCTCGTGTACTGTAGTTGTCAAATATGAGATCTTTGTGCCTTCCCCTTGTCTTAATGGCCACATGCGGAGGCTAAGTGACAGATTGATAGCTTAGCTGTAATAGCATGCTAGCTTCGTCAGCCTCTGAAAGGCCATGTCTTCCCCTCGTCCACCGGGGGCTGACATGACAGCCGTGTAAGTCATAAGGAGCATTGATGCCATTAGGACATCATCCTCATCGGTTAGTAAGTGGATTACGGAGCCGGAGCACTGGCATGCCTCCGTGTGTGCTTTGCTTTTATTGGCTGTATAAGAGGAGACAGTCCACTTAGTCCTCGCTTTGATTCCCAGTCAGGTTTGACATTAAACAGTTTTCCCCCATAGCCTCTGTTTTAGCTCTCTCTACGCGTGGCCACTAATGTCAGTTGATGGCTTTGTATTACATTTGTCACTGAGCTAGATTTGATTGAAACCCATTTAAAGTGGTTGACATTTGACATCCTATCCTTGTTTAGGCAGCGGCGGGGGAAAGAAGCCTATGCAACACTTTACATGAATCTATACCTTAATGGATATGATTTTGCTCTGAGATCACATTTCAGAGAGAGATGGGAAAAACACGTTTATTTTGATCTACCCTCTTAGTTAACCATGGTGGCAACATAGAGTGACATATAGAATGAAAGCGCCTGTTCCCTTAAGTCAGTGTAGGAACACATTAACAGAGAACATTAATAAAAAATAAAAAAAAAGTGCAAAGCAAGTGTGAGAGTTGAATGGGAGGCACGCGGGAGCCCGTGGAAGCATTAACGAAAACATTAATCTTTTGATTTTTAATCATTTGTTTTTGTTTTAATTGGTAAGTTGTAGGGCGATCTGGACCAAAGATCATATCTCTGTATTTTTAGATACACGATATGTCTCGGTATTTTCTACAAAGTGGGCGAAATGGTCAGTTGTAAGTCGAAGCCACATGTATGTACTGTAGGGCTGGGCGAAATGGACAAAATCAAATGATCACAATATTTTTGACCAAATACCTTGATATCGATATTGCAGCAATATTGGTGCTTTTACATTTACACAATGAGATTTTTGATAAATAATCTTCAGTAATGTGGATATAATAACTAAGTAAAGGCAAATAATAGGACTTCTAGATCACTTTACTGTAATGCAGCGTTTAAAAGCAGGAAAGAACAACATTAACACTTAACTACCTTATGTCAATATTTCCATCCATCCATCTTCGACCGCTCAACCGCTTATCTTCTTTCGATCATGATATCACAATATTACGATATCCAAAATCTAAGATGATGTCTATTCCCATATCATAATATCAATATAATACTGATGTATTGCAGATATATTACCAATATATAATGTAAATATATTGGTCAGTGCCAATGTAACTGTTCAGCTTTGTATCTTTTTCTTGTATGTTTCAAGAGCAGTGAGGACCATATCTGAATGTATGCATATTGTGAGACCTCTAGTTTTGTTGGATCAGAAGAGAAGGTCTGTTGGATATATTAGTGTATAACAATAGTTTTACTAGAGTTGAGAAAGTAGAGGACTTCATCAGTGACTTTCAAAGTGCTGCAAATGTAATCATCACAAAACCAAATTACTCTGGTCTCCTTTTTGACCACTGTGCATACAGATTTACTGCATAAGTCATGGTGTCATTTGTTAATGTCCTTGACTATGCAGATTAAGCAAACAACTTATGCAAATCGCCTTTACTTTTGTCAATTCAAATTAATATGAGCAACTGAGCCCCCCGTAATCCCCAAAATCATAATAGGTTTAGAATGGGATTTTCCATTTAAATTAGTGATTCAAATATTATTTTTTAATTTTGTCATGTTTTGTTGATCTTTCCATAACTCGGCTTGTTAGACTGTTAGACTCGACTGTAAGTGAATATTGTTTTTTCTTTTCATTTGACCCTTATAATAAACCCATTGTCAACATTCCATTTAGCTTCTGTTGTTATGCTGTTGTCCTGCCCAGCCCGTTACTGCACCTCATCCAGGTAGCTGTAATTTTATTTTCAGAATACTTTAGAGTGGCCACTTAAGTCTGTTCTCTTTCAAGCAGAACTGAATAGACACAAAGGTATCTCTCAAACAACCAGAAAATTTAACGTAAGTGAAGTTTTTGCAAGCGATTTGTGTCAGGGGAAGAGCGACACTTACGACAGTTAAGGAAGAAACATCCGTAAGCTACCCACCTGGCTGGGGCGGCTTGTGATTTTAGATCGGTCTGTAATTTTGGGATTGAAAGAGATACATTTTTTCCTACCTGTTCCAGTGACATATTGAAGCTATCTCTCCCTGCCTGTCACCTTGACATTTTCATAACTCTTTTTCACATTCTGCAAATTGCACAATGTGTCAGTCGGACTCTGATTGCGGTTCTACTGACAGTTCAGCGTTCGACAAGTCGGGCCTCTTTCTGAGCGACAAAGGTGAAGCATCTGCTCTTCCGCCAGCAGATCCGGCTGATGCTGAACTTTTGTGCTCTAAGAACACTTCTTCTCTGAAAACAGGGTGTCATGGTAACGTAAACAGATGCACGTTATCTAGCTATGTAGCTGCAAAAATCAAATGAAACTAACACCGTATAAAGCCGTCTTTCTATGGGGGAACGAAAATACTGAAGCACACAAAGCGGAAACACCGGCGGATGTGGGCCGGATCTTAGAGAGGAAGACCGAGGCAGCCACTAATGGATACCAAGCTCTTCTCCTTTGAGAGAGAGCCTGGTGATGCGAGGTTAGCTCCACCCCCCTCCGCCCATCTGGGGAGAGTTGTAGACTAGCACATGCCTCCTCCCATACATGTGCCAGCCTCTTCTTTTCCCCTGGCGGGAAGGCGTTTCACCGGCACGACGTGGCGTGTGGGAGGATCACATTATTCCCCCCAGTTCCCCTCGCCCCCCGCTAAACAGGAGCCCCAATCGACCAAATGCGCTGCTAGTGCAACGGCCAGGGCTCATACCCCACCGGCTTCCCACCCGCAGACACGGGCCAATTGTGTCTGTAGTGCAACTGACGAAGCCGCAAGTACCGCTACCGGGAATTGAACCGGGGTCTCCGCGGTGGTAGACGAGTGCTTTTAACATCTTAACTACCCAGACGCCTCCCTCCGAGCAGCATTCTCGGCGGGTGAGATCAGATTAGGTGCGCTGGTTTTTCTGGTGGATCAGCGGGTTTGCTAAATTGCTATATATTCAACAATATCCGTTAAAGTCCAGCTCCCGGTGGCCACTGCTGTATCTTATCTCCTATGTCTTTTTCCTACTGTATCTCTCTTCCTCCCTGGATACTATTTTTCAGAGGGAATGATCCCATATCAAAACGTGCCGGATGGCTTTGTCTCAATTGAAGGAATCAGATAGAGCGAAATGACGCTGCTTAGGCTCACACACACGCTGCTTAGGCTCACACACACGCTGCTTAGGCTCACACACACGCTGTTTAGGCTCACACACACGCTGCTTAGGCTCACACACATGACCTGACGCTGCTTAGGCTCACACACACGACCTGACGCTGCTTAGGCTCACAACACACGACCTGACCGCTGCTTAGGCTCACACACACGACCTGACCACTGCTTAGGCTCACAACACACGACCTGACGCTGCTTAGGCTCACACACACGACCTGACCCAGTCACCTGCTATCAGCTGCTTAGGCTCACAACACACGACCTGACCGCTGCTTAGGCTCATACACACGACCTGACCGCTGCTTAGGCTCACAACACACGACCTGACGCTGCTTAGGCTCACACACACGACCTGACCCAGTCACCTGCTATCAGCTGCTTAGGCTCACACACACGACCTGACCCAGTCACCTGCTATCAGCTGCTTAGGCTCACACACACGACCTGACCCAGTCACCTGCTATCAGCTGCTTAGGCTCACACACACGACCTGACCCAGTCACCTGCTATCAGCTGCTTAGGCTCACAACACACGACCTGACCCACCCACCTGCTATCAGCGCTCGTATTCCTGCAGATTACAGGAGTGATATTCAACCCCGCAGCCTCCTCTCCTCTGCTCCCCCCCGGCTGCATGTGAGCGGCTGTTTTTGTCTTCAGGCCTCCTCCGCCCTCCATAACGATTGCAGTTGTGCCATTTAAGACACTGAAGGGGATACTGAACGCTGTAAACTGGCGGCGGGTTAAGGATGCAGACGTGGACCTTCAGTAGGGACGAGGATTGGAAACCGGGGGAACAAATCATCGAAGGTGATGTTATAATAATTGGTGATAGACTGTCCGTCTTTCGTGCGGCCTCGAATTACTGGCTGTCAGCCAAGAATAGCATGTTTGCTGACCCTGCCTTCATTTTGTGTCAGGGTGAGATGGCCACATAATAGCAGTATGGATGGACAGAGTAACGATAGTTAGTGTGGATTCTTTTCTGTGTGCATCGCAGCCTTGACTTTGATCCATATTCTGCTGTTTGGCAAGGTTCTCTGAGTCTACCCTTGTCTTTTTCTCCCTCTCTGTCTGTGTGTGTGTGTGTGTGTGTGTGTGTGTGTGTGTGTGTGTGTCTCTCTCTCTCTCTCTCTCTCTCTCTCTCTCTCCAGGGCGGGATGATCGCCCTGCTGCTGTCCATCCTGTGCCTGGTGCTGATCCTGTACACCCGCAGGCGCTGGTGCAAGCGCCGCCGCATCCCCCAGCCCCAGAAGAGCGCCAGCGCCGAGGCGGCCAACGAGATCCACTACATCCCCTCGGTGCTGATGGGGGGCCAGGCCCGCGAGAGCCTGAGGAACTCGCGGGGCCAGGGGCCCAACTCCAGCGGCACCCTCAGCATCCGGGAGACGCCCATTTTGGACGGGTACAAGCCGGGGTGGGCAGCAGGGTGTGTGTGTGTGCGCTCAACACAATAAGCACATTGTGCTCCCCAAGATGAATAACCAGTGGGTTTTGGTCATTACAAATTTAAAGGCGCCCAAGGCAACTCGCAGCTCCAAGTGAGAGTGAGAGGGAACGTTTGAATATCGAATACCGAATCACGCTGTTTGTTGACAATATCTTCCGGGTAGAAAACACCGGCGTCACGTACATACTGTATAAAATAAGGGGGCGAGAAATAACCGATAAAGAGAAAATGGTTAAATTTAAAATGCATGTTTGATGCTTTCATATCTCATTAACAACACTTTCACTACTGTTAGTTTGGAGTCCCAATTTACCTGTTGGGCCACAGACTAAAGAAAATGACAGCTTGAGTTTACCGAAAACTAGCAAGTTAATCCGACCAGCCTATAGAGGGTATCCACACCCACTGGAACACGCCCCCTCAATCAGGAATGAGTGTCAAAATGAGTGTCAAGTTCCTCCCTGAGCAGCAGGTGTCAGTTATCTAGGCTGATTACTGCATTCAAGCTCAGTCTTGCTGTGACTCAGTGGGCGTGACCCCACAGTGACTTCTGCCTCTGTGACATCACGTGCATACCCTCTATTGGGTAAGTTTGGTTTATCAAAGATGCTAACACAGTAGGCTACATAAAGTAAGCACAGCAGAAACGTCAGATAAATTAGGTCAGAGCACAATGTTTAACAACGGTATATATCTTTAAACATTCAGTTACGGCTGAAAATGACAACAGAAATCAACGAGAAACAAGTTTGCCGATTTCGCCTCAATTCAAATCAAGTTGTCTACCCGGAAGTGACTGTTGTTGTCAGCGTGACGTCACGGTGATTCGGTCTATACGCAGAAATCATGTGACATGACATCAGTAAACTGCACACACCGCCAAACTGGCCAGTCTGACACTTTCTACCAAAGGAAACCAAAGAGAGGCAGACGATCTAACATTGTGAAGTCCAGCAAGCGCTGCTCACTGCTGTTTAGGAGACCGTTTAGATGTTTCTTGTAAGTTTTGAATCATCATAAATGTCCTGACTTTGACACCAGAATTGTACTTGCGCAAATAGAGAAAATGGACGGTTTTCAGTTAGCAATGATGGCGTGTCCTTCTCTAGCGCAGCCCCACTCCAATTTAGGCTGAAGGGGAAAGCTTGCTTATAGTGCAGCTCTAAGCAGTAAATGGTAATTGGCAACGGACGCTCCGTCAAGCAAACCAGTAGTTTGTGACACCTACTCTGAGTCTTAATTGCGATAACTCACAACGGTAATCGCAACTAAATTGAATTCCAACTCAACCGCAGGTATGAATACGACATTACCGACCTGCGTCACCATCTGCAGCGGGAGTGCATGAACGGAGGCGAGGACTTTGCCAGCCAGGTCACCCGCACCCTGGACTCTCTGCAGGGCTGTAATGACAAGAATAACATGGACCTCACACCCGGTGAGTTGACTGACACATACAGTACATACTGTAGGCAGGTTGATTAAAAAAAAAAAATCCATGAGGAAAAAACAGACCATAAATAGTATCATCAATGTGTGTTGAGTATTGAGTATTCACTTATTCCATACTGTACTGTATAAAGTCATATTCTTTCCTCCTTGACAGCCATATTATGTTTATTAAAACGCATACAATGTGTCGCAAAGGTTAATTTAGCTTTGGGGAAGATATCTACTATGCAGAGAACAGTGTGAACACACAGTATGAACACACTCTTAGGAGGACTTTTAGTTGTATACCTACTGTATATAGTGGCATATAAGTGAGCGATAATCTAAAGGAGTGAAATAGGAATAGTGCCACTAACATGAATGCTACAAATATTTTTTCCCAGGTGAACGTTATTCGTCAAAAAATGAAATAAAATACACAGGCAAAGAATCTTTCCATTGTTTTCACAAATGCAATTTGTCCGTTTCTGCTCTCGGTACAAGCGCGTTTTAACTCAAGCATACAGCACACGTACATACCTGAAACTATCAGAACTCTTTCCCCACAAAACCATTGATTTGACAGCTTGAAATGATCAAAAGTGGCTTATGTGTGCGAGGAGTGGCCTCACGCTTGCCAAGAATTTGTTATAGAAAAATATTATTTTAAATTTATTTTTTTATTGCAATCAGTGGACCTTAGAATCAAGCACAACTCCCATGAGAACGGTGAAGTAGAACACTGAATAACAATTAGCGGCAGGCAGATTCCACTTCCTGCATCCCCTCGGTGACGGGACTCTCACACAGTGTTCTTCTCAGATCCAAACATCTCCACCCCAGAGGTGATAGTGGAGTGATCTTGTGCATTATGCATTTCAGATGGTTAGCAAGACGGACTGGACAAATAGAACATGCTGGCAGCGGCGCCATGCATTGAATATTCATCTCTGTAAACACTGCAGAGGTCAAGCAGTAAATGACATTCAAATTTGGACTAAAATACCGAGGCTTTCACCAAATATTATTGGCTGGCCTTTGCGCGAAGACCTTTTCAATTAGAATAATGCGATAGAGTCGCACACATAAACACGTGAAACAATCATGTAATGGCACGATTCGATGGCGTCGTTAATTCGATATAAACTGTTTACCGGGTTTAGGCTTTGTTGAATCTGACTTTTCACAAAATACAGATTTATGCTTTTCTTGTCACGTTCTCCGTCTTCTCTTATGGCCATTTGTGTAATTATTATGAAACCCAATTTATCCATTTGGATGTTTTCCTGGACATGCGTCTAATTAGTGTTTTCCAAAAATAAAAATGATTGCGTCCTCTGAGACTTAAATAAGTTCAACTGCCTTAATGAGTTTTCTTTTCATGCCAGCTTTTCTCACTCTTTCATTTGGGCTGTTCCACTTCTTCCCTCATGGTACCCGTGTCCACCGGGCCGTGCGTCTCCGTGCTTCCAATACATTGTGTAGGTGTGCCATGTACATTGTGTAGGTGTGCCATGTACATTGTGTAGGTGTGCCATGTACATTGTGTAGGTGTGCCATGTACATTGTGTAGGTGTGCCATGTGCATTGTGTAGGCGTGCCATGTGCATTGTGTAGGCGTGCCATGTACATTGTGTAGGTGTGCCATGTACATTGTGTAGGCGTGCCATGTACATTGTGTAGGTGTGCCATGTACATTGTGTAGGTGTGCCATGTGCATTGTGTAGGCGTGCCATGTGCATTGTGTAGGCGTGCCATGTACATTGTGTAGGTGTGCCATGTACATTGTGTAGGCGTGCCATGTACATTGTGTAGGTGTGCCATGTACATTGTGTAGGTGTGCCATGTGCATTGTGTAGGCGTGCCATGCACTGTGGAGTGAGGCGGGGCGAGACCCAGCGGCACACTGGCCCTTCCTCATATGCAGAAAGATGAGCTTGACTCTACTTTATGCAAATTAGGTGACGTTTCGGGAGGCGACACTCGCTGCCTCCCGAAACGTGTAATATACGGTCTTCTAAACTAACGGTTGAAAATCCAAAACAGAGGCACTGCGTGGCCTATTGCACTGTACGCATCGACTGTTTTCACAAACACATTCCGCTGAGACATTTTCAGAGTAGAAGAGAAAGTTTGAAATGAGCCGCCATGTTTTTCCAATGCTTCAGATGCTGCAGACGCCCCGGTCCGTCCAATCAGGTGCAGCAAGGAATATCAAAGCCCGCCCATCAAGCATGCAGGGAAGCGGGGCGATCCCTTGCGTGGAATGAAGCCCCAGTGGACATGTAGCATAAGTGAACAGAGCGACATCGTTGCCATGTTTCGTTTTGTTTTACCATTAGGTGACCACTACATTCCTTTTTTTTTAACTACTCTGCTGTTTTAGGATCCTCTACACCCAGCTGGCAAAAAAACAATTTTTTCCATGTGGCTGCCTTCTCATTTTGTACAGAAACTCAATGTTGTGTCATTAATAATGTCAATCGCTTTAATAATAGCTTTCCTCTCTTTGCTTTATTTCTCGCTGCCCGCAGTGAGCGACAGCACCAAGCTGGCACTGATGAACAAGTACAAGGACAACATAATCGCCACGAGCCCCATCGACAGCAACCACCAGCAGAACACCCTGCTCCCACACAACACCTCCACCAGCCAGCGCAAACGCCTCTCCAGCAACACCCGCGGTGAGTCACCCCCTCCCACAGAGGCGTCCTCTGACACAGGATAGAAGAGAATAGATAGCATAGCATGTAGCGCCTCTCCAAGCTCCTCCCACAGAGGCGTCCTCTGACACAGGATAGAAGAGAATAGATAGCATAGCATGTAGCGCCTCTCCAAGCTCCTCCCACAGAGGCGTCCTCTGACACAGGATAGAAGAGAATAGATAGCATAGCATGTAACGCCTCTCCAACATGCAACAAGCCCCTCCCTGCTCCTATGGGAACGAGCAGCATGTCAGGTATGGGGGTTTCCTTTTTTCCTCACAGTGAGGAGTTTCACCGGCTCGTGGGGGGATCACGCTATTCCCCCCCAGTTACGTTCCCCCCGAACGGGCGCCCTGACTGACCAAAGGAGGCACTAGTGCAGCGACCAGCACACGTATCCCACCGGCTTCCCACCCGCAGACATGGCCATTTGTGCCTGGAAGAACGTCTGACCAAGCTGGAAGTACCGCTGCCGGGGATTGAACCCGGGTCTCTGCGGTGGTAGACGAGTGCTTTTACCTCTGCATTACCCAGACCCCCGGTGGTGGTTTTCATGTTGAAGCATGGGCGTTTATTGTTTGACAAAGTCCTACAATGCCTGGGTGCATGAAACTCCTTCAAAGTCCCATTGGATAAACCTGAAAATTGCAGAGTGGTCAAACTGAAAATAAGGCCTTAACTCTTTAAAAACATGACCTTTTGGAGTACAAGATACAGCAGTATCTTAATAAAGCATTCAAAAGCCATTGTGTACTCTCTCAAAAAGGAATGGCAGAGGTGCGAGGTTTTGAGGTTTTCATCTGACAGCAGCTGAATTATCAGTGTCCTGCAGATCCAAACGTTTATCTCTCACACGGCTCGAGCGGAAAACATATCGGGGGCGGGTCACTGAATCCCGCCGCGCAAATTTCGACCCCCGATAATATCACCAGCGCCCCGCGGAAACCTCTTATCACCAGCGGCCCGCGGAAACCTCCTATCTAAAATTCAGACACTTAAAGACGAGCTGAACCCAAAAATGACTTTTTAAAATTTTACTTCACATACATGGGTATTCAGTGCACCGATTTAATAATGTATGCAAAAAAAAATCCACACACTAATTTCTTTAGTTTTTCCACACTTTTTCCACATAAAAAGTTCATTTTTCAGGATTTCATTCATAACAACAGTATGGTGACGTCAGCCTAACAAATTTCTACCCCATTTCAACCAATCATCTCACGACATGGCAGCTGTCAATCAATCTTAATTTTGAGGATAATTTTCTCCTCGAAATTAAGGAGAAAATGGCCGCCTAGTGCCTGTAACCTGGCAGAATTTCTAGCCAATAAACT
The DNA here is from genome assembly GCF_964638095.1 of Poromitra crassiceps. Classification (NCBI taxonomy): domain Eukaryota; kingdom Metazoa; phylum Chordata; class Actinopteri; order Beryciformes; family Melamphaidae; genus Poromitra; species Poromitra crassiceps. The sequence goes on from NC_139635.1 coordinate 38,576,794, forward strand.
AACTATAGAGAGCCGCAGGAACGAGTCCGGAAATCATCGATGCTAACAGTCCTGGGGCCGGTTGCACCAACTGGTCTTAACTATGCCTGGTCGTAACTCCTACGTCGGTCTTAGTTAAGACCATGGATTTACGCCTGTTGCACCAACACGGCTTACTCTGGTCTTAACTACGCTGGTCGTAGCAATGCGCGTTCATGTGAATTGTCGGGGAATGCCCTCTGATTGGCCCACATGTGCCTCGCGCCGTCACCCACTACTGTATGTGCGTCACTACACCCTCCCTCCTCCCACCCCCCTCCTCCTGTGGAAGCCCCGGGGGAAAATGGCGGCGGCGATTAGTGTCAGGGAGTCTGAATGAAATTGAATGTAACGTTCCCAATTCTATGTATTACATTCTAAAAAAGTAACGGCAACATTTGGGAAGGCTAAGCCACACAACTAGTTAGTTATAATCTAACGTCGTGCTTTCAAAGACGGCGAACTGGCGGTGTTACGACGATGACGGTCAAAAAGGTCTCCGCGGAGATCTCTGCTACGCCTCCTCCTGACGAGGCGTAGGAGTTACGCCTGGTCTTAGTGAAAATAAGGCTTAAGTCATCTTGGTGCAACCGGCGTAGCTGTTAGGTCGTAAAGTTATGACCAACTTAGCTTAAGACCAGTGTAAGACCAGTTGGTGCAACCGGCCCCTGGTTCTTCACTGTTTTCGCCTATGGGAGTTTTGAATGGGTTTTTGACGTGATGCTTCTAATAATCTCTCTGGGCAACGCTGGCTTAATCAAACGCGAACCAGTGTTTAGTAATATCATCTTCACACACGAGGACCACTTTTATGAGTTTTGAAGCTTTTACGTGCCGTTAAAAGGGCGGCTAGCTAGCAAACGGCTAAATGAGACTACACTGTTGAGTCGATGGGGATATATACGTCAATAACGTCACCACTTCAAAGGACGAACACGGAAATTCTCTTTCCCTCACCTGGTTCAGCCCGTTCAGCCGGGGGTAATCAGTGCACACATCAACAACAGTCCAGGTTGAGTGCTGACGTGACGTGGAAGCCTATGCGACAGTGTGTAGTTCTGGATTAGCTTAGCTCGAGCTTTTTACTTCTAGGGCTCGCATTTACGCTACAAAACTCATGAAAGTGGTCCTCATGTGTGAAGATTATCCGACTGAACTCTGGTTCGCGTTTGATTAATCTTGCTTTGCCCAGAGGCTGTATTTGAAGCATCGCGGCAAAATCCCATTCAAAAATCCCATAGACAGAAACAGTGAATATCCAGGAAGTCCGGGACTTCCGCGTTTTGACTACAAAAATACGTCATCCCTGCGGCTCTCTATTAACTTGACCAATAACAAAATAAAGCAAAGCAAGTAGAACGCAAAGACACCTCTGTCATCTCAGGCTAGATTTGTCTTCAGTCTGATACGTCTCCGACCTCTCGCGCCACTTGGGTTCAGCTCGACTTTAAAGCCTGAATGTCAATAGGAGAATCAGTAGCTGCACACAGCACTTCCTGGAACTCCACCAGTCATTGTGAGAGCCTTCAATACCCAGTCTGCCTCATACGTATTGTGCTGAATGGACCGACTGAAAAGTCATTTGAAGTTTCACTGTCTGTCTACTGTAGACTCTACAGTATATAGGTTCTCATTTCAGTGGCGCAAGTATATATACCTTCCCTAAACTTTTCAAGTACTGGAGGAAACTGGTTGATTAGTTGGGAAAAGAAAATGTGAGGACCATGTGGTTATTATTATTTGATTATTCACATTTGGTCTCGGCTCCAGGCAGGACCTGGAAACCTTTTCTTCAGGTCAGAGCCGACGCAAATGATCAATGGGCCTTTTTCACAGCAGTCATTTTGTGTCTAAAAGGCAGGAAGTAACACAGGTGCACCAAAACATTCATTTGGGTTTCCAACAGTCCTACAGTAATTAGTGAGTTGCTTGCACCTGTCTTTACCCTGCCTTTTAGACACAAAATGGCGGCTGTGCAAAAGGCCCATCGCACGGAGAAGAACACCGTAGCCCGGTGGTGCCGTAAACGAAGAGTTAAAAAGTCTAAATCATGAGGTACGAGTTCTCTGCAGCACACAGAACAAAGCCAAGGTTGCAATCCACTGTGAGTCACTGGCTTTCTTTGCAATGAATGCCCTCTGACCACTACATCAATCAAATTGTTACGTGTGAATGCGGCGTGAATGCGAAAACTTCAGAGTCTCTCTGTTCTGTTCTGTGTGTGTGTGTGTGTGTGTGTGTGTGTCCCCTTTCATCAGTGTAAACACTCTCAGCCAAACTCCCGTCCATATCAGAATGAAGTCGCTGTACCTCTGTGCTTCAGTCGTTTGTACTGCCAATGACCACCTCCCATCTCGCCTGCCTACCCCACTGCCATATTGTAGGTCTGCTGTATGACAGGAGAGTGATGGAGCCAGAGGATGAGGGAGAGGGAGAGGGAGGGAGAGAGGGAGGGAGAGAGGGAGGGAGGGAGAGAGAGAGGGAGGGAGGGAGGGAGGGAGGGAGGGAGAGAAAAACATTTGCAGTTGATGAAAAGAAGAGACACACTCCCATTATGGTAAACAAGGGAATAAGAGGGACGCGACATTTTGGAAATAATGTGTCTGTCCCTTCAGCTGACCTCAGATGCACTTTTCTCCACACTTGCACTGCACAAATCTGCCTCCGTGCCGTTAGTCGCTACAAAGAACCTCCCGCCTCCGTGCTGTTAGTCGCTACAAAGAACCTCCAGAGGAGAAAGGGGTTTTCGCCCTCGTGAACAGAAAGTGAGGTCATTTAGAAGTTTGTCTTTTCCAAAATGTCACGAAGATTTGAATCAGGAAGTTCAGACGGAAGAATCACAAGTGTTCATCTCTGTGTTTCATCATCGCCGCCCGCCGTTTGTTCTAGCAATCAAACCACTGCACTCATTTGTCACAGGGTTTGTCACCCAACATGACTCTTGGCACAATTTAGCTTATTGATTTTAAAAGTATTATCTTTTTTTCCTTATTTATTCCTTTATTTATTTCCTTATTCCATATTTCTTTATTTGACTTTGATTACGGCGGCTGCAAACCTGCACCCACCACGTCTTTCAGAACAGACCAGCGGTGAGAGAGAGACAGTGGAGAGCTGCACCAAGCTCTGCTAGGAGATTCCACATGGTGGTACAGTAGGTCCACATGGGCAGCGGGAGGTACCGTTTGCACTTCTTTGAAGACTTCAAATCCCTGGAAATCCTGTCAGGTGACATCGGTATTTATTTATTCGTTATTTTCTCACATGGAATTCTTGCCTAGCACAGCACAACATGCATGTATATTTCTGACTCAGTGGAAGTAGGCTGCAGGTAGAAGCTCTGCCACTGGTGGCGCCCAATTCCGATGGAGCCTTCCGCTCTTCTTGCACTATCGGTGTGTTTTCAAAGTACCTCTACTCACTATGCGAAACAACAGACTATGAGCTAGCAACCTAGTCTACATGCTGAAGAAGAAACAACAGACTATGAGCTAGCAACCTAGTCTACACGCTGAAGAAGAAACAACAGACTATGAGCTAGCAACCTAGTCTACACGCTGAAGAAACAACAGACTATGAGCTAGCAACCTAGTCTACATGCTGAAGAAACAACAGACTATGAGCTAGCAACCTAGTCTACACGCTGACGAAACAACAGACTATGAGCTAGCAACCTAGTCTACATGCTGAAGAAACAACAGACTATGAGCTAGCAACCTAGTCTACATGCTGAAGAAACAACAGACTATGAGCTAGCAACCTAGTCTACACGCTGAAGAAGAAACAAGACACTATGAGCTAGCAACCTAGTCTACACGCTGAAGAGACAACAGACTATGAGCTAGCAACCTAGTCTACACGCTGAAGAAACAACAGACTATGAGCTAGCAACCTAGTCTACACGCTGAAGAAACAACACACTATGAGCTAGCAACCTAGTCTACACGCTGAAGAAACAACAGACTATGAGCTAGCAACCTAGTCTACACGCTGAAGAAACAACAGACTATGAGCTAGCAACCTAGTCTACACGCTGAAGAAACAACAGACTATGAGCTAGCAACCTAGTCTACACGCCGAAGAAGAAACAACACACTATGAGCTAGCAACCTAGTCTACATGCTGAAGAAACAACAGACTATGAGCTAGCAACCTAGTCTACATGCTGAAGAAACAACAGACTATGAGCTAGCAACCTAGTCTACACGCTGAAGAAACAACAGACTATGAGCTAGCAACCTAGTCTACACGCTGAAGAAACAACAGACTATGAGCTAGCAACCTAGTCTACACGCTGAAGAAACAACAGACTATGAGCTAGCAACCTAGTCTACACGCTGAAGAAGGCAAGTTTTACATGCTTTTTACTGTTTTATCTGACCTTTTTTTTGCGGGGATTTCGACATTTGCTTCCTTGAAAGCCCCCCCCCCCCACCCGCCACCTGCTATTTGATAAGGGCACCGTCGCTGGGCTTAGCACTGCCCAAGGCTATTGTGATTGGTTTGAAGACAAGGTAGAATGATCTTTTTCCCACCTACAGTATACCAGAATAGTAGTAGGTTGAGCCAGACCTTTCTCCTGTGCTGGCATAGCGCTATGTGGAGATACAGTAGGTCTGGCCAAGTGAGACTCTGTGTGACTTGTTCCCTATAGGCGTTCTCTCGTTCCCCCCCCCCCCCTCTCTCTCCCTCTCCCCCCTCTCTATCTGTGTCTCCCCCCTCCCTTTCTCCCTCTCTCTCTCTGTGTCTCCACCCTCCCTCTCGCTCTCTCTCCCCCCCCCTCTCCCTCTCTCACCCTCTCTCTCTCTCTCTGTCTCTCCACCCTCCCTCTCTCTCTGTGTCTCCACCCTCCCTCTCTCTCTCCCTCTCCCCCCTCTCTCTCTCTCTGTGTCTCCCCCCTCCCTCTCTCTCTCTCCCCTGTCTCTCTCTCCCTCCCCCACTCTCTCCCCCTCTCCCTCTTTCTCTCTCCCTCCCCCTCTTTCTCCCCCTCTCTATCTCTGTCTCTCCCCTCTCTCTCCCTCTCTCTGTGTCGACACCCTCCCTCTCTATCCCTCTCCCCCTCTATCTGTGTCTCCACCCTCCCTCTCTCTCTCTGTGTCGACACCCTCCCTCTCTCTCTCTCCCTCTCCCCCTCTCTCTCTCTCTGTGTCTCCACTCTCTCCTGCTCTCTCTCCCCCTCTCTCTCTCTGTGTCTCCAACCTCCCTCTCTCTCTCTCTCTCCCCCTCTCTCTCCCCCTCTCTCTCTCCCTCTCTCTCTCTAGCCGTTTTCCCACATGCGCTTTGTACCGCTAAATGACCGGAACATGGTCTAATGCCTGCATGTGTGAAAGTCGTCGTGCCTGTATAAGCGCGACCCCATCATCGCGGACATTTCACCAGTTTCGAGCCAGTCAGAAGAGCGGTATGCGCGATAACAGGCGCAAGTATAGAACGGGTCCAGTCATTTGCCGGCATGGGCGAGGTGTACACACGTTGCTTAATGTTCCAGCGGGCATAATCTAATCATTCGCGCACATTAAAGCAAACTGGCGAAATTATCTTGTGATCTCTCCTCTCTGCTGCCTGCTCGCTCTCTGGCCACAGTCCTCCTCCTCCTTCAGTCACAGCCCGACAGGGACACAGACGAAGCAAATGCACGAAGCGAAATGTGGAAGTATTTTGCTTACGTTGCCGACAGCGAAGGCAAGCCCGGACACATCAAACGAAGCCAGTCTGTAAAAAGTGCTTCAACGCGACGCAGGTGAACGGATAAACAAGCAAACTTATTTCACCATCAAGAGTTTTGCCGACACGTCACTCCCCACCCGCTCTGCAGTGCCGCCCCGCCCCCCAACATACAGGCAATTCCGCTGCTAGATTCCCATATGCGAGAGCAGAAGTGTGAAGGGAAATGTCCGATATTGACTTACAGGTAATTTTCCGGTACGCATGTGGGAAAACGGCTTCTGTGTCTCCCCTCTCTCTCTCTCTCTCTCTCTCTCTCTCTCTCTGCTCCACCCCCTCTCTCTGTGTCTCTGTGAGTAAGGGAAGGCCCTTGGTCTTGGTCTCTGGTGTTCTCCCGGAGCCGACCCCAGACAGCAGCACTCTGGCTCTGCGCTCAGAGGCAGAGTGCTGCTGTCCGGAGCCGACCCCAGACAGCAGCACTCTGGAGCCGACCCCAGACAGCAGCACTCTGGAGCCGACCCCAGACAGCAGCACTCTGGAGCCGACCCCAGACAGCAGCACTCTGGCTCTGCGCTCAGAGGCAGGAAGGCATCGCCGCCTCCTCATTTCATCTAGTCAAATGTGGTTGGTTTTGAGTGCCGGGAGACAGAACAGAAAGCTGGGAAGGAGAAGAAAGACACCAAATATTCCTGTGCATTCACTATCATTATTCTATCAGCTGATTCGCGGGTGTTGGCAATTCGTTCACCCTACACGCACGCACACACACACACTCACACACACACACACACACACACACACACACACACACACACACACGCATGCACGCACGCACACACACACACACACACACACACACGCACACACTCCACATTCCACATCAGTTTCCAGCTACAAGGTGTTCAGGAAGGCCAGCTGCATAAGAATGAGGCCGCCTAAGCAGCTAATGAGGTCCGCCTCATGTAGTTTTGCGTTGCTCTTTTCATCTCCGTCATAAAAGAATGCACGTTGCCCAAACTGCAGAGCTTCTGTTGTCCTCGCTGGACCACGTCTGTGCAGCCAGGTCATAAGCTCCTGAAGGTGCCCAACAAGCCTCTCTTCACTCCGCATGTCAGCACATTGAACAGGCTCCACAGTACACCGTGTTCTAGCCGGAGCAACAACGCAAAGGAACAAGCACCAAACTTCCCAAATGAAAGGAGAAATGGGAAATGGCCGCTCTCACAAAGAAGCCGAGACGTGTTCATCATACCTCAGCTGAAAAGTGTGGGAACATAAAAGGAAAATGAAAAGTATTCACCCCCCCCCCCCCCCCCCCTCAGGGCAGTATGTAGCATAGCCCCCCCCCCCCCCCCCCCCCATCAGGACAGTATGTAGCATAGCCCTCTCATCACCATGCGATGAAATGTTACAGGTGCGCCTTCCCTGCCACTTGTCTGGCTTCATTTCACTATCAAAGTCCGTGGAGTAATTAGACAAGGAACAGTCAGTGAAAAGTGCTGTACATGATGCATGATACATGAAGTATCAGGAGGGTTATTATTCACTTCTTCTTTGAAAGATGAGGAGTCGGACTCGGGAATCGTCCGTACTTTGAAGTTTTTCGCCGCACGCGGCAAACAGAAACCTTCAATCTTTTTCTCCCTCTCTCATCTTTTGTAGTTGGTCCTCTCTCCTCCTTGAGGATCTTCTTTGTCCTTCTCCCCTCTTTGTATACCCCACAGAGCTGCCCCGTGTTCAGAACCCTTTATTCAGACACGAACGGAACGGAACGAAAGCAATCGCTCCCAGTGAGAAAGCACCCGTAAGTCAGGCCTCGCTCGCAGAGTTTGCATGCAGCCTCGCTCTTCCCGGAGTCCACTTCCCTGGCCGATTCCAACTTCACTCAGCCGTGCTCCTCCACTCAGGTGAGCTCCAGCAATAGCTAACAAAGGGAGCTCTCCATTGTGCTGAACCTGTGCTCGCTCATTTTGCCCACTAATTAGCCATTTTTGCCCATTTAGTCGTCACTAATGACCTAATAAAAAAAAAAAACCCCGGCTCAATTAGGTCAACGGCAGGGGTGCTTTCCTGAAAGATTCAGCGCGATGGCACGTAAAATGGCGTCGCTGTGTGGCGGAAGAGAATTTCTGCTCATTCACACACACGCACACGCGCACACACACACACGCACGCACGCACGCACACCCACACACACACACACACACACACACAGAGACAGACAGACAGACAGAGACTTGGCATTCTTATAATAGGATTATTATAGGATGCACTTTCATGCCACTGATTGAACTGAACCCGGCGTGTCCCAGGAGGCGACGAGTTCAGAGGCAAAGCAATTGAAGAGCTGCATTATGCTCCAGCAGTGTTGTCTCCGTCTGGTGCCCGCATTGTTCTACCAGTCGGTGGCGCTTGTTTGGTCCCCGGTTGTGGGGCGGGGGGGGGGGGGGGGCGGGGAACTGTCTGGACACATTGAATGTTTTCACATCCCAATTGTTAAATTAATGAAAACAAAGAATGATGGAAGCTGCCAAATCATTATTCCGAGCTCCGTTTGGGACCGGCAAGTCGGAGCATGTCTTGAAAATGAAGCCGTATTTTGGGTTTTGGTTCAGATCGCCTCACATGAGTAAAGCTGCTCAGAAGCTCAGCTCAGTGTACAGAAGTGGAGCTTACTTACTGTTCACAAACACCAGTGGCAGCCGTGCCAAATACATTTGTAGCATCGAGTCATTTCCTGCGAGACAGAGACGACGAGAAAATCAATCACTTTTGGTCTCTATGAAAATAAATAAAATAATACATTTGGACGGTGTTGATTAAAAAGGAGGATAGATGTTTACTTATTATTCCTTTGGAAATCAGGCTTTTCACAAAGTCAGAAGCTATAGGACCTTTTCACGGGGGCCATTTTGTGTCGAAGAGCCAGGGTAAACACAGGTGCAAGCAAAACACTAATGAGGGTTTCCAACTTCCAATCATGGAAATTGGAAACCCTCATTCGTGTTTTGCTTGCACCTGTGTTTAACCTGCATTTTTTACACAAAATTCCCCCCGTGAAAACGGTCTATTGTCGTCGGTCCTTGTTTTTCTCGCCATTGCTGTTATTGTTGCTGCGGCTACTGTTGCTGTCAGTATATTTTATTTCTCATTATACCCGAACGCGCCAGAGTACAGTTATTGTAATAATTGCCGCACATCATTAGACACTCTTAATTTGATGCTTCCAGGGCGCACTGCAGGCGGGATATTTTCAGCTTCAACAACATTGGCACCTGCACTTCTACTTTGTGATAACATTTTTTACCATAAATATTTTCTTTCTCATGTTCTGTTCCAACAGTCTTTTATGTCTCTTATGTTCTAACAGTCTCTTATGTATTTGGAGACAATAGACCAGCTAGACCAGAGATGCCCAAATTCCTATCCTATGAAGGGCCAAAAATTAATCTGGATGGACGGCCATGGGCCAAAAAAAAATGTTGGTGTTTGTGAAATTACATGACATGAAAATGTATTATATTTGATAGACAATTTACATTCTAGATCTAAAATAAATGGTCAAAATAATAAAAATGTCAGAGGTTTTATTCTTTTTTTTTTTATTAGAGTTAGATTTAGTTAGAGTTGGAGTTAGAGTTAGGGGAAAAAAAGTTAGGGGAAAAAAAGTTAGGGGAAAAAAAGCTTAAACGTTTTCAAAGGAAAAGACACCTTTCTGACAGAAAGTGCATGCAACTCAAGTTGCGTAACCCTAGCCCTACCCATAGAATCCATTCTCATTCAGATATCTTGAGGTGAGAGGTCAAGGGACCCCTTTGAAAATGGCCATGCCCATTTTTTCCCTCGCCAAAATGTCGCCCAACTTTGGAGCGTTATGTATTCCCCTTCCCGACATGCTGGTCGACACGGTTGTACCAATCAATTACTGATGTCTTCTAGTTTCAAACTTGGCCCGCGGGCCCCAAATTGGTCAGCCATGAGCTAGACTATAGTGACCTTTTTCATTACAGTATGCCTTCTTCTAGCTTGTATTCTTCTAGCTAGAGAAGAGTCCATGCATCAAGGTGTTTTGACACGCCTGAACCTTGTTAATTGACACCTTTGTGGTGCTACTGTTGATACTTTTATTTCTCTCACATATTTTCCTTTCTAACGCCACTACTGTTGTGGCATCTTTTAGCCACAGCCATTATGACATTCAATGATTAGATACACTACTTCCCCCCATTTTCTCCCCAATTGTACTTGGCCAATTTCCCCCTGCTGCCCCGGTCGCTGCTGATCTGGGGAGAGCCGTAGACTAGCACCATGCTTCCTCCGACACATGCGACATGCGACAGGATCACACTATTCCCACCAGTTCCCTTCCACCTCGACCAGGCGCCCCGACCGACCAGAGGGAGGCACTAGTGCGGCGACCAGGACACATACCCCCAATCCGGCTTCCCACCGCGCGGGACACCAACCAATCGTGCCTGTACGGACGCCCCGACCAAGCCGGAGGTAACACGGGGGGTGTGAACCTGCGACCCCCCCGTGGTGGTAGAGAGGGAATCTACCGCCACACTACCCCGGACGCCCCTGGTATTGCCGTTGTCGCTGCTTGTGTCCTTCATCGCTCTTCTCTTGACTTTCTTGTTTGTCTCCACTTCCGCTCTGTCATGGCAGAATTGTCATTCTGGTGTGATTAGCTGCAGGCTCTCGCACCCTTCCATATTTATAGGCTTGTGGAGCACTGGACAATAACTTTTGGGTTTATAAGAGGGATCTGCAGGCGCTGTGCATGCTGAACAGAGCCTGGCCGCCCTGCAGTGAATATTGAGAGGGGCCTGTCTCATCTTCACGGCAGCCTTCAGAGCAGCACCTCTTGGCCTCCTGTCTAATAGCAGAAGCTGATGCAGACGCGCTGCCTGAGATTTAGCCGTCACTCCTCCTAAGACACATTTTCCCCCTCTCCTCCGTTAGCCAGGCAAGGGCAGCCATTGCACTTCACATGGTGTCCCGGCCAGAGGTGTTCTAGCATAAAGGAGACTGCAACACAACACCTCTCTCTCTCTATAATGAAACTCTTCACAGCTGAACTCATGTCACCACCAAGCAGACCCTGAGAGCCCCGCATTACCAAGGGCTGTTTGCTGTTTTCTGGAAGTTACTTAAAAGAACACTCTGTCCTCTCACTGGAAATTTGTACAACTTTGATGAACTAAACCCAGTAGATGACCCGTTAGTTAGATACAGTAGATAGATAGATAGAATAGAATGTTGGGATGTTGCATTTCTGCAAACCATGATGGATATGTTGAATCTAAAACATTTGTGAACCAAAAATACATTGCATATCAACATTTCTACATGTATGTGTAACGTTATAACCTAACCCTTGGTTCACACATACGCCTAGAGCGACGCTTTAAGCAACGCTTTAAGCTACGCCTATGCATATAGGCATTGCTTCATGCGCGCCTGGCGCCTATTTGCATTCACACAGGACGCCACACTGAAGCCCCGCTCTGCACTACGCTGATCACATGAGCAGTGGTTTTTTACACTTTTCAGATCTGATTTATAGCATGGGTGAGTAATAAAAACCTATTTTGTATTGTAATGTGCAAGTGACGATGTCTGTCTATTTCCTGGCCGGCTGTAGCCTAATTGTTATTTTCCCTCGGGTAATCATGTGACTATGAGTCATCAACACCATGAGTGATACATGCATTGAGACAGGGGGGGTATATATACATCTGACAGAAAAGACGTTAATAGAGGAACACATGAAGGACAGCTCTCCTACTATGCACTCGTTAATTCGCGCTCCACCCTCCCTTTTGGGCAAACTCGGTAGAAAATATGGCCCAAGTCCGTCAGAAACAACAGCCAGCTTGACAGTTCAGCGCGCCTAGACGCTGAAAAATAGAACAGACGCCTAAACGATAAATGCAGCGCAGCGTAGGTGCAGCGCGAGCGTGGCTTCAGCACAGCGTAGCAGGGGTATGTGTGAACGCTCTCATCTGTTAACAAGGACGCCTAAATTTTAGGCGTTGCTTAGGCGTTGCTTAAAGATCCCATTCCGTGCAAAAGCTGTTTTTACGTAAATGCATATATACTGCTGTCAGCCCTCCCTGTAATGAGTGGTCACAAGCTCAGAACTGCCACAGTTGGATTTGTCCCTATACAGCTCTCTCAAGCAGTCTCCTCCAAGCCACACCCCCAAACGCTTCGTTTGCCCAGAGGGGAATTGGGACGTCACTAGCTTCCTCCTGCATACTGCGCGGGTCTCTCTCACACAAGCTACATGCACCATTTTGTCTATAGCCACAAAATTAACACTTCTAGCTGGAGCGACGCCAACTGTACGTGATCCAGCAACTGCAGAGGTGCATTCGGTAAGTCTAGGCATTTTGAGATGTCCTCTTTAGCGTAGTAACCGTTAAGTTAACGATAACTCGCAACCTAGCGTGCTGGTCCACAGACGCTAATCTGATTGGCCGCTGGGAGCCTGGGGCGGATTCTCCCTCAGCGGCCAATGGGAACTGTTAGTTCTGAATATATTATAGAAACAGACGGTTCTTGGGAAGCGACGAGATGAGGAAGTGAGAACTCCGTCACAACAAACAGGGTTGCTATATTTTCGACAAATTAATCCAGAATCATGTTTTATGGACCAGAGACACACGTTTTTAAGAGGTTACAGCTGCACGAATTGGGACCTTTAAAGCATCACTCTAGGCGTGTGTGTGAACGTGCCGTAAGACCTAGGCCTAGGCCTAGGTCTAGGTCTAGGCCTATGCCGTGTAAATAGCATGGTGGAAAGCAAGGGTGTCGTGGTTGGGGGTTAGGGTGTAAACATTTGCAGTTAGATTCCCAGCCCAGCGTTTCCAAAGTCTACATTCCAAAGTCTACACCCAAACCGTCACCGTAACCTTAACCATTAATACCCGAAGTAACGTTTTGAAATGAACATTGACTACGTTTACAATACATGCACACTAATATTCCGGTTTTTGCCCATATTGGGAAAATGACAATATTCCGACTAAATGAATAATCCACTAATATTCCCATTTACATGCAGCCGTAGCTCGCCCTCCCCGACACGTGAGGGAGGCGAGGAGAGAGAGAGATGCACGTAGGCAGAGTTTTTCTGTTGAGAATAAACAGAGCAGCGCTATTCTCACCAGGATCACTTGGTCCATTTCAGGGGCTTGCTGCTGGGAAGTTTGGCGTTGCGATTATTTGCACATCCAAGTCTTTCATAAAAAGTAGGCTAGTAGCCTACGTTATTACTGTACCTCGCAGGGTTGCAAGCACTTTGGACTTCCGTGGGCAACCAAACGATGTTTCTCAGCTCCTCCCGATCAGAAATGTGGGCTTTTCTGTTCGCATGCCAGAGATGACGGATTCTAACAATTATATCACCTCTTCTAGCGCTTTATAGCACACATCAGTTGACCACAAACATGAAACATAATACTGGAATAACCCAGATGTCTTAATCGGAAAATGCTAAATCCGGAAAAAGCACAAATTCTGAAAATGCAACTGGAATATGCTGTTTACATGACCCTTATCAAATTCAGAATATTGTCATTTTCCGAATAATAGTGGAATATTGTGTGCATGTAAACGTAGTCATTGTCAACGCTCGTGTTGTTGGAGGACTTGTTGAAATGTATTCAACGTGTTTTTGATTCAATGTATCCGTCGTTTGCATCAACGTATCAATGCCAACATTGTATCCTGGCGACTGGGTTGGTGTAATCACGGTTATCTTCTGCAGAATTTCAGCGGCACAGTTCAGCGGCGCTCACCTTCCAAACTGCTAGCTCTATTTTCTCTGAACTGCCTCTGATGATCCGTTTATTCCTTCATCACCCAGACACATGCTGTTTCACTTTGAGCCATTTTTGAGTCATTCCAGTGAAGAACTATAACCCTGTAGCTCACATCTCTTGATGTGCTCCCCTGTCTCTGAACTCACAGAGCCGTCAGTCTGTCCCCGACAGCCTCGCTCTGTTAAAGGCTTGTTTTTGAGACCCATAAAACATTTATTTCCAATAGATGTAAAAGTGGTCAAATCCTGATCAAATAACCCTTTTGTAGAACAGGTGCTGTAGCTTTGTCCAGGCCATTTGACGCATGCCGCTGCCTTCAAGCGTCTTCAAAATTCACCTGCATGATAGAAGAAGAAGTTTAAGTCAACTTTGCTCCTTATTTGCTCTCATTTATTTTGCTGTTTTATTGATGTACTTGTTTTTATGTTGAAAGGTCCCCCTCGTTCCCCCGCGTCGCTGGTTCGGAATTCAAATTGCGTTTGTTTCAATTAATTTCTTTCCGAGTTGTGATGGCACATGGTCTGACCGATGTGTCAGAGGGCGCTGCATGCTGCCAAGAAACCTTTTGTGGGCGGGCTGCAGCGCATATAGCGCCCTTATTAAATCAGCGTGAAATGCAATGGTGTCATCAAAAAAAAAAAAAAAAAGCCTCCTCACTTCTCAATTAAAGCAACGGCAACATCTGCGCCGTCAGATAGTCATGCCTGCCAATAATATTTACACAATGCATTCACATCCCGGGCGCTTATTGTTCTAAAACCCAACAACATGAAATGCTGATGAAGCCGCTGTCATGGAAAAAGTCCTCCTCGGTTTGTCACATCGACCTTGCTGCCAATGGTATTTGCGCTCTCCCATTGTTTCCCGGGGATCTTCTCCGGTTCCATCAAACACAATGTCTTGGTTTGGGATTTTGAAAGCTCTTGTCATTGAGCAACGTGAGCATGATTTCTCCCTCTCGCCTACTGTTCATCCCGCTGAGGAAGCAAATCTTTCACTGCTTTGATGGATTTTTCCCGCTCACTTTGTGATAGGCAATCCGCTAACATGTCTGGCAAATCCGCTAACACTTGTACAACAAGCTTCAATACGTGTCCTCGAAATCCAGCTAGTGCTCTAAACGGAAACGCCTCTGCTAGAACAAACAATGGAAATCCAATATGTTAAGAGCAATTTGTTGCTTATTGTCAAATGTTTTCTACCCACACATCAGCTCTCCTCTTTAATGTCATGGCTTCAGACGAGGAAGTGGGAGATGATGGGCCGTTCACTGTTGATTTCACCGCCCGCTTTGAGGCACGATAGTGACATTTACTATGCGGATCGAAAGGAAATCAGATCTGACATGCATGGGATCATCTTCCCATACGACGCTGTGTCTCCTCCAAAGACTTTTATCCTGCATCATCCCCATCGGCCCCGGTCTGCATAATGACAGCATTTGTCATGGTGGAAAAGCAGACGAGAAGAAAACAGGAGTCATGTTGGCATTGACCAATAACGGAACACATTGAAGATTATGTGGTGTGCCTTATTTTCCATTTGTTTTCCATGTTTTCCATCTCACAAGTGTATGTCATCCATTCTGTCTGGGTTGTGCCGTGTCTGACTGTGTCACATGTCTGGGCTGTGATAAACTGAAATGAGAGATTTTTTATGTATTTATTTATTTATTTATTTATTTATTTATTTATTTATTTATTGGGGGGTGTTGGGGTAAGACACGGTGCGGTCTCCTATCCAAGTTGATGTTTGTGTCACATGGAAACTGTGTCAAAATGAGCGATGAGGAAAAACAGAAAGAAAATCATGCAGTTTATTATTAACCATTCATCTTTTTTTTTTTGCAGAAATGCAAGGCATGTTTTTTCCCTGTCCGAGATAAGCTGAACATTTCTGAACCAGAGTCATTAGAGAGGAAAAACCAATCCACGGACCTTCTGCTCAGTCAGTTTCCATTCTGAAGTCGGAAAACTCATCATGAAAAGACGCCACTTTTCACATTTTTGTAGGATTTTCTTTTTTGCCCGCAATTCATATTTTGCAGGCACATTTATCTGACATTTTCTTTATTTTCACTTACTCCTTTTTTGCTCTTTAAATATCAAAACAGTACAAAGTAAAAAGCACCTCTTTCCCCGCAGAAAGCTGCATTAAGCTGCCATAGCTCGTAGAAGACTGAAAAGTCAAGCAATTTTACCTTTTACCATAAAAACATAGAATTTGCAAGTATTGGGAAAAATATATTGGGATTGACATAGCAACAAAAAATAGCATACAAATGCGCAATAATAATTATATAATGAGTGGAATGCCAGCTGAAATACTAAAAAAGATGACATTGTATTATGGTACATGGTATTTCTATAAACATACACAACACCACAAAAACTATGATTAGGCTATGCGTTTCCTTTTAGGAGCACATGTGACGTGTTTTATAGGTTAAAAAATGTACTAGTACAGTCAACATCCCTGTTCTAGAAATCTGGTCTACATTTGTCTTTGTCCAAGTAACTTTGATTATCACCAGCATCCCCCCCCCCACACTTTTTGGGAAGATGCTACAGTCCTTTATTCAAGCATGCTAATGTGTCAAAGCTAGCGTCCAGGCTATTTAGCATGTGCAAAACATAGATCTATATACTTAGCTAGCAAAGTTAGTGTCACTGATGAAAGTGGTTAATATACTCCTACGGGTAATTCAAGTCTGTGAGTCCATTGTGCTTGTGATTTGTTTTGATATGGTTTCTTTTCTGCGTGCCTGTCAGTTTAAGTAGCTTACCATGAAGAAGAAGAGGCTGTCAAAACATATCAATGGTTTTCAGTGAGCTAGCCACCCTCAGTCAGAGAGAGAGAAGAGAGATGGGATGGTGCTGAGGAGAGGGGGGGAAGAAAGAGTATGAAGTGAATGAAGAGAGAGATGAAAGGGCTGAGCAACAGAGTCAGCAAGATCGTCCAAATGATGCAGGGGAGAGACTGACAGAGCAGAGGAAGATTCAGAGAGAGAGAAGTGCAGCGCCAATGTACCAACGACTCAACTGTACTCAGGGACGGCCCTGTACATCTGAGGGCCCTAAGCAGGATACGTTTGGGGGGCCTGCCTCGCAGACAGACAGTGAAGTATTCATAGAACCAGCCATATGCAATTTATAACCCTTATGCATGTTATTTGTACCTCTATCAACATGATGGGCCGCAGTTCTTTTACTGCTAATTAAATAGACTCAGTGAAACACTCAAAAGTCAAGCTGACTGACTGCACTTGCACATTTTTACTTCTTTGTTTTTGTCTGAATGCTTAGTGTTGAATCTTTTTAAAATTGCATTAACTGTGTTTATCCACTAGGCGGCTCCAAACCTCACTTCAGTATTGCTCCTGAGAAAGTGATGTTTATTTATTTATTTGGGATTTGGTTCCCCCTGGCGGCCAAGTAAAAAAATAAAAATAAAATAAAATGCTGTCATCACATTCCAATGGTATGAGGCCATGTTTCATCACACATGAATGCAATTGTGCTCTTTGGATTCACAAGAGTCTCAGCTTTGTTGCCATACTGAATTTCTACAATTCCATGAGTGTTTAGGTACCACAGTGTGCAGAAATAGGGAAAGAAAAAAAAGGCGAGAATAAGATTTTCACTGAATGCAGTTGTCTGTCTTTAGGACCCTGGAGCTCTTAAACCCTATGTCAGAGGACCCCTGCGGTTCTAATGACTCCACTTTAATCCTTGTACATTTTGTATTGCTTTTGCACTTTTTAAGTGGAAATCGTTTACCTTTACCATGTTATTATTACTCTGCAAAGCACTTTGAATGGCCCCAGTAAGTGCACGCCTACTGCGATGAATGTATGTCTTAAAAGTCAGACACTGCTAAACTGATTGCAGCCATAATAGGGCATTCATACAAAAGTAGTGGAGCAGCACTAAAACACGAGGGGTGTCTTACATACACTATATTTATTACATCCAGCCTCCATTCCTCTTTGGGTAAGCTACATGGGGCAACAGGGGACAAAGTGATTGGCATTTCTGATAAGAGGCCAATTATTCATATGTAAGGAAGGGTTGGTGTATTAAAGTTGGGGCTTGACATCTTGATGTGAGAGCGAGGTCTAGGAACCCCTTTGAAAAAATAGTCATGCCCATTTACCTTTGTAAAAAATAAACTTCAGAGGTACCAGAGTACCTTCAGACAGTGTATCGGTTTCCACCTACCTGAGAGGTACCAGAGTACCTTCAGACAGTGTATCTGTTTCCACCTACCTGAGAGCTACCAGAGTACCTTCAGACATTGTATCTGTTTCCACATACCTGAGAGGTACCAGAGTACCTTCAGACAGTGTAGTCTGTTTCCACTCCACCTACCTGAGAAGTACCAGACTACCTTCAGACAGTGTAGTCTGTTTCCACCTACCTAAGAGGTACCAGAGTACCTTCAGACAGTGTAGTCTGTTTCCACTCCACCTACCTGAGAGGTACCAGACTACCTTCAGACAGTGTAGTCTGTTTCCACCTACCTAAGAGGTACCAGAGTACCTTCAGACAGTGTAGTCTGTTTCCACCTACCTGAGAGGTAGCAGAGTACCTTCAGACTGTGTAGTCTGTTTCCACTCCACCTACCTGAGAAGTACCAGACTACCTTCAGACAGTGTAGTCTGTTTCCACCTACCTGAGAGGTACCAGAGTACCTTCAGACATTGTATCTGTTTCCACATACCTGAGAGGTACCAGAGTACCTTCAGACAGTGTAGTCTGTTTCCACTCCACCTACCTGAGAGGTACCAGAGGACCTTCAGACAGTGTAGTCTGTTTCCACATACCTGAGAGGTACCAGAGTACCTTCAGACATTGTATCTGTTTCCACATACCTGAGAGGTACCAGAGTACCTTCAGACAGTGTATCTGTTTCCACATACCTGAGAGGTACCAGAGTACCTTCAGACAGTGTAGTCTGTTTCCACGTACCTGAGAGGTACCAGAGTACCTTCAGACAGTGTAGTCTGTTTCCACGTACCTGAGAGGTACCAGAGTACCTTCAGACAGTGTAGTCTGTTTCCACGTACCTGAGAGGGTGGAAGTCTGCAGGAGTTCATGGATTCACACTTTTTTAGTTAGATTTATTTTTTGACATTTCCAAATGAAGAGGTGAGTGGCGGGTGTAGCAGTGCTCAAAGCTGTTTCCATGGACACTCCAGGAAGATGCAGTAACACATAATATTAGAGGATGCCGGAGAAACACATTTTCATTATTTATTGCCAGAACATCCAAATCCATCTGGTAGACAAATGAAAGCGGAATACTACTGAATATTTTATGCCAAGAGAAGTACCTACATTAAGTCCAGTGGCTAAAAAACCATCTATTTTTTTTTCTTGAACTTTCTATGCCATTTGGAGAAGCTGGAGCTGCTACAGACAGTTACGCCTGGGACACGCATCCTGCGTGAGCAGCCCGTGTGCATGGCTGAACCTGTTGGTTTTCATTTGGGCGGCCATGTTGACAGGTTAGAGCGGCCACACAGCCCGCCTGAGCAGCACAGCTCGGCTGTGGCTCATCTAGAGATTGGGGTTGTGTCGCGAGACGCGTGCGGTTCCCAGCAGAAACAGAGCGCAGCGGCTCGGCTGCGTCTCGGCTCCTGCTTGGTTTTCTGGAAGGCAGCCCCGCAGCAGCAACGCTGTCTGTGTGGACACAACAGGCGCACGGACCACATAACCTGCCTTTAAGGCATTTTTCATGGGGGGCCACATGAGAAACCCAGATTGTTGCCGGGAGCCGAACGAATGTTGTCATGCCGTAACCCAGGAACTTTGATGATAGAGAGGACCACAAAAAAATGTCCTCGCTACCAAAGGGCCAGATTTTGCTGAGGGTTGTGGGCCGAACGGCGCCGGCGCGAAAAAATTTGGGGCCATTTGAAGTCAGGTTTAGAGGGATAACTCATTTTAAATGAACAGTTGTGATGTCATCATTCAGTCTTAAACACCAATATTTGATCCTTTTCTCACTAACTCCTATATCACCACCTGCTCTCCCTGCAGGGCTTGAAATTAACTTTTTTGACCACCTGCCAATATGGCTGCTAGATTTTAAAGTTAATTAGAATTTCCACCAGCCAAAATGTTTTTCTCCAACTCCAAAACCCAAAAATCCAAAACCAACAAGTTAATTATTTACATTTTTACTTCAATGTAGAACAGTCATTTCTTACACATGATATTACTTTTAGCCTTTTAGTCATAAAGATTATTAAAAGATATTCCATATTCCAGACTGAAATGTTATAACAGAAGTGGAGTATTGGCCAGAATGACATGAACATTTGGACACTTATTCAGCGGGTATCTTGCATGTTGCGTTCAGGTGCACGATTTTGCAATTCCAGCGCGGGCCACACAGATGGCGCTCGCGGGCCGCATGTGGCCCGCGGGCCGCCAGTTGCCCAGGTCTGCTTTAAGGCAATACAATGCACCATAACACAATATGTATTATTTTTAGTCTCAGCTGGGTTTTCACAACATTGAACCCAGTAAAGTACATGGCAATCAGTCCATCGCCATGCACTGATTTCCAGTGTATTTTATGTGATCTTTGCTGTACTGTACAGTACATCCAGATACTCTTTCTTTTAAAGTGACTTCACAGTGTTTTTCTGCTGATTTCTGGCAGCCAGGAAAATGTGGAAGATAATGAGCTAAACACTGGCCTTTAGGACACAAAGTGTGTTTGGCTGCTACACACTTAGTATTGTATGCTGGAGGAGCTGTTTGGAGACATTTCATGGCCATTTTATGCTTCATTTGGACGCTGAGATGGAACTACGAGGGCTAAATTACACCTGATGCATCCGCGAGGGTCCGGCCAAGTGACGTCACACCAGCAGACACGCTCCTCCGCACGGCGAGTTGTCGCACACCCCAAACTTTGTAACTACGCGGATGCGGCTGCGCAGAAATGTTTTCAAAAATAACGGTCACTTCCGCGAGGAGAAACCAGCGCGGAGCGTTACAGCTCAAAGCATTTTCTCATTCGGATTCCGTGTCTCTCATTTCTGTGCGACAGTCCATACGTCTAGCATAAATCAAGCGTACTCTATGCCATTCAGTGTTTAGCGGCATTACAAAGTCATTGCAATTTTGACGTGGGGGTGAGAAAATAATATTTTCATTTTGCGGTGAACTATTCCTTTAATAACTAAGTCACATACTGTACAGTAAGTCGTCCTCAAAAGTTCGAATGAGGAAAACAAATCTGATTGGATATGAAATGAATAGATAGTACCAGAGCCGTATAATAAAAGAGTTCCGACATCTCCATTCACTCCAATGGACCAGTTTTTTTCCAGGAAGTCGAAAGTGGAACTCTTGAGTAAAAAAAGCAGCACTGTCGAGTTGCAGCAAAATAGACAGTTTGTGTTGTACTTTGAAAGGGGTTTTCATCCTTTGAATCAAATTGTACATTATCAGCTTTATTTTAGCATGCAAAAGTAGTGCGAGACTCCTTCCTGGCTGTTCATTGGCTAATGAGTCTCGCATTTTGGTCCTCCGCTGACGCCACTCTCTCTCTAGAGGCACTAGATAGTACATGGCTTAAAGCCGTTCGCACAGTTTGCAGAAATATGATCATAGTTTGGAACTGGATAGATAATCATCTCAATGCTCCAGATTTTTTTCATTTTTTTCATTTTTTCATTTTTTCATTTTTTCATTTTTTATTTTTTTTATTTTTTATTTATATTTACTCTGGTCAAAAAATATATTCTGTATTTTCAAATGCTTTTCTAATCTTCATTGAAACTAATGTCCTTCTTCAACAATGAGCTGTTTTTAATTAACTGGCCATTTGAGTCAGACTGACACTGTGTCTACAGCCTGTATATATTTTTCCTCTCCTCATCACTCTCTATAGCCATAAGATAAGGGATGTATTGAATTTGCTCATGCTCATTATATTTCAATCTTGTTTTGTTACATATCAATTCACACGCTTTGTGTAGGTTTACAATATGAGCTATGAAAAGTATGGTCAAAGCACAAGGTGAGGTGATTCTTTCTCAAGTACCATCCACTCAAGGATTATTATTATTATTAATAATAATTTAAAAAAAATTACAACAGCAACAACAACCACTTCGGTGAAAACCAGAGCTCGAAGTCGAGGGGTTAAAGCTAATGATTTTTTTTTACCCAAACCCATTGAGACATTTTGTCAGTGAGGAGGGCAATTTGTTCTCCATCTCTGCCATATTCATGCAGTGTCTGTGTGTCAAGGATCAGTTTTGTCATTCATATATAATGACATTGTGAATGAAATGGCTGAATGAGACCCAAAAGTCTTTTCAAGCGTGGTCGTGTGTGACACCGGTGACACCATTAACTTCTCACTTAGCGTCCATCTCCATTTGCTTACATTCAAAATGATACAGTACCCCAGGAATGAGTCGGAAGTAGAAAATTGCCGCCATGTTGGTTCGTAAGGGGAAATGGCTATAGGATTTTAGGATGGGGATTTCCGTTAAATGCGTGAAATAAGATCTGTGGTTAACAGATTTATGGGAATGGAAATTTGTGTTCATTACTTTTTTTTACATTACATTATCTCATTTGGCAGACGCTTTTATCCAAAGCGACTTACAAGATCACATTTTATCAACAGTAGAAAAATCACATTTGCAACACAATCTATGACCGTACACATTTTGAAGGAATAGAGTAGCACCTGTAGAAAGTCGATTGAGAAGGGACGTTTTTTTTTTTTTTTTTTTAAGGAATGTTAGTTCAAGAGTGCCCAGGTGGAGCCTGAAAAGGTGTGTTTTTAGTCTTCGCCGAAAGATGGGCAGTGATTCGGCCGTCCGGTTCAGCAGGATAATCTTCACAAACGTGGACCACAGAACCACAGACCTTATTTCATGCATTGAACTGAAATCCCCATTCTAAAATCCCATAGCCATTTCCCCTTACGAACCAACATGGTGGCGATTTCTGGTTAGCCTACAAAAATGCATCATACCTGCAGTACTCTATTGACTGTAAGGATACTGTATATATCCTGATCCCTGGAATCCTGAACGGAATCCAACAACAGTGGCTTCTTCTTCTTGCTTCTTGGCTGCCATCTTCATCCCATCTCTGTTTGAGGACAAAATCCTTCCCTGTGGTTGAACTCTTTTCACGGGGGCTGTGTGTTTTCTATGTGTGGATCCAACAGCGGGTTCAACCTTCTTGAACCCAGACGGGGACTCTGGGACGGAGGCAGACAGCGAGCCTCAGCTGGCGTTTTACACCGACCCAAACCGCAGCCGGCGCCGGAGCCGAGGTATGAGAAACGGTAACGCCAACAGCGCGTGGGGCTCCGGGGGTAAGGAGGAGTTACACACCTAACAGCGCCATCCGATGGTATCTGATGGTATCGTCGCCATCATCACCACGCATGACAAGTCACCTTTGAAGCACATGAAGTCGTTGAATGTCTACAGTGTTGTGTGTGTGTGTGTGTGTGATGGCTTTGAGTCCTGTGGGGAATGTGCCAACAGTGGCGTGTGTAGTCTTTTACCATAATAGGTATGACTTGTGAGCATGTAGCGCCGATCTCAATGCAACTGCACATCGTCAAGATAATGAGATCAGGCGTTCAGTGGCGAACATTTGGATATTGATTGCATCTCCGGAGTCCGAGATACTCTATATTTTGCAAATAATATGAGATGTAAATATTATTTATATGGCGGGTAGTTGCGTAAACGCTGTCAAAGTGAAGCCATGCAGCATGCTTTCTCTGTCGGCATGCCATGTCCTGCGAGCCGTGATGTGCCGTAAATGTCCTGGGAGCTGTGATGTGCAGTAATGGGGTGTGGAGTCGAGACAGTGGGAGAAATAAAGAGACAATCCCCTCAAAAATAATAATAGCGCCTGTCAGAGGCCGTTACACGCCGTTACAGCGCCTCCGGGCCAATTAATTCCCCCGTCATGTGCACAGGTGTCACAAGCAGCACGAGGCCCCCGGCAGTGTTCGCCCACACCTCTAATTAGGGAGAGGTTTAAGAATAGACGTAAGAGGTGGCAGCACTGACCCAGCTGTTGTGTTGATCCAGACCACAGAGAAATAGAACTAAGAGGTGGCAGCACTGACCCAGCTGTTGTGTTGATCCAGACCACAGAGAATAGACGTAAGAGGTGGCAGCACTGACCCAGCTGTTGTGTTGATCCAGACCACAGAGAAATAGAAGTAAAAGGTGGCAGCACTGACCCAGCTGTTGTGTTGATCCAGACCACAGAGAAATAGAAGTAAAAGGTGGCAGCACTGACCCAGCTGTTGTGTTGATCCAGACCACAGAGAATAGACGTAAGAGGTGGCAGCACTGACCCAGCTGTTGTGTTGATCCAGACCACAGAGAAATAGAAGTAAAAGGTGGCAGCACTGACCCAGCTGTTGTGTTGATCCAGACCACAGAGAAATAGAACTAAGAGGTGGCAGCACTGACCCAGCTGTTGTGTTGATCCAGACCACAGAGAATAGAACTAAGAGGTGGCAGCACTGACCCAGCTGTTGTGTTGATCCAGACCACAGAGAATAGACGTAAGAGGTGGCAGCACTGACCCAGCTGTTGTGTTGATCCAGACCACAGAGAAATAGAAGTAAAAGGTGGCAGCACTGACCCAGCTGTTGTGTTGATCCAGACCACAGAGAATAGACGTAAGAGGTGGCAGCACTGACCCAGCTGTTGTGTTGATCCAGACCACAGAGAAATAGAAGTAAAAGGTGGCAGCACTGACCCAGCTGTTGTGTTGATCCAGACCACAGAGAATAGACGTAAGAGGTGGCAGCACTGACCCAGCTGTTGTGTTGATCCAGACCACAGAGAATAGAACTAAGAGGTGGCAGCACTGACCCAGCTGTTGTGTTGATCCAGACCACAGAGAAATAGAAGTAAGAGGTGGCAGCACTGACCCAGCTGTTGTGTTGATCCAGACCACAGGATGAGTCGTGAGGCTTACAAGAGGATTTTTTTAAAAGTTAACATTAGGCCAGCTGAGGAAAATATTGAAATATTGTACTTGTTACGGATCGTTTTCAGTAGACGAATGTCCACTGTTGGAGACTACTTCCAGAAGTTTATGAAAATGCTAAACACATGGAGAAAGAAAAGCCAGCATTCATACTGTCCTTTTGTCTTTTAATTGAATGGGCAGCTATAGAGCACAAACGACGGACGCGTTTCAGCAATAAGCCATCATCAGTGTTGATGACGCGTTTCAGCAATAAGCCATCATCAGTGTTGATGACGCGTTTCAGCAATAAGCCATCATCAGTGTTGATGACGCGTTTCAGCAATAAGCCATCATCAAGCGTTGACAA
>NC_139635.1:38609165-38702701 GCF_964638095.1 Poromitra crassiceps
GCACTTTGCTTTGATTACTCTCAAACTTAATCAGGGTGCGTCAGACACTTCAAAGTAAGCCTCTATCTTCACAACGATCTTGTCATTTCTCGTTTGTATTAAAGTTATGGCGTTTTCAACAAACCCACCTTTTCTCAGTTTCAGACTAACTCCAGTAAACACGTCCCAGCTGGACTTGGTCCAGATTGGCTACTGATTACTGAAAACCGTCCAATCAGGCTAGTTTGCAGCGGTTGAACTGGAAAGCCTCGACTCAGCAGGTTTACCTCATTTGAATTGCTGTCGGCCAATCAGGGTCCGGTATTGTCGGTGTTCTGCCTGTGAGGACTCAGGGTCCGCTATTGTGACTGCTCTGCCTGTGAGGACTCCAGTTCATTCAATTTCACTACAGTAATTCAATATACCGTAAATGTTAAATCCGCAGCAGGTTAGTTTGAAGAAAAAGTGGGAAGACTAATGCACTTAGCCCCCCCAACCCCTCCCTCCACTAACCACAGAGCCAGTACAGTAGCTATTAACCCCTCCCTCCACTAACCACAGAGCCAGTACAGTAGCTATTAACCCCTCCCTCCACTAAGCACAGAGCCAGTACAGTAGCTATTAACCCCTCCCTCCACTAAGCACAGAGCCAGTACAGTAGCTATTAACCCCTCCCTCCACTAACCACAGAGCCAGTACAGTAGCTATTAACCCCTCCCTCCACTAACCACAGAGCCAGTACAGTAGCTATTAATCCATCCCTCCACTAACCACAGAGCCAGTACCGTATCTATTAACCCATCCCTCCACTAACCACAGAGCCAGTACAGTAGCTATTAACCCCTCTCTCCACTAACCACAGAGCCAGTACCGTAGCTATTAACCCCTTCCTCCACTAACCACAGAGCCAGTACCGTAGCTATTAACCCCTCCCTCCACTAACCACAGAGCCAGTACAGTAGCTATTAACCCCTCCCTCCACTAAGCACAGAGCCAGGAGCCAGTACAGTAGCTATTAACCCCTCCCTCCACTAACCACAGAGCCAGTACAGTAGCTATTAACCCCTCCCTCCACTAACTACAGAGCCAGTACAGTAGCTATTAACCCCTCCCTCCACTAACCACAGAGCCAGTACAGTAGCTATTAACCCCTCCCTCCACTAACTACAGAGCCAGTACAGTAGCTATTAACCCCTCCCTCCACTAACCACAGAGCCAGTACAGTAGCTATTAACCCCTCCCTCCACTAACCACAGAGCCAGTACAGTAGCTATTAACCCCTCCCTCCACTAAGCACAGAGCCAGTACAGTAGCTATTAACCCCTCCCTCCACTAAGCACAGAGCCAGTACAGTAGCTATTAACCCCTCCCTCCACTAACCACAGAGCCAGTACAGTAGCTATTAATCCATCCCTCCACTAAGCACAGAGCCAGTACAGTAGCTATTAACCCCTCCCTCCACTAACCACAGAGCCAGTACAGTAGCTATTAACCCCTCCCTCCACTAACCACAGAGCCAGTACAGTAGCTATTAACCCCTCCCTCCACTAAGCACAGAGCCAGTACAGTAGCTATTAACCCCTCCCTCCACTAACCACAGAGCCAGTACAGTAGCTATTAACCCCTCCCTCCACTAACCACAGAGCCAGTACAGTAGCTATTAACCCCTCCCTCCACTAACTACAGAGCCAGTACAGTAGCTATTAACCCCTCCCTCCACTAACCACAGAGCCAGTACAGTAGCTATTAACCCCTCCCTCCACTAAGCACAGAGCCAGTACAGTAGCTATTAACCCCTCCCTCCACTAACCACAGAGCCAGTACAGTAGCTATTAACCCCTCCCTCCACTAACCACAGAGCCAGTACAGTAGCTATTAACCCCTCCCTCCACTAACTACAGAGCCAGTACAGTAGCTATTAACCCCTCCCTCCACTAACCACAGAGCCAGTACAGTAGCTATTAACCCCTCCCTCCACTAAGCACAGAGCCAGTACAGTAGCTATTAACCCCTCCCTCCACTAACCACAGAGCCAGTACAGTAGCTATTAACCCCTCCCTCCACTAAGCACAGAGCCAGTACAGTAGCTATTAACCCCTCCCTCCACTAACCACAGAGCCAGTACAGTAGCTATTAACCCCTCCCTCCACTAACCACTGAGCCAGTACAGTAGCTATTAACCCCTCCCTCCACTAAGCACAGAGCCAGTACAGTAGCTATTAACCCCTCCCTCCACTAACCACAGAGCCAGTACAGTAGCTATTAACCCCTCCCTCCACTAACCACAGAGCCAGTACAGTAGCTATTAACCCCTCCCTCCACTAACTACAGAGCCAGTACAGTAGCTATTAACCCCTCCCTCCACTAACTACAGAGCCAGTAGAGTAGGTATAGAGCTCAACAGTCACGTGACTTTCCATGACGTTTGCAGCCCTGGAAAAGAGTTCAACCATTCATTTTCTCCACAGACATTTAGAAAAATCCTTAAATAACGAGTTTTAAGGCTGGAACCAAGCTAACCCGTGACCTACTGAATCGTGAGTGACCATAAAACATTTCACTTGTAGAGCAAAAATAAAAAAATAGATCGGGGGGGGAAACGAATTTTCGAATCCCCCCGTCTTTATTTGGAAGGAAGGAAGTCTATGGCTGGATTTCACCCCGATGCCGATTCAGTAGCCTAACGAGTGACGTATCATAGGCAAATACAATATTTACAGTACGCTCTGGCGGTAGCTCGCTGTTAGCCGTTAGCCGCTACGTTTTGCTATCCAAGTGCTCACCAGGCTCAAGACGCCGCGATAGTAACGTTTAACCAGTTCGAATTACGCTCTTTCCAGATATCAGCTTTGATATCTGTTGGCCCGTTTGTTGACGATAAGCGAGATTTTGCCTTCTAAAATAATGTTTTTCACGGAGATATGACCGCAAACAGTATGGCCGCTACTTGCGTTTTATCGCAGACAAAGAGTATACCGCAGACAAGATGAGAAGCTGTTTCTTTTACAACAGCACGTGCAGCACATGTACGTTTTCATAGAGCATCAACGGGAAACAGGGAGGGAAAAGTGAGTGGAGCGGGGCTTTAAGCTTGAATGAATGAATGTGCAGACAGAGCTTTTATACAGCACCATGTGAAGAAATCCACTCCTTCAGATCAACAGGCAATAATGATTGTGCCTCTTTTCATGTTACAGTCTGTTCTTCACAAATCCAACGTCCAACTAGACAAGCATTAGAGGAGCACTTCAAACAAAGACTCTCTCTGCGACTGATATGAAGTTATCTGAACCTGACCATTTCTTCAAACACCATAGGAGATGTGTAAACAAGATCTTCTCTTCCCCGCTGTAGTCCTCCTGCTGGATGTGTCTGGCTGCAGGGCAACACAGTGGCTGGCCCCAGCTGCCTGTCAGTAGTTACTGATAATCATACTCAACAAATATGTCATTAAAATGTCTCCGGCAGTTTGAATATTGATGCTTTTATTTTGGTAACTGTCAAGGTTTGACATTTCAGCTGGCTTCCAGCGCCTACTGTAGTAATACTAAATCATAATGGTAGATGGGTCTTTTCCCATTAAAATCTCCAGTTCAGTAGTGGTAGTAGTTAAGCCTTTCAAGTTCAACTTAAAGCCAACTTGACATCACTGATGATGTCATCAGTGATGTCATAAGACGGATGCATGTAAACTTAAGTTGCACACAAACCCGCACGGATGTAAACTAGGGCAATAACATTTTGTGAGCAACACACACACACATAAAAAACACTCACCCGCACGTGTCAATGGAGCATGCGAGGCCACGCAGCAGCCGAGCTGCGTATGCGAGCTGCAGGGCCAGCTCGGCGAGCTGCAGGGCGGGCGAGGCCAATGGCTAGTTTATTAAACAATAATAATTACCATTACCAATAATTACCAATAATTCAATAATGTTTTTTTCTTTATTAAAATATTTGACATTTTGAAAGTTTGACTATTTTTATTTTAAACTCCCAGGATTGATAAAAACAAAAATCATTGGAAAAAACAACAACTAATCTGATCATATTACATCTAAGTGACAAATGTAATCTTTGAAGTCTTAAAGGCAGCCAAAAACGAATTATTCCTGCCGTCATTTGCTTTCATCATTCCTGTCATCCCTCCATCCATCCCTCCCTCCATCCATCCTTCCTCAACTTCTTCCCTTCCGCTCTCCCCCTCCCCTCCCCTCTGCCCCCCCCCCCCCCCCCCCCCCCCCCCCTCCCTGCACGCTGCCCAGGCTCCAGGTTCATCTTGCTGCAGGGGAGCCAGCTGGACGCGTCAGACTGGCTGAACCCGGCCCAGGTCTTGTTGTACTACCAGCAGAACGCCAGCGGGCCCTGGGTCAGCGAGCTGTGTGGACGACGCCTGCTGGACCCGTGTGAACACCAGTGTGACCCAGAGACAGGTGAGCCCAGAACAGACACACATTCTGGTCGGTGTGCTTGTGCCTTTGTGGTGGTGACATATAAGCATTGTGAATGATCAGTTTATTTAAATATCTGATTTCAGCTCTCTGGCTCCCTAGTTGACAAGCCCCTTCCATCTCGTCTATGGAGAATACAGTAAACTAAGCTAGGCTACCTGGCTAGCTAGCTAATGTTACCGGCTGTACTCTTAGCACACCTAGCTAATAATAGCACATTACATTATTCATGGAAGCACCGCTTATGAACTCTTATGCAATATAAGTGCTTTACTCTAAAATGTATAATATAATTTACATAACAGTACAGTATGTCATTTACAGTCTGAATTCCATACTCTACTGTATATTAAATAGCAGGAAACCCATTGTGTTTTAATGACCTTTCAGTATAAGTATCTAGTTTGCTTTTTGTATTTGAAAAAATGAAAAGAACAACGTACTGTAGGTGTTATAACTATAAGAATGGGTTTTTGTAAGCAAACCATAAAGCAAACTTAGCCATAAATAATACACAGGAAACAAAAACTAGTATGGTCCCCATTAACACTGGGGGACACTGAGCACTTAATTATGAACAGGAGAAGGGAGTCTGAAGTGCTCTAGGGAACACACATACACGCACACACACACACACATACACGCACAGTGTGAGCTGTTATTTATAAGCCTCTTCATTATCAACCACCTTATGCTACGAACTGAACAGTCAATAACACATGCTGTGAACTGTGCACGGAAAAGCCCAATGTTACTGTACACAGCATGCATTTATTTTAGTGTTCATACAGTAGCATGTTTTTTTTGTATGACACTTTTTTTTAACTCTTTCATTTTACCTCAACCTTTTGTTTAATTTCGACAAATATGTGAATTTGAGGAACAAGCAACAGCTTCCCTAGCAGTTACAGCCTATATCTTCACTGTGCCCCGCCCCCTACCATGGACTGTCCTGTATGGAAATATGGACATAGCTACCATAGACTGTCCTGTATGGAAATATGGACGTAGCTACCATAGACTGTAGTGTATGGAAATATGGACGTAGCTACCATAGACTGTAGTGTATGGAAATATGGACGTAGCTACCATAGACTGTAGTGTATGGAAATATGGACGTAGCCACCGTGACATCACACATTCGTTTGCGGACTCCCGTTTTGAAGCCTCGAGTTTGGGAGTTTGCCATCTTGGGTTTTCTGGAGCCAGACAGAGCCGCAGCACCGCCTGCTATTGGTCCGTGATCGACGAGCTGCGCAATCACTGGACAGGCAACCTGTCAATCACGCCCCAAAGCATAATCTGCTTTCTCGTCTATTTTACTCTAATGGCCCATTTCCACCGCTGGTATTGGCTCGGCTCCGCCCGGCTGGACTCGCTTTTTTGTACTTATCCACTGGTCAAAACCCAGGACAAACCCGGGTTGAGTCCTACTATTTCTAGTACCACCTCTGTGGAGGTTCCAGGGCTGTGGACCCGGTACCATACCGGTGATGTGAAAACACTGCAGACGACTGATTGGTCAGGCAGAATGGTGTTTACTGTCTCTCTGGATACTGTCAATGCTGGATACCAGTTTAGTGGCACTTTACCTTCTCTTCTGTGTAACGTTATTTCCCAAACTCTCCTGTTATTTCCAGCAGTGTTCTGTCTTGCTGCCTTCAGCTCTGATGAAATAAAATCGATCCCTTTGCTCAGCCTCAACATGACGGTTGTTTTCAATCGTTTTGAGAGAAAAAAGTCTGCGGCTCCGCTAGGCCGGAGCCGCGGGTTTTCCTGGCGATTGGCCAGGCAGCCGGCTTCTCTTCTCCCTGTAGCGTACCCCCCGTCCTCGGCTATGCGGTGCGGTACGGAGGCATGTAAATAACAACAAATATCCAATCTCCTAGCCGATGGTCTCGTTTGCTCATGTAGGTCATATAGAGGCACCAGTATTTCATAACCAGTGTTTTGGCCCCGAGATTTACTCGCTTTTGGAGCCATTGGTACTTCTGCCTTGACTTCATTTTTCAGAACTGGAGGTTGTGGCTTGGCCCTTACTCAAATTCCTCTCAATTGTATTTGGTGAAGAGCAGTCAGCGTGGAGAGATCCACTGCACTGACTCAGACTCAGAAGAGAGGGGGTCTCCATCATCCACTA
Organism: Poromitra crassiceps; assembly: GCF_964638095.1. NCBI lineage: Eukaryota > Metazoa > Chordata > Actinopteri > Beryciformes > Melamphaidae > Poromitra > Poromitra crassiceps. The sequence continues at coordinate 38,615,736 of NC_139635.1, forward strand.
CCACCAGTCAAAACCATCAGCAGATGGGATCAGACCCGCCGGGAAAGAATGGCCTCACCACCCACTGCTAAATGACTCATTACAATAATTAGACTATTCCCATAGAAATTTATCTCTCACACACACACACACACACACACACACACACACACACACACACACACACACACACACACACACACACACACACACTCGCTCTCACTCAGACTCAAACGAACACGAACAAACCCCGCCCCCTTCTCCTCAGAGTTAGATCAGAAATGCCAGTCCAGTTGTTTTCAGTTCAATATGTTTTCTCTGTGATTATAGGCACTAGAGCAGTGCTGCTCGGGGTTAGCCAGGTCAGCCCAATACCAGACCTCAAAATATGCCTCTGCTAAACCATATACCCGCTTTTAAAGTCCAACAGCATTGTGCCAATTGTATTGTATTATCAACAAAGTAACACCATAAATGTTTAATGTGTCAGTTTTCCCTAAAACAGTTGTTTCACATAGGTCCTAAACTGGCCTCGTAGATACAGTATTATTATCATAAATCAAATATCTCTGTGGTTCTCAACCTTTTTGTAGTCTCGGGGATCCTGTCTGATAAGATTTAGTGAACCCCAGAACTGTCAGATTAAGATTAAGAGTGTGAAACCTATGAACAGAATAGTCATAGGCTATTACAATGTCACCGATGTCATGAATGTCCGATGTCATGAATATTACAATGAGAATTTACATTCTCTCAATGGGCTAACTTCTAGTTCAGACCTGTCAACTCTCCCATCTCTTTCTTGATGGACATCGTCTCTGTACCGAGGCACCACAAGCCAGCTGCCCGCTCTGCAGTTCAGCTCTCGTGGCTTCGCTCTGCCCCGCCATTGCTGCTTGCAGCTTTCTCGCTTTGAGCCCCTGCACAGAGCGCTATTCGCCCTGCCCCCTGGCTGCACAGAGCGCTGTTTGCCCCGCCCCCTGGCTGCACAGAGCGCTGTTCGCCCCGCCCCCTGGCTGCACAGAGCGCTGTTCGCCCCGCCCCCTGGCTGCACAGAGCGCTGTTCGCCCGCCCCCTGGCTGCACCCCTGGCTGCACAGAGCGCTGTTTGCCCGCCCCCTGGCTGCACCCCTGGCTGCACAGAGCGCTGTTTGCCCGCCCCCTGACTGCACAGAGCGCTGTTTGCCCCGCCCCCTGGCTGCACAGAGCACTCTTCACGGCACCCCCTGGCTGCACAGAGCACTGTTCGTCCGCCCCCTGGCTGCACAGATCGCTGTTTGCCCGCCCCCCTGGCTGCACAGAGCACTCTTCACGGCACCCCCTGGCTGCACAGAACATTGTTCGCCCGCCCCCTGGCTGTACAGAGCACTCTTCACGGCACCCCCTGGCTGCACAGAACATTGTTCGCCCGCCCCCTGGCTGCACAGAGCACTGTTCGTCCGCCCCCTGGCTGCACAGAGCGCTGTTTGCCCGCCCCCTGGCTGCACAGAGCGCTGTTCACCCGCCCCCTGGCTGCACAGAGCGCTGTTTGCCCCGCCCCCTGGCTGCACAGAGCGCTGTTCACCCGCCCCTGGCTGCACAGAGCGCTGTTTGCCCCGCCCCCTGGCTGCACAGAGCACTGTTCACGGCGCCCCCTGGCTGCACAGAACATTGTTCGCTACTGCCCCCTGGTTGCACAGAGTGCTGTGGGGCTGTGTGCTTGCGTCCCAGTGGTGCGGTGCTTAGTCACAATGTATTAATATCTCAGTTGCACCAAAGTGGACACTGCACTTCCTCAGGTTCCCAGCAACACAATCAGCAAGTAAGTCAATGGGATGAACGGTTCTCCAGATATGCGAACAACAGACATACAGACAGAGATGACTGGAGTTAGTAGAGAGATACTATTAAAACGTCCAAATCATTAAGGAACCCATTTGGGAGGAACAAATATGGTATTTGGTTTCAGGAACATATCTACTTGAAACCCACACTGCTGCGGTGATGTGCGACGGTATAAAAAAAATCTATATATTGTAGAACTGCAGGGATTATTTTCTCCTCTGGGATTTCAGCGGTTGTTGGATACACAACACCCGTTCAAATTCTACCAGGGGGATTAGACTTTTGCTGCTTTTCCTTCCCTCTTTGTCTTCTTCTTCTTGTCTTTTCTTGGCACCTTGCCCTCTTTATATGGCTGCGTGCGACGATGCTGATATGTTAGTTTGAACCTTTTCTCTTTGGGTGTATGCTGTACACACAGTACGCCATGCCTCTCTGGATAAGAACATCCATGAAATTGCCCATGTTTATCCTGCGTAAGTAACAGGATGGATGGATGGATGGATTGATGAACGTACAGAAGATGGAGAGATGATACAGGAGCTTGATGGAGAGAGAGATAGAGGGATGATACAGGAGCTTGATGGAGAGAGAGATAGAGGGATGATACAGGAGCTTGATGGAGGGAGAGATAGAGGGATGATACAGGAGCTTGATGGAGGGAGAGATAGAGGGATGATACAGGAGCTTGATGGAGGGAGAGATAGAGGGATGATACAGGAGCTTGATGGAGGGAGAGATAGAGGGATGATACAGGAGCTTGATGGAGGGAGAGATAGAGGGATGATACAGGAGCTTGATGGAGGGAGAGATAGAGGGATGATACAGGAGCTTGATGGAGGGAGAGATAGAGGGATGATACAGGAGCTTGATGGAGGGAGAGATAGAGGGATGATACAGGAGCTTGATGGAGGGAGAGATAGAGGGATGATACAGGAGCTTGATGGAGGGAGAGATAGAGGGATGATACAGGAGCTTGATGGAGGGAGAGATAGAGGGATGATACAGGAGCTTGATGGAGAGAGAGATAGAGGGATGATACAGGAGCCTGATGGAGGGAGAGATAGAGGGATGATACAGGAGCTTGATGGAGGGAGAGATAGAGGGATGATACAGGAGCTTGATGGAGGGAGAGATAGAGGGATGATAAGAGCTTGATGGAGGGAGAGATAGAGGGATGATACAGAAGCTTGATGGAGGGCTCTGTGTGACTGATCGATCATCCTGGATGCATATTGAGGAAAAGCGGTACGTCAAGAAGCTTTGATTGATGGTAGATTATTATAGATTTGACTCTGTGTGTTTTCATCTTTACTAGGTTGCTTTTGATCAAAGGACTTGTATACAGTTATGTATATAGTTTATAGTCATGTTATTATTATATTAAACACATAATATACATTGCCAGTCAAACGTTTGCACACACCCGATTGAATGTACAATGTTTTTCATTCTCTTAAAGCCATGTTGATCAAAAGGCTTCTGCTTTAGTTGATGTGTGAATTTCTTTCCAAAGCCTTTGTCTTTCCATCAAGGCAAAGTACGACTACTTTAAAGAATCTAAAATATATGATTATTTTTTTTATTCTTTTAACACTTTTTTCACTGCTATTCTAAAAGGTGGAAAACAGTAATAAATAGAGCAAAATGCGATGTGTCAGAACTTTTGAGTGGTAGTGTACATTAGGGCTGGCACGGATCACGGATAATCCGTGACCCGTACGGATCAGCCCCCACGGTTCGGAAACGCGGTTCGGTACATCAATGGTCCGCGGAAAAAGCACAGGAATGCGATCAGCGTGTTGCGGGCTGCACAAGATAACGAGAGCCACAACACACACACACTTTTCACGAACACATTATCACCGGATGTTGAAATGTTGCCTTAGGACACATAACAACAAAACAACACGTGGGGCCACTGAGTAGCTTAACGTAGCATCAACGTTATATTTCCAGACTCACCTGGTCTGGTCTGTACCCGTGTCAAATGACTGCAGGTTGTTAGCAAGCAACAGCTACGAAGTTAGGCATAGCAGTGCCACCTAAAACAGGAAGTTGGGTTGTTCTGCCGTCAGAGTAAAAGCATACATTGTGTCACTTATGAGAAAAAAATAGTTTTGAGCTGTGCAGGGCAACAAATGGTTAGAGAAGTATAATAGTATTAAAAAAATCTAATCAAAAATCTAATTTTGAGAGATTTTTTTTTTTTTTTTTTTTTTTTTTTTCTGACCGAAAAATCCGTGATCCGTGGCTCAAAATCCGTCACCCGATCCGATCCGTGGGTTTTCTGATCCGTGCCAGCCCTAGTGTACATATAAATACAGTATTTCAGGATGTACAGTATTTACAGTGCATACTGTACGTACGTACATACATACATACATACATACATACATACATACATACCGTACATACATATACATACATACATACATACATACATAGATAGATACATACATACATACATACATACATACATACATACATACATAGGAAAATACACGATTTATTAGAGTTTTATAGCTTTATTAACACCTACGATTTGTGTATAAAACCATCAAGCACGACATGGTAAACTCAGCATGAATACACAGAATGAACCTAATTGCTGTAATGGTGGCCCGTAGCTTCTTCTCTTCCAGCCTTGGAAGCAGCAGAACCACGCAGCGACTGTACATGATGTTTTATTCAACCCAATGTCTGCATTCCAAATTCCACATGATGAGAGCGGCTCAGTGATGAAACACCACGGAAGAACATTTTGTTGTCTAACAAGCGCTTTATCACTCCCTTCCCACAATGCATTTTGATCTTCCCAGCCTCCAAACTCGGCGCAACGAAAAAGCCGGAGCATGTAAAACAGAATATTATAATACGTCCTGTTTTAGCAAGTTCAAAACAATCTAAGTACGAGGAAGAGAGAGAAAATAACCAGCACGTAAACATCTCATGGTGCCTTTCTGGATGGCATGTATACTTGTAGGCCATACATTATTAATTGAGCCACCGTGTGGTGTAATCATGCTAAAGCGCCCCCTTTATTTGTCTTTTTTAGCTGACTCCTCTCTGCGTTCAGCAGACTGTGCGCTGAGCAGCTCATTTAATATGATGATGCCTGTCAAATGTCAGCTGCTGCCATTTTGATCAGCAAACGTTTTCACGCTGGGTTGCTAAATATGACACTTTCTCTGTCCCAGTAGCTGTTGACAATAGATTTCTGCCTTGCCAGCAAAAGCATTCTTCCCACTTGCATAAATAACAGTGATGTGAAATTGGGGGTGGTGGGGGTGGGGGTGCGTATAAAAAACCACATACAAAAAAAGCCAATGTATTTCCTAGGGATGCACCGATATCAAAATTTGGGCCGATACCGATAACCGATATTAACATTGCCGTTATGGCCGATAACCGATATTTACCGATGTCGATATGATCTGTATAAAAACACATTTCTATGATGATCACATTTTGTGCATAGTGAAAAACACATGTAAACACTGTGAATTTGAAAAAGTAATGCATTTCTTTATTTCCAAAACATTTGGCCGATGCAGATATGTAAAAAAATGACTAACATCGGCCCATACCGATATGATTGCTAATATATCGTGCATCCCTAGTATCCCCCCCCCCTCTTCTTCTTCCTACAAATACTTCATCATCAGAAAATCCATGGAGTCACAGTAGAATAGTGTGGAAAAACAAACAAGCAAAAACGACATGGCCTGGGGCTTCCTAATTGGGTTGCTTTATATGATCACCAACACATGTTACAACGAGACATACTGTAAATCCTGCTATTTGTTTCTCATTGCAGTCGTACCTGTAGCGCGTTCGTCACTGCAGGGAAGAAATCCCGCATTTATAGTCTTCCTAGTTTGCATCCATTATTCAGGAGCGGGAGTCTCCCCTGGGCAACGAGAGAGTGAGTTCTGAGACCTTTAAATGAATCAAAAAAGTTGGACCGCTGTGTCTCTCGGAATAATTTCAGAGAGACTCCGCGCGCACACACGCACGCACGCACACACACACGCACAGACACACACACACACACACACACACGCACACACGCACACACGCACACACACACAGACACACACACACCGCCAACAACAACCACTCCTTAAAATGAAATATGGACCAGGAGGACCTGCAGCAAGGCTTCAATAATTGTATTGTGTTTTTCATATGATGCATTCCTAATGAAACCACGCGTGTTTGTGTGTGTGTGTGTGTGTGTGTGTGTGCGTGCATGTGTGTGTGTGTGCTTGTGTGTGTGTGTGTGTGTGGGCCACAAGGAGATTGCAGGCCCGGCGCTATAGATAGCTTGAATCCAATCCCCCTTTATTCTCCTGGAAGAGATAGTGATGAAAATGGAGATGGGCCGTGACAATATCTGTGGCGCTCCTGCAAGACACGGAGAGAAAAAAGAAAAAAGGTTGCGAGTGTTTTAACATACAGTACCTTCCCTCCTCCTACCCACAATGCACCTCAACCGGAGCGCTCTGGGTGCCAATAGGCGGTTGTTTTACGGGGCCCTTCTCCCCCCGCCTCTCTGCGCGTCCGGCTGTGCGCCCCAGAGTGTGTGTGTGTGTGTGTGTGTGTACTGTACGTACTGTGTGTGTTTGGACATTTATGAAACACAAATAGCCACGGTCGCCCCCTCCGGTGACGCATGTTCCCACCTCATAACATACTGACTTGATTGCATGTGACTGCATGGAGTCATGCTAAATACACAATCTGCTGTGTGCGGACGTCTGTTGTGCACTGGCACAAAAGCCAGCGTCCGTGCAGCAGCATGAACCTCCATACAAGCTCTGCTATATAGCAGAGCCTGCGCTCTTCAAATCAATACCAAAAAACACAAGTCATCGCTCAACTCTCAGAGCAACCTTCCTCACCCTGCAGCTTCCCAATCAATGGAAGTCCTCCTGAAAGTAGTGGGACCAGTTCACTTATCTTGCCCCGAACTGCCCCCCAATGACAGTGAAATCAACAACTGCAGCAACAAAGCCTCCTCAGCCTTTGGGCGCCTCCTTACTCCTACAGGTTTTTTGAAAATGAAAATCTGAAGGTTAGCACCGAGGTTGCCGTGTACAATGTAGGTATGTGTCTCCACCCTCTTCTAGAAACATGGGCAACCATACAGACGGGCACATCACCAACCTGGAGGCTTTTTCCACACACACGCTGCCTCTAAAAGAAGTCCTCGGCCTGTCCTGGGAAGATCGTCTCCTTCATACAGAGCGTCTCTCCGTGCGTGGAAGCACCACTGGCTAAACCTCATCTCCCCCTGGATGCTATCAGCATGCCTGACCACCGTCTGCCCCGCCGAGGCCAACTCGGCGCTGCTAAACGGGCAGCCGGCAGACAAAAGAGGGGTTACAAGGACTACAGCAAAGACCCCAACCACCTAGAACCTCTAGCTATTGAGAGGACGGCCTGGCAGGTCACCAGAACAACTACACGACAGAACAACTACACGACAGAACAACTACACGACAGAACAACTACACGACAGAACAACTACACGACAGAACAACTACACGACAGAACAACTACACGACAGAACAACTACACGACAGAACAACTACACGACAGAACAACTACACGACAGAACAACTACACGACAGCATCCGGCAGAGGATGACCGAGTGTTACAACTGCCCAGCCACAAGCCACCTTCTGCAGGCTCTTGTGCTCGCCAAGGTGCTGAAGCCCCATCGACTGCTCTGCCTAAAGCCTGCTTTATACTCACCGTGCCGCGAAGGGCGCGGGGGCCGCAAGCGTCAAATGACGTCAATGTGTTGGCCGTGGTTGGGCGCTACCTCCGTAGGGCGCCCACCGCGTACCTGAAGATTTCTCACAGCGCGACCTCCGCACGGCTTCTCTCCAAACATGGCCGCTTTCGACCCACTGAGCCCTGAACACTGAGCTGTGTTTTCACCACATTTCTTGACCCCTGTGGTAGGCTAAACTTTGATTTGCAACTGTTCGTTTTTAGTCATTTCACCAAGTAAATGTGTTGTGTTGAGAGCATGTTTGAGAGAGATTTAAAAGCAGCACAGAGTAGGCTATCAGGGCTGAGAACTGAAACGGCTATTCAGTAAAAACAAGTTTGGTGCTTCATTCATGTGCTGATGTACGGTCGTTTTAGAGTGAAAGCGCACTCAGTACTGCACATAATAGCGTTTCATTGCGACTTTTCACGGGCTGTGAACTCCTGAGTATAAAAGCATCTGCCCCAGCGCGAGGTCCGCACGTGACTCGCGGAGCTCCACCTCACGGAGCCTTGCTCGAGTATAATGAGCCCTTAACCCATGCCGGGTTTTGAGAACTGTCCGCGGTGCTGAAGGCAGTAGCGCTCCAACCCCGGCCACCGCTGGGCAGAGTCCGCACCAGGTTTCCCCAATCTCCGGGGACCCGAAGGATCTCCAAGCGGGTTGCTGGCTTGCCACCGGCGGGAGTCAGTTGCCTATAGGAGATGGGTAGCTATCAGTCTGCAAATTACCTGTGATTTCATACACCTGTTTACGGGCGCCCATTTAACCTGTTGGTCCACAGACTGTCAGCGTGGTGTCTTGAGTCAACTGCTTGCTGTCAACATCACACGCATCCTTCTGTCTCCAACAGTGGAACAGCCAACCTCAGTCTGGTTCACCATTGACTTTTCTGGTTGTGAGTTATGCCCGCCTTTCCTCAGAGTAAGCCTGGAGGCTTTCCGTTTGTTCTCCACTCCGTTTTCACACCGAACTCTGAAGCCTCTTAGTCCCTCAGGGGATTTGGGATTCCTCGAGGAGAACTCTGTTTTGATTCTGAAACCTAAAGCTTGTTTTCCCTCTTGGGGATACTGACCCTTGAACTGTAATTGCGATTATCTTTTGAGTCGATAGAGGCTTTAAAACGCACCTTTTTGACCCAGCTACATCCTTGGGTCCAGCGTTTAGATGGCCGTCACACAGAGAGACGTGCCAAACGACATTGCCCGGGCTCCCATGCCACGCCTGCAGTGGAGTGTTGTGTGTCTCAGGCATTCAGCCTTCACAGCTCCATGAAGTGACACCAGCGCCAACAGCACGAGGATATCTGTTTGATGAGCTGAATATTTTTGCGCGAGTGACACAATAAATGCATTGGGGGGGGGGGGGGGGAAACGCGCACTCGCAGGCGCTGTCGGGCGCTGCCCACGCGACGGCTCCCAGAGGTTTCCGGGCTATTCGAGGACAGTGTTACTTACCGTATCTCCGTCGCCGCAAAATCTCATTCTGCTTTAGGAGGTGAGATAACACCGCGTGGGCGGCGATACACGGATGTGATAGAAGCATATAGTGTGAAGCGAAGGAATCGGGCTAAACGTTTAGCGGATTGGACAATTAGGGAATGCATTTTGCCAGCATCGAATACGTTTGAGCCAAGCGCCGTGTGACCTCGAGGGTTTTAGTGAAACGGCAATTAAAACAGGACGAGGCGTTTATCAAAGAGTCCAGCAGCAAACAAGATAAACCGAAATCAACCGCCGCAGCGCCTATCGTCTCATTGCCGGTCCCGGCATGAAGTTTACGCCAGACACAATTTAGTCTATCATTCAGAAAAGTCAAATTATCCTTCTAGTGTCGAACCTTTCGACTCTTGCACTGCACATTTAACAAGGTAGCGATTTTGTGTTGGGAGCTTTGTGCCATTCGGGAGCGCTGCCAGGGAGAGTGGAGGAGAAGCAGCCAGTTGATGGCAAAGGGCTGTGAGCAGGCGGTGCCAGACTCTCACAGCAACATCATTTAGGTGATTGGTCCTCTAGCCAGAAGAAATATGTTGCGTTTCTTATGGGAATAATGAGAGCAGCATGGAATGGTAAGGTATACATATACCTGAATTATTTCAACGAAGCCACTTTATGACATATTGAACCCTAAGAAATTGACTTTATTGATAAGAAATAAGAGTACCGCATCTTACTGGGGAATATTTCTCAAATAAGATGTTCCTCATTCCTCAAATGAACAACCCAGAGCTGCCATAGGAAGCAGAGAATGAAGAGATGCATAATGTCACATCAGTGTCAAACTAGGCATCCGCAATGAATTGTGGATCATCATATATCATGACAGAAGTTTCCACAATTTCCACAACCTGCCTACGAACATGAGGGTCCCAGGTTTGCGCCCCAGTGTTACCTCCGGCTTGGTCGGGTGTCCAAACAGGTACGATTGGCTGTGTCTGCGGGTGGGAAAAAATATATATAATAAAAACATTTCTACAATCATTAATAGATGTTCTGTAGTTATGGATACTGCTGCTCAATATAAGGGCGGCTATGGCTCAGGAGGCAGAGCGCGTCGTCCACCAACCAGAAGGTCGGTGGTTCGATCCCCGGCTCCTCCAGTCCGCATGTCGAAGTGTCCTTGGGCAAGACACTGAACCCCAAATTGCTCCCGATGGCTGTGCCAGCACCCTGCGTGGCAGCTGGCTGCCTTTGGTGTGTGAATGGGTGAATGTAGGCACATTGTACAAGCGCTTTGGATAAAAGCGCTTCATAAATGCAGTCCATTTACCATTTAGCTAAGAGCTGGGGCAAAACCTCAACATAATATTACCCATCTATCTTTCTAATCTAGAGACTACCTACATTTGCTCTTGGGTTCATTGAGACCAATAATCATGATCACAATATTAGGCCAAAAATGAGAAGAAAAACAAAAAAGCCATATCTAGATGCCCGACCAAGCTGCAGGTAACACGGGGGGCCTCGAACCTGCGACCCTCGTGGTGGTAGGCATCTATCTATTGGGAATCTATCAGTGCACTCGTCCTTGTGACGAAAAATACAGACTGCATGAGCAGTGATGAAAATAAAAATCTGAAAGCCAATGTGAACGCTCAGACTGAAGGATGGCGGCGTGCCGTGCACACAGGCTCTGGAGACATCCTCTATAGATGTCAGGGACTGGCTGTTGGATGCCCCCCTCCACCCCCACATTACGTTGTATCGCTGCGCTCCGCACACTACATAAGTGAGTCTGTGCCAGTTAACAGCCACTGCTGGTTTTTGAAGGCGGGGTTGAAATTGAAGGAGTGACAGGTCGTAGCACCGATGGTTCGAAAAATGGGCTGCGCCTCCCGTGTTGTCTGATCGCAAAGTCGTTATACTGATTGGAGAGGACTGAAGCCATCACTGGCATATGACTGGCCAAGTGAACGGTTCCCTCCCATAACCAGCCCTCTGAGGGAAAGTGTCCCAGACCCAGAGAGAGATCTGCAGCATGCAGTAACGTAGTGTATCAGCGTAGGAACTCTCATGGGTCTGGCGTTGAGACTACCGGTTAACTGTTTTTTTTTGTGTTTTTTTGGACCGCATTTCCATTACGTACAATGTTACTGCACTTGTGTGAACACTCACATTCATCCTTTCCCATGCATGCTCTATGCATCTGCAGGATCCTAAATGAGAGAGCAGAACAGATGTCCTTCTGTCTTGTCTCTGGCTATATGCGACTAATGAATATGCGTAAACCCAGCTTGCGCTGCCCCCGAACATCGCCATAACACATTTGAGCTTCCAGTATTCTCCTTTAACTAGACCTGTAACATTGTGTTCTAGCCCGGGAACCTGGCGAATCTGCCAGATCATGTTTTATTTGCTCTGGCAGATTTGCGAACTGTTCCGGTGATGTCAGGCTAAATGTATTCAGAACTCTGCACAAGTTTGTCCCAAAAAAAAAAAAATCCCTAAAACATGCAGCTTCATTTTTAACTTTGTGTGCAGTACAACTCTGTAAGATTGTGAACTGGTATGACTCCGTCTGAGTTCAGTTCATTTGCTCAACCAAGCCCCACCACTTAAGCTGTCCATATCTGAGGAGTGACGCAACACCGATGATGAAAAACCCAAAGATGAGAAGCTGATCATACTGATGTCTGGCACTCTCGTGGGGCGTGCGTGTATTTTGAACATCTCTGAAAGTAATTTTTTTCCGTCCTTTTCAAAATATTGTATTTTGGCATGTAAGTATGTAAGTAGGCCCTTGAATGATGGTGAAGCTAATGCTGATCATGGATCCTGAAGGTACCCCCGTACACTTATTACACTTATTGCCTGAAAACATTCAAGTACCTGGCAGAGGCATTTGTATAATTTTCGAACATCCAGGGCCCCATTGCAGTGGGGCCTGGTGGCATCGTCCCCCATGGGGACACTTTTTTAAGAATTTGAACAGCCCCCCTCCCCACCCCCCTCTTCTCTTGCCTCGTCTTTTTTTCCCTCCTTACATCTCTCTTTTGTCTCTGTCCTCTTCTCCTCTCTCCTACTCAGTTCAGCTTGGACAAAAGAACAGAGACACAGTTGAATAACTCATAACAACTTTAAAGGCTACATATGGAATTCGGTATGTGCTAATCAATCCTCCTCGGTCTCTTATAGAGTAAAACAAGACTAGGTCAAAAGCTAGTACATAGCTGGACTGTGTTCCAGCCGACCAATGGTGTACAGGAACTTCATCACTCACTCAGTCAGTGAAACATTCACGTTTATAGGTCCAGCCAAAAAAGCCTGATCAAATACAATCAAAACACAATGAGTTGAATCAAAAGCAACCTCATAGTACAGTGGAATCCGCTCACAGTGATCACGGTTATAGTGATCGATTTGACCCGTCTCAAGGTGATCACTGTAAGAGGAGTGCACTGTAGTCTTCTTTTGTTTCTTTATTAGATCCAGACTTGCCAGACTTATTTTAAGAAGCAAATGGATTCAGCCCTTCTCCTCGTAGACATATTACAGCTATAATAAAAAAAAGATCATTATGCTATGGGAAGGCCTAATCAATTTTGAATGGCTGGGAGAGTAGAGGTACTGTACACATTCAAAAATCTCATTCTTAAACACTTAAGGCTATTAATGTCTCTAATTGAAAATAATGTAGCTGTTTTATGCTTTCAATGTGCAGTAGCCCAAACAAATGGGAGGATGAACCTGATGACATTGACTTGACTATTTCCCATCTATCTGAATATAGAGATACATTTTTCTACCAATCAACAATCTAAGGAATCACACCTGTGTATAGTATTGTATTGATTAGTCGAGATCCCATGTGTTATAGGATCTCTGTTCATCCTTAAAGGGATAGTTCGGTTTGTTTGAAGTGGGGTCCTATCAGCTAGTCAGATACACTAATTTAATTAGGTACAGTGTTCTTGAAGCGGGGCGCAGCGTCGAACGAGATCCGGCACCCAGAGCAGCAGCATCACCAGCTTTTTCTCTCTAAGTCCTGGGGGTCAACAACTAAACAAAAAAACGTAATTTAGCCACCTAAAACAACGCCCACCTAAACAAATCGATATCCGTGTACATGCACGCTCTATTTTGACAATTTTTAGCGCTTTACTTTTCCGCAAAACAGCAGTTTCATTCGGCACTGCTTTTTCTCCCATCCGTACAACTACCGTATTCCTCCGCTCAAAGCCTGCACACAGCCGCAGCACTGGATTACTCCGCAGTTATTTGGGGGTAGGCTATTTTATTTCTCCCGGTTTGAAGACACAACAAATAGAATACACGGACGAAAATATGAGTGATTTTGATAGCGAGGATGATATGCCATTCACCTTGGTGACAAGAGGATACAATTATGAACCAGAGAGAATACAGAAGAGGAACTTTTGCAGAGAGTGAAGTGAACAGGCAGAGAGATGCGCCTCCTGTCTACATGCCTGGGTGCCCTGGCTGCAGACCTTTTTCACCATTCCCAGGATAAATTGTGGAAAACGTCCCAGACCAGAGAGGCCAGGTGACTTGTTGTCTCTAAAGTAAGTCAGTGTTTTGTCTCTCTTCTAAGCCTTCCTGTTTTGTAAACCGCGGCTCTGTGCTCTGTGCAGGCTTTTAGCGGAGGAATACGGTAGTTGTACGGTTGGGAGAAAAAGCAGTGCCGAATGAAACTGCTGTTTTGCGGAAAAGAAAAGCGCTGAAAATTGTCAAAATAGAGCGTGCATGTACACGGATGTCGATTTGTTTAGGTGGCCGTTGTTTTAGGTGTTTTAGGTGGCTAAATTACGTTTTAGTTGTTGACCCCCCGTACTTACAGAGAAAAGGCTGGTTTGGCTGCTGCGCTGAGTGCGCGGTCTTGTTCCACAATGCGCACTCACTCCTGAACACTGTACCTAATTAAGTTAGTGTATCTCACTAGCTGATAGGACCCCACTTCAAACAAACCGAACTATCCCTTTAAGCAGCTTGTGTCTGTGTGTGTGTGTGTGTGTGTGTGTGTGTGTGTGGATGGGTGGACGCGTGTGTGTGGGTACACGGGTATACAGATAGTGCAGTGCAGAGCCGTATATATAGAAGAGTCGCGACATCTCCATTCACTCCAATGGACCAGTTTTTTACTCTCAACATTTCCAGGAAGTAAGGTTCTGGATTAAGCAGCACTGTCGAGTTGCAGCAAAATGACAGTTTGTGATGTACTATGAAAGTTTTTTTTTAAAGAATCAAATTGTACATTATCAGCTTTATTTTAGCATTCAAAAGTAGCGCGAGACCCCTTCTTGGCTATTCATTGGCTAATGAGTCACGCATTTTGGATCTCAGCTAATGCCACTCTCTCTCCAAATTGCTCTGGTCCAGTGTACCTATTATATTGGTGATTTTTTTTTTATATATATTTTATTTTTTAATTTTTTTATATGCAATAAAGACACACAAGAAAAAAACAAAGACACACAAGCTCAGTCACAGGAAAGGAAAAGAAAGAAAAAGCATACACATATCAACATTACAACATCGTAGTGAGGTGCTACCATGATATATAGAATCCAGTGTGAGGAATAAACGAGATATCAGTTGGGTGAGTTACCCGTTGCCCCTAACCTCGTCCAAGTATGCCATAAATGGGTCCCAGATGGTAGAAAACTTCCTAAGTGAATTGGTCCTCAGGACCCTGAGTCTCTCCATACGTATAACAGAAACCATGTCTGACAGCCATAGCTGAAAAGAAGGTGGGGAGGGGGACTTCCACTCCCTTAGGATGAGTAGTATATATTGGTGATGATCTGTATAATGTGTTCTCTGTTCCTTTTTTTCTTTTTCCTATTTTTATTTTTCTTTTCTTCTTTTTCTTCTTCTCTTCTTTCTCCCTTGTTTTTGTGTGCTTTGTACATTTTACCACCAATACCTATAGTGTTCTGGGTTGTTGTGCTTTGACTGTTTTGATCTACAAAGGAAACAATGAAAAAGTATGAGACAAAAAACAACAACTCCTTAAGCATTGAGAAAAACAGTGTTTTATTTTGGTCTTGGCCTTTGTGGAGAGAATTTAGAAGTTGTTGTAATACCTCCCTCAAGACCTAGGGGGCGCTATCTGCAGTAAGCTGCTCTAATCTAGGACTTCCTGTGAGAGGAGAGAGGTCTGAAGTGATTCTGGGTCAGTCCCCAGAGACAGCAGAGAGGAGGAAGGGGGGGCTGAACCAGCGCTCTGTAGCTCTATAGACTTTGTTTTTGTAAATAAATCATTTTATACTTTTAAAATTCTAGTTTATTCGTTTTTATTATGCTAGAATAGTCATTTTACCACACCTCGAAGGGAGCTCAGTTTGCTCTGGTCTCGGTCCTGACTTGGTCTCGACCTCGCTTGGACCTGGTCTTGACTCAAACTCGACTTGGCTTGAGCGCGGAATTGACTTGGACTCAGCTACGGTGCTAAGAATAGTTGTAAAATGCTACTTCAGTGCACCGACTGCTGAGGTCATTTCTTTTTCCATTCAAGTAATATGAAGCGCAAAATGAGTCAATAGGATTTCCATTAGTCTGCCAGTCACTGACAGTTGACCTTTCCCATTAACAGAGGTGCATGAAGGCCCAGGGCCTCTCCCCTTCACTCGTCCCCTTCAGAACATGAGCACAGCATGTTGTACATGTCACCCTAGAGTAACCTTCTCAAACCAAAGGTGAGTCACCATCAATCTTACTGAGCCATGTCAAGGCCGCCATCCCTCCTGAGAGCTGACAGCAGAACAAAAAGCCGACGTTCCTCGCTATAAAAAGCTCCACTTGTCGGGAGAACGGCAGAGCGCATCGCGGACAGGGCCGGGACTCGGCACCAAATTGCCCCGAATTCTCATTTGTGGGCCATGGGACGTTTTAGTTTACCTCGATGCCATGATCTCGAGGCAGTGCGGATGAGCAGTGTTGCATACGATTTTATTGGCCGTTGCCCCGAAATGTCGCATGTCTGCCGAGGTGCTTTTTTTGGAAAGCCAGGACCGGTTGAGGCTGTCAAGCCTGTCTTCGGCAAATAATCGCAGTGCCAAGTCTCCATATTGATTAAATAGAGACTAATCACTGTCATAATCACGTCCCATTGGGGGCGGTGGGGAGGGGGGAGGATGTATTAAATCAGCAGGATTATCCAGATAACTGTGAAAAAGGCTTAACTGAGTCTATTACGTCTATAAATGTTTGGAATATTTAGTCGAAATTAACTTCAATATTTGCTCTTCGGGCGTTTTACAGTATTTTATAGACCGTTTCACCAGAATTCTGTTTCTATAGGAACAGTCAGTTTGGACTCAAGTTTATTTGCTGTTAGTTATTGTATAAGTAAATGCTGCAACAGGAAGTAGGGCTAGTGCCAATTAATTTAGAATGTTTATTTTGTCAAGTTGAAACGGTCTCTATACTGTGTGTTCTAAATGCTGCGCACACCTCATTCAGTCTCTTTAAATATCACTTGAAATACAGCGGTAATTTACCTTGGCAGGTGAACCAACGCTTCTCCCCCCACACGCCGTGTCGACTCAAGGAACTTTCAAATGTATGCTAATGAGCTTTAGAGTGATTGCGAAACTTAAAGAGTGTGTGTGTGTGTGTGTGTGTGTGTGTGTGTGTGTGTGTGTGTGTGTGTGTGTGCGCGCGTGTGTGTGTGTGTGCGTGCGTGCGTGTGTGTGCGTGTGTGTTATCTGTTGAGGTGTCTTGGATCATTGTCCACGTATGCAGAGTGTCTGTTATCCGCCTGAGACCAGCCTGGAGTCGGGTACCGTCAGCTGAGATGGCCGGTCGGGTGTGCGGTCTCTGGTCCTCCAAAATTATATTTCCAAATAGGCATTATTTTTGCGTTATTTTGCTAAACCGATTGCATATTGGGCTCTACTAGTTACGTTTGTCTGCTAAAACCTCATAAAGTGCCATATTAACCATAGATATTAACCATTATAGAGCCCCAACTAAACGGTTGCCTTGGGGGAAAAATGGCATCGCTGATTTTTCTACTGCTCCTTCAGTGGCGAAATGCATTCTGGGCAGTGTTGAATTATCGTACCAGAGGGTCAAAATGATCATTGTTGCAGGTAAATTATCGTACAAATACGATAATTACCGTACGTCTGGTGTTTTGGAAAATGTTCTGCTGTACACATTGACTGTATTCTTATTAATACAGTAAGTACAGTAGCCCGAATGATGTCACAGGTGTTACCTGCCTAGATGGTGTTTGTTTTTTTAGGATGTGCATTATAATGCCACCTTTTTCCCCACATTTCTGCCCTGGGGGCATGTTAAAATTGAGTTTTTGTCTTTTTGGGGTATTTTCATAACAATCTTTAGCCTTAACTGTAAAAAAAATATATATATATATACCTGCACGCTCTTATAGGAAGAAATACATTGACACACTACTCAGAGCATCTCTGTTTTCAACCCGGGCGGATGAAACCGCCGCATCTCCGGAACAAAAGTCCACTTTGGCGGAATCAGTGAAAGCGTACTGTACTGTAAAGCGTACTTTCTGAACATATTCTGTCATTGAAAGAAGAGAGCATTGAGGGCGCTTCAGTTTTGTTCTGGATGTGTGGAAGCAGTTGTTGCTCCTTTGGTTTGGAGTTGCTGGGTGAAGAGTTTGAAGGCACTCTTCAGGCAGAAGAATTCCAAAGCTTCAAAGATCATAACAAAAACAACTCCAGCATGTTCCAAACATGCTATGGCCTTCACCGGGAGCTAGCACGCAAGGTCTTCTTTTAACAGGCTCTCCTGGAAGCTTTCTGTATAGAATGACTGTGTCAACTTTCACTTACGGTAGATTAAAAAAAAAATGTACCCAAAAAAATGCCGTCACAAAGTTTCCGTGTTCCTGCAGTGTGTCAGTGAACCAATGTTTGGCACGTCGTGTTCTTATCAAGGATGTCAGAAAAGCCTCATCCGCTGTCATGATTCGCACTAGGGAGCGCCATCACATTCATTAGTTGCCATTGGCCTGGTTATTTTTAGAACAATGCTGTTGTAGCCTCCTAAAAGAGAGCAGAATAAAAGTGCTACTGCTGGATAACTTTAGTGAGGTATTGCTGCCTAAAAATATATATGGATTGACTAGATCATTGAAAAAGAGACATGATTAAAAGCTGCCAGAAGAAGATTTATATATTTTTATTCTAGGTCGAATAATAATAAAGAGAGGTGCACGAGGAAACTTATTTAATGAACACAAAATAGTTGAAATGACCTCCCCATGTCACTGTCTTGTGTTTCTGTGTGTAGGCGAATGCCTTTGCCTGGATGGCTACATGAAGGATCCAGTCCACAAACACCTCTGCATCCGCAATGAGTGGGGGCCCAATCAAGGGTAAGTTATGATAATCACCCCATGATAGTATATGATAACTCATTATCAGGGCAAAACATCATAGAGTAAGTTATGATAATCACCCCATGATAACTTATGATAACTCATTACCAGGCCAAAACATCATAGGGTAAGTTATGATGATCACCCCATGATAGCTTATGATAACTCATACCAGGCCAAAACATCATAGGGTAGGTTATGTTAATCACCCCATGATGATAGCTTATGATAACTCATTACCAGGCCAAAACATCATAGGGTAAGTTATGATAATCACCCCATGATGATAGCTTATGATAACTCATTACCAGGCCAAAACATCATAGGGTAAGTTATGATAATCACCCCATGATGATAGCTTATGATAACTCATTACCAGGCCAAAACATCATAGGGTAAGTTATGATAATCACCCCATGATGATAGCTTATGATAACTCATTACCAGGCCAAAAGATCATAGGGTAAGTTATGATAATCACCCCATGATAGCTTATGATAACTCATACCATGCCGAAACATCATATGGGGGGAGGATCATGCCAGAAGAGTATTAAGCATGGCCATTGATTTGCTTTGGGAACATAAGAAATGTCAGGTTGCAAAAATGGCTATTAAAATCCTATGTCACATACACAGATTCATAAGAAACTAATTACTGTAGTTATATACACTCCTACATACATACTGTATATACATATACATTTTTTATTCACCTTTCTGGCTTTGGGCAGTTTTTGTGTCATTCTGTTTTGATGCCTTCATGCTTTATTTGTAAGCTGTGTCCAGTTTGTCATCACAGTACATTCTATCACTTTTAGGCCTACTGGATACTGTGGAAATGCCAACAGAACTAATAGCCTGCTCTCCTCGTTAAGGCAAATACAGGCCCTTCCATTATTGAAAGCTTTACGGTGAACACGAGTAGATGTCCTTCAGCGATGATGGCGGTTCAGTAATGGCGTGGTTCTTCTGGCATGCTCATCTGGCTTTCTCTGTCTGCTCATCTCTGTGGGTGCAAGGTCACACTACTCATCACATCATATATTAGAATAATGCTTCCAAGTGATGGCGTGATATATTTTGGCATCCAAAAATGCTGCTTTAGACACTGGCCCAGAAACACATATACTGCAAGTGCTTAATTGGGTTCACATCTAGTTGTTGAAAAGTCCTTGACATTTGTCTAACACCGTTGCCATAGCGCCAACCACTGGGTCACCACTCACTGATAGGCTGCCATCCTAGAAGCTACCCCTCACATCAGACAAGTCATGTGTTATGCGCCTACAGTACAAGGCACCTGTACCAAAAATGCATGCACCCACGGTACTGGATGGCATTTTGGACTCTGCAAATCATTATTCAAAAGACACCAATGATTGAGGCCATATCCATGTGCCAACACATAAAAATAAAAATAAAATAAAAATAATAATAATAATAATAATAATAATAATAATGATAGTAAAATAAAATGCCTCGGTAGCACCGTTTCTTTTGATGGTCCTTTAAAAAATCGACTGACTCGTGTGTGAGATGAAGCCGGTCGCCGTTGCAAATAAGAGTTTGTTCTTAACACATTGACTGCCAGACGTTTTTTTTTGCTGTAGATAGCTTCTGCCAAGCCGTTTTTTGAGGATTATGGCTCATTTTATAAGAGCCGAGGATTCGTTTCAGCTTGGAGTTTGTGAACATACAATATCTCAAAAGTACTAATAGAATGTGTACTTTCTCTGTCTAAAAGAGTTAGTTTGTAGAGTTAGTAGTTATGTAAGCATTAGCAGTTGAATACAGCATGGTTTTAGCGTGAAAAAGAATATTCAGAGATAAACGGCTTTTTGTGAAATTGGATGGAACTGTCACTTTAACCATTCATTTTTGGCTCTCTCTCTCTCTCTCTCCCTCCCCCTCTCGCTCTCTCTCTCTCTCTCCCTCCCTCTCGCTCTCCCTCCCTCTCTCTCTCTCTCTCTCTCTCTCTCTCTCTCTCTCCCTCCCTCTCGAGTTGCTTCAACTCCGCCCTCCGTGGGCGGACAAGCTTGTCACCAGTCAGTGCTTTGCTGCTCTCCTGTGCCTGTCTGCACAGCCGCTGTTTGAGGAAGTCGGGATGGACTCACTCGTTTGGAGTTTTGGTTGAGAGAAGCTTTTGCGATTCTGGTCATATTTATGCTGCGTGTTTCAAAGTGTGTTCGTCCACCTGTAATCTATCACCCGATCATAGTAGATCGGCTGAATCTATTATGTAAATTTGCAATCCCGCATCGCCAGCAATCAGCGCGAAAAGGAGAATGGCTGGGCTGAGAATGGCTTGACAAGTTAAAAAAATGCTTTCCTTCCTCTAGCAAGGAGAGCACTGTTGCCACTTAGTGGGTCGGTGGAATGGGTTGTAAACGTTCGGTGGCTCCAATAATTATATAAGAGATGTAAAAGGCTTAGATGCACAACCCACCGTCAAAAAAAAAAAATCGATGCCAAAAACGTGTAAACACGTTGTTGGCAGGGAACAGCTGGATTCTGAAAACGTGTTCATACGTTGTTGGCAGTGAATGAGTTAACGACTCGCCTGTGTTAAATAAAGGTTAAATATATTTTTTTGATGTATCTGAGTGAATGTGGGAATAAAGGTGAGAGGGGAGACGGTCTGTGCTTAAAAGCATATTCCCAGCGCTCGATGAATAATTTGGTCGACTGAGATGATGATTGTTTTTTGTGTTTACTGGCTATATCGCTTCAAGTGTTCTGATTGAATAATTCATATCACATTTATTGACTTTGGCATTGATCGGTGTGCCAATTCCTCCCGTTAGATCAGGACACTGACGGGGGCAGCAGGCATCTCGCAGGGTTGTGTGGGTGCAAGGAGGAAAAGTGCATCCCGATCGACCCAAAGTCTGAGTCGCAATCCATTTATCGAAATGCGAAGGTGCACACTGCTTGATTTCCATATTCATGACAGCAAGAAGAACACATCTTGTAGGAGGCCCCGCGCGAAACCACGCCGCGTGTAACTCCAGGCTCTTAATCGGTGGAGTGCACTGCATGCTTACTTACTGCATGCTTAGCAAAACAATTGAAATACCGCCGCACCGCTAGAGTCAAGTTCTGACTCAGGCCCCGGGGTGAATATAATACCCAACAAGAACAGGCAAGCCTAGTTTAGCCAGACCGCGAATGCAGCCTGTGGGGAACATCGTCTGTCTGAAACATTTGACCCTTGTCTTCTGTCCATAAATGGTACTGAAGCCTCTTCTTCTTCTCGCCTGATATCAGACTGAATTGTCAACTTGTTACACTCATTTCCAACTCGGCTCCGTGGAGTGGGCAGATTCTAAAGTCTGGCCCCAGGCAACTCTTTTTCCATAGATTACAGAAGATACTTCCTCCCTGATGAATGTCAAGGGTGCAACATTCTCAGGCTCTTGAGTAGAGCACTGCCCTGTGCCCTGGAAAAGGTGCCGTGGCATTATGGGAACTGGATTGCAGTGCTGTGAATGTACACATATAGGAGACTTTCAACATTGTGGAATCAGTCGCTTGGCTTCGAACTTGAACGCTGTCGAACAGGTGTACTGCCGCTATATAAACTATGAAGCTTAATGTAATCCAAACCTTAATACGTCCATACATCTGTGCATACCAAGCAGGTGCATTTTGAAGCCAATAAGGAAGTGTCAGTAGGTGCTAGATAGGGGTGTCACGATACACTCAGTTCACGATACGATACGATACACGATATTGGGTTCACGATACGATATTTTAACAATATTTCTTTGCGATCGATTTGTAAGTTGAGGGGGCATCCTCCACGCTAATTTGAGTCATTTCACCATTTTCATCCTCCGTGTCTGTTCAAACAAAGCAATGGAAAGGAGAGCGAGCATGCAATCAGATGCAGATCAGTGCCACCATGTTCAGCTTCTTTTTCTCGCGATATGAGATTTCATCTCATCGATACATATTGTCACATTTTGATATCGCGATATATCGTGGGACGATATATTGTTACATCCCTAGTGCTAGATGCCAAAAACACTCCCAAACCATTCCAACTCCATGCAAGTGAACGGGACCACGACAGCAACTTCTCACTCCAAATATACAGTAAAGTCATTGCATATTTAGGCGAGAGGTTATGGTCCCGGTAGGGAGCGAGTCCTCACCCCAAGTGAGGGAGTTCAAGTATCTCAGGGTTTTGTTGTCAAGTGACGGGACGACAGAGCGCCAGATGGGCCGGAGAACGGGAGCAACATGAGGGATAATGCCTTTGCTTTAGCGCACCGTTGTGACGAAAAGAAAGCTGAGCCAGAAGTCAAAGCTCCCGATCTACCTGTCAATCTTCAGCCCAACCCTCACCTATGGTCATGATGACCGAAAGGATGCGATCGCGGATTCAAGCGGCCAAAATGGGGTTTCTTTTGGGATAGGGTGAGAAGCTCAGTAGGGTAGCGCAAGTATTTATCGACAAGGCAGACAGAACAACGGATCACATCAGTGACGGAGTTTTGACGGAACTGGCGGATCCGATCCGTTCATTTGCGATACCCCAGAAAACCTCCCTCTTTTTCACAGCCTAACGTCGTCAGGTACTGTATGTGGCGTAGCTCATTTCCCCGATGCTTCCCGTGTCTCCCTGTCAGCAGAGTAGGTGACAGAGCGGCCATCCTGGCCCTGTCTCCCTGTCAGCAGAGTAGGTGACAGAGCGGCCATCCTGGGGTGACTTCAATGTTTAATGACCAGGGAGCCTCCGGTATTGGAAAAGCCGCTGCCCCTCTCTCTCCCTAGATGCGCCTTTTTGCTTACAGGAGGAGTTCACTCCGAGTGACATCGGGGCCCTGTCACTACCCCTCCTCACTCTACATCAGGGCCCTGTCACTACCCCTCCTCACTCTACATCAGGGCCCTGTCACTACCCCTCCTCACTCTCTCACTCCGCAGACTGTTTAGTCTCCGAGCTGCCAGTCCCAATGCATCTCCATCATTCTCTCTCTCTCTCTCTCTCTCTCTCTCATTTTTGTCTCATCCTGTCTTCATCTCTTATCCCCGCCACTGGTGAATAGATATGAGCCAAAGTCACATTGCATGTCAGCTGCTGGGGAGCACATTTTTCAGTCAGAGTGTTTACACACAGCACACATCATAATGCTGCCTTTGATTTGTGGGGCTCACTGGAAGGCAGGAGTTGCACCACAGCTCAGGATTCTAGGCCATTTAGATTAGGGGAGAACAGAGTGTGCTGAAACATTTAAAGGTCACTTCCTTTTCATTTTAACACAGTTTTGTTCTCTCTTTCTTTTTTGTCTTTGGCGCCCCCCCCAATCTCTCTCTCTCTCTCTCTCTCTGTCTCTGATCTATTCTGTTTTGTTTCCATGCCAGTCCCTGGCCTTACACCATCTTCCAGCGCGGGTTTGATCTTGTGATGGGAGAACAACCCTCTGATCGCATCTTCAGGTAAGAACTTGACAAAACTTTGTTTTCCGTCTAAGCAGATATTCCGTTGGGGTACATGCGGTCCTACGAGGCAGAGATGGCACATTTAAAATGTCTCTCCTTGTCCATTATTCTCGTCCTCGCTCTGTGTGCCTCTCTCGCTCTCATGGTGAAGGGATGCAGCTGCTCACACTGTCATTTTGAAAAGGGGCCATGTAATGGAGTGAGAGATGAGATTCTCAGCCTGGAAAGGCAGAGGCAGTTCATCTCCTCTCCCTCCAAGACTCTCCGGTCGAATACTCAGTGCTGTGTGATGCTGACAAGTCCAAGTGTCCAGACAGCGTTAGGCATACGCACACGCCTCCTGCCACGCCCCCCGGGGTCTGGAAAGCACTTTAGTCAATTGATTAGAAATGATTAGTCAGTTTTGAATGCGAGGCATACTGGACTGTAGTTTGGACTAACAATCAGTGCCACTCTTTCTTATTTTAATGACAGTGCTGATTACTGCAACAGCATCACCATTTCCTCTGCTTAATCTTGAAGAAGATACACAGTCGTTTGCATTTACTATTGTTTTTGTCATTGTTAGAGAATGGAATTTCCGAGTAAATCTCCAATTGTTTACTTTATAATTGTTGCAATAACCTCATAAACAAGATGGCTCCTGGAGGCTGCCTTCCAAGTTTACAGATATTCGTGGACTTGGCTTGAGTGGGTTGGATGAGTTCCCCAAAAAAACTGCTTTAAGAGCTAGCTTTGGGGTTGGTCAGTCCCCAGACTGAGGCAGATCATTTAGGCAAAATAACAATACTCCAAACACAAACTCCAGTGTAGTCTCGTCCTTAGAGGTCATTGTCTTACCTAGATAAACTTTTGAAACATCCCACAATATGCAAACATTTCAGATTCTTTTAGATATCAGACGACAGCTCAGTAAGGAATTATGAAATTAATTCAGACTTACCCAAATACATATTGCCAGAGAATGTTATGGTAATAAATATACTTTCATAAGACATCTTCCTGGACTCCTGGCTTCAATTCATTTGGTTTAGATAGGCTGTTATAATTATCACATTAGCGGATGAAGAGTGGAAATTCCATTCTCTAACAGTCATCTATTTCTATGTTGTATTTATTTTTTACAATTCCTTCAGGATATGTGTAGTGTTTCTTTTGTTAAATTAGCTTTATCCTATTACTTCACCCAAGCAAACATTTCAATTGTCGAGGTTTAACTTCATCAGGAATGAGGAAATTGAATATTACAGTCAGTCAGTCATCCACATTATTCCCTCTCTCTGAGTAAATATGCACAGAAGAGAGAATATATAATAATGTACTGGACAGTTGATAGAAGGCCTCTGTTCGCTGTCCATTGGTTGCCATGTGTACCAGATGAACATTAGGGATGCAGGTGGTGACTAATTAGTCTATATTTTGTTTTTGCTTAGACTAGTCGACTAGTCTACAAGTAAGAAAAGACTCAGAAAACAGCCAAAACTGAGAGCAATTTAATTTATATGGTTAAAACGTCCGAAAAGATATTGCTTGTATTTAAGAGCTATTTGAAACCGCTAATTACGTTCGTCATAATCGTCAATATCCAAATCATCTTGCGCTGTTTATGAACATTGCAAACCTCTGTGTCGGTAACGCCTCTGTGTGTCGGTAACGCCTCTGTGTGTCGGTAACGCCTCTGTGTCGGTAACGCCTCTGTGTCGGTAACACCTCTGTGTCGGTAACTCCTCTGTGTCGGTAACACCTCTGTGTCGGTAACGCCTCTGTGTCGGTAACTCCTCTGTGTCGGTAAGGCCTCTGTGTCGGTAACTCCTCTGTGTTGGTAACTCCTCTGTGTTGGTAACTCCTCTGTGTCGGTAACGCCTGTGTGTCGGTAACTCCTCTGTGTCGGTAAGGCCTCTGTGTCGGTAACGCCTCTGTGTCGGTAACGCCTCTGTGTGTCGGTAACTCCTCTGTGTCGGTAACACCTCTGTGTCGGTAACTCCTCTGTGTTGGTAAGGCCTCTGTGTCGGTAAGGCCTCTGTGTCGGTAACTCCTCTGTGTGTCGGTAACGCCTCTGTGTCGGTAACGCCTCTGTGTCGGTAACTCCTCTGTGTCGGTAAGGCCTCTGTGTCGGTAACACCTCTGTGTCGGTAACTCCTCTGTGTTGGTAACTCCTCTGTGTTGGTAAGGCCTCTGTGTCGGTAAGGCCTCTGTGTCGGTAACGCCTCTGTGTGTCGGTAACGCCTCTGTGTCGGTAACGCCTCTGTGTCGGTAACTCCTCTGTGTCGGTAAGGCGTCTGTGTCGGTAACACCTCTGTGTCGGTAACTCCTCTGTGTTGGTAACGCCTCTGTGTCGGTAAGGCCTCTGTGTCGGTAACGCCTCTGTGTCGGTAACTCCTCTGTGTCGGTAACTCCTCTGTGTCGGTAACTCCTCTGTGTTGGTAACACCTCTGTGTTGGTAACTCCTCTGTGTTGGTAACGCCTCTGTGTCGGTAACGCCTCTGTGTGTCGGTAACGCCTCTGTGTCGGTAACGCCTCTGTGTCGGTAACGCCTCTGTGTCGGTAACTCCTCTGTGTTGGTAACTCCTCTGTGTTGGTAACGCCTCTGTGTCGGTAACGCCTCTGTGTCGGTAACTCCTCTGTGTCGGTAACGCCTCTGTGTCGGTAACGCCTCTGTGTCGGTAACTCCTCTGTGTCGGTAACTCCTCTGTGTCGGTAACGCCTCTGTGTTGGTAACTCCTCTGTGTCGGTAACTCCTCTGTGTCGGTAACGCCTCTGTGTCGGTAACGCCTCTGTGTCGGTAACTCCTCTGTGTCGGTAACGCCTCTGTGTCGGTAACGCCTCTGTGTCGGTAACTCCTCTGTGTCGGTAACTCCTCTGTGTCGGTAACGCCTCTGTGTTGGTAACTCCTCTGTGTCGGTAACTCCTCTGTGTCGGTAACGCCTCTGTGTCGGTAACGCCTCTGTGTCGGTAACTCCTCTGTGTCGGTAACGCCTCTGTGTCGGTAACGCCTCTGTGTCGGTAACTCCTCTGTGTCGGTAACTCCTCTGTGTCGGTAACGCCTCTGTGTCGGTAACTCCTCTGTGTCGGTAACTCCTCTGTGTCGGTAACGCCTCTGTGTCGGTAACTCCTCTGTGTCGGTAACTCCTCTGTGTCGGTAACTCCTCTGTGTCGGTAACGCCTCTGTGTCGGTAACGCCTCTGTGTCGGTAACTCCTCTGTGTCGGTAACGCCTCTGTGTCGGTAACGCCTCTGTGTTGGTAACGCCTCTGTGTTGGTAACTCCTCTGTGTCGGTAACGCCTCTGTGTCGGTAACGCCTCTGTGTTGGTAACGCCTCTGTGTCGGTAACGCCTCTGTGTCGGTAACACCTCTGTGTTGGTAACTCCTCTGTGTCGGTAACGCCTCTGTGTTGGTAACGCCTCTGTGTTGGTAACGCCTCTGTGTCGGTAACGCCTCTGTGTTGGTAACGCCTCTGTGTGTCGGTAACGCCTCTGTGTTGGTAACGCCTCTGTGTGTCGGTAACTCCTCTGTGTTGGTAACGCCTCTGTGTCGGTAACGCCTCTGTGTCGGTAACGCCTCTGTGTTGGTAACGCCTCTGTGTCGGTAACACCTCTGTGTCGGTAACGCCTCTGTGTCGGTAACGCCTCTGTGTGTCGGTAACGCCTCTGTGTCGGTAACTCCTCTGTGTCGGTAACACCTCTGTGTGTCGGTAACGCCTCTGTGTCGGTAACACCTCTGTGTGTCGGTAACGCCTCTGTGTCGGTAACGCCTCTGTGTCGGTAACGCCTCTGTGTGTCGGTAACGCCTCTGTGTCGGTAACACCTCTGTGTCGGTAACTCCTCTGTGTCGGTAAGGCCTCTGTGTCGGTAACTCCTCTGTGTCGGTAACTCCTCTGTGTGTCGGTAACGCCTCTGTGTCGGTAACGCCTCTGTGTCGGTAACACCTCTGTGTCGGTAACTCCTCTGTGTTGGTAACGCCTCTGTGTCGGTAAGGCCTCTGTGTCGGTAACTCCTCTGTGTTGGTAACGCCTCTGTGTCGGTAACACCTCTGTGTCGGTAACACCTCTGTGTCGGTAACTCCTCTGTGTCGGTAACGCCTCTGTGTCGGTAACTCCTCTGTGTCGGTAACGCCTCTGTGTCGGTAACACCTCTGTGTGTCGGTAACGCCTCTGTGTCGGTAACGCCTCTGTGTCGGTAACGCCTCTGTGTGTCGGTAACGCCTCTGTGTCGGTAACACCTCTGTGTCGGTAACTCCTCTGTGTCGGTAAGGCCTCTGTGTCGGTAACTCCTCTGTGTCGGTAACTCCTCTGTGTGTCGGTAACGCCTCTGTGTCGGTAACGCCTCTGTGTCGGTAACACCTCTGTGTCGGTAAGGCCTCTGTGTCGGTAACTCCTCTGTGTTGGTAACACCTCTGTGTGTCGGTAACGCCTCTGTGTCGGTAACGCCTCTGTGTCGGTAACGCCTCTGTGTGTCGGTAACGCCTCTGTGTCGGTAACACCTCTGTGTCGGTAACTCCTCTGTGTCGGTAAGGCCTCTGTGTCGGTAACTCCTCTGTGTCGGTAACTCCTCTGTGTGTCGGTAACGCCTCTGTGTCGGTAACGCCTCTGTGTCGGTAACACCTCTGTGTCGGTAAGGCCTCTGTGTCGGTAACACCTCTGTGTTGGTAACGCCTCTGTGTCGGTAAGGCCTCTGTGTCGGTAACTCCTCTGTGTTGGTAACACCTCTGTGTTGGTAACTCCTCTGTGTCGGTAACTCCTCTGTGTTGGTAACTCCTCTGTGTCGGTAACTCCTCTGTGTTGGTAACACCTCTGTGTTGGTAACGCCTCTGTGTCGGTAACACCTCTGTGTCGGTAACTCCTCTGTGTTGGTAACGCCTCTGTGTCGGTAACGCCTCTGTGTCGGTAACTCCTCTGTGTCGGTAACTCCTCTGTGTTGGTAACTCCTCTGTGTTGGTAACTCCTCTGTGTCGGTAACTCCTCTGTGTCGGTAACGCCTCTGTGTCGGTAACTCCTCTGTGTTGGTAACTCCTCTGTGTCGGTAACGCCTCTGTGTCGGTAACGCCTCTGTGTCGGTAACACCTCTGTATCGGTAACTCCTCTGTGTCGGTAACGCCTCTGTGTCGGTAACTCCTCTGTGTCGGTAACGCCTCTGTGTCGGTAACTCCTCTGTGTCGGTAACTCCTCTGTGTTGGTAACGCCTCTGTGTCGGTAACGCCTCTGTGTTGGTAACTCCTCTGTGTTGGTAACTCCTCTGTGTTGGTAACGCCTCTGTGTCGGTAACTCCTCTGTGTTGGTAACTCCTCTGTGTTGGTAAGGCCTCTGTGTCGGTAACGCCTCTGTGTTGGTAACTCCTCTGTGTTGGTAACGCCTCTGTGTTGGTAACTCCTCTGTGTTGGTAACGCCTCTGTGTCGGTAACTCCTCTGTGTTGGTAACTCCTCTGTGTCGGTAACGCCTCTGTGTCGGTAACGCCTCTGTGTTGGTAACAGCCACCTAGGACGCCGGCATCAAGCGAAACATCTCTGGGAAGCGCTTTGATACACCGCTCTCCCCGTTAGCACGTCTTCTGCAGGGGAACCTTCTGTCCGTCCAGCTGCACAGTTTAAAGTCTCTTTGTCCTCCAACTGCTCCCACACAGCCACACACAGCCATCCATCCTCATTTCAATGTTTCGGGCTCTCCGCTTTGAACTTCGCCAACCAGCTACATCGCCTCCAAACGTCGGAGGGGAAAACAGACCTTGAATCTCAATGAGCGCTCGGAGGGCACAGCCATCAGCTCATTTGCTTAAGCAGACATTAGCATTGAACACAGGCAAATGAGGCAATTAAAACAGCGCTGGTATTAGAGAGTAAAATGAAATAAAGCAACAACAAAAAAATGCAAGTGCAACTTCACTGCGAGGTGGAGATAAATGCTGAGAATCAGCATTACACACTCTCTGTGTTTGTCATTGACACTGTATTAGTAGCCCGGAGTTACTGTGAGCACTGCAAACATGTTTCCTACTCCAGCAGTGTTTTCCTGTGGGACCTCTTACTGTTCTCCACCACCGCTCTCTCCGAGGACGACAGCGTTAAGTCATATAGTTAAGTCATATAGTTAAGTCATATAGTTAAGTCATATAATTAAGTCATATAGTTAAGTCATATAGCAGCGTGCTCGTCCCCAGGTGTCTATTACTGCATAGAGGAGCGCTTGTTAAGTGGCTGCTAATTCGTACTTTGGTCACCCCCGTAGACGTCATACTGCATCACAGCGAATGTGAGCACTCCTCCACTGCACTGTGGGCACCATAATAGCCTGGGTTGGACTGGCTAAAAGACTTGTGAGACTAGTGGCAATGGCTTCCTGAGAAGTGATATGGGAATACAATCCACTTTCAATAGACTAGCGAGCGGAAATTCAATGCATTATATTCCAGCGAATGGAAGGACACGAGTTTGAGCCATAACACTCGAGTTCTTAAACAAGGGCCTAATTGGACGCATGCAATTAAGCGTTCCATTTCGAGAGAGGTTTAATCACTCTGCGCTTAAAGCAACTGGTAATGCATGCAGTCCCCCCGCCATCCACTGCCCTTTCTTTATGCCAAGTTAGCATTTTATGAAATGCAAATTGAACAATGTGAATAAGGGAATGTGTTTAGTCTGCAGAAAAACGGTTTAAACAGTTTAATCAACAAGTTCCCTCTTTTGTACTACAAGTATGCATGCATAATTCATGGGCCGCTAATAATGCATTTGATGCTAATCTGCGTGCGCTGTTTAACTTAAAGTTTAAAGTATTACATTTCATCGGCGGCGTGTTTAAAGATTGATGAGATCCATTGACTCACAAAGAAAGAATTGTTTTAGAGTCTTTGTTCCGGACATCTGTTGTTTACAGATTTATAGGCCTGCGTTCTCTCTGGAGGAAATGTTACTGGCCCTTTTTGTCTGGGTTCCACATTTAGTATGCATGTAGTCCATTATGACACAGTCCTTCTGTTCCACAACTACTTATGCAAAAAAGGATAAATTTAGTGGGCCTTGATACCATTGTACCAAATCATTAATTCAGCGAAATTGTTGTGCTGTAGCTATTTTTATGCCTCTGCCGGCGATAGCCAGGCCAGAGGCATTATGGATTTGGGTTGTACGTCCGATGTTCGTTAATGCGATATCTGAGGAACGACTCGACGGAATTTCATCAAATTTGCCTCAAACATCGACTTGGACTCAAGGATGAACTGATTAGATTTTGGTGGTCAAAGGTCAACGTTCAAGGTCACTGTGACCTCACGAACGCCATTCCCAAGGTTGTTAACGCGATATCTCAGGAACGGCTTGACAGAATTTCTTCCAATCTGACTC
Source organism: Poromitra crassiceps (assembly GCF_964638095.1). Classification (NCBI taxonomy): domain Eukaryota; kingdom Metazoa; phylum Chordata; class Actinopteri; order Beryciformes; family Melamphaidae; genus Poromitra; species Poromitra crassiceps. The sequence continues at coordinate 38,646,928 of NC_139635.1, forward strand.
AAACGTCGACTTGGACGCAACAATGAACTGATACGATTTTGGTGGTCAAAGTGTGGGTCACTGTGACCTCACGAACGCCATTCCCGAGTTCGTTAACGCGATATCTCAGGAACGGCTTGACGGAATTTGTTCCAATTTGGCTCAAACGTTGACTTGGATGCAAGGATGAACTTATTACATTTTGGTGATCAAAGGTCAAGGTCACTCTGACCTCTCGAACGCCATTTTCAAGCTCGTTAACGCGATATCTCAGGAATGCCTTGATGGAATTTCTTTGCGTTTGCTTCAAACGTCCACTTGAACTCAAGGATGAACTGATTACATTTTGGTGGTCAAAGGTCAAAGTGCAAGGTCACTGTGACCTCACGAACCCCATTTCCAAGCTCTTTAACGCGATATCTCAGGAACGCCTTGACGGGATTTCTTCCAATTTGGCTCAAACGTCGACTTGGCCTCAAGGATGAACTAATTCGATTTTGGTCGTCAAATGACAAAGGTTAAGGTCACTGTGACCTCACAGACGCCATTTTCAAGCTTGTTAACGTGATATCTCAGGAACACCTCGACAGAATTTCATCTAATTTGCCTCAAACTTCCACTTGGACTCAGGAATGAACTGATTACATTTTGGTGGTCAAAGGTCAAGGTCACTGTGACCTCACGAATGCCATCTTCAAGCTCGACAACGCCATGATAACATTTCTTGTTTCTGTTGACACTCATTCTGCTGACATATGGCAGTATAATGTACCTTGCATCAAAATGTTTTCTCACCAGTCTTTGGCAGACACAAGCCAAACCTTCGCCTTATTTTCCTCTCTCAACACAGGTTCACCTACACCTTGGGCGAGGGCATGTGGCTGCCGCTGAGCAAAAGCTTCGTCATCCCGCCCGCCGAGCTGGCCATCAACCCCTCGGCCAAGTGCAAGACGGACATGACGGTCATGGAGGACGCCGTGGACGTGCGGTGAGAGAGGGCACTGCCCGAGGGCACTCTTTTCTTCCAGGCGGGTCCCGTTTCAGAGAAGCGGCGAGGGGGGGGGGGCATCCGGGTAGTGCAGCAGTAGATTCCCTGCCTACCAACACGAAGGTCGCAGGTTCGAGCCCGCGTGTTGCCTCCGGCTTGGTTGGGTGTCTGTCCATACGGGCACAATTGGCCGTGTCTGCGGGTGGGAAGCCAGACCAGTGCCTCCTTAGGTCGCTCGGGGCACAAGTTCTGGGGGGCGGGGGGGGGGGGGGTATTGCGTGTTCCACCCACGCGCTACAGCCTGCCGGCAAAACTCCTCACTAGAAGCGGCTGGCTACTGCACATGTATCGGTGAGAGCCTGTGCCTTTCTACAACTCGCCCCAGATGGGCAGGCAGGCTGGTGCAAAGACCCTGACAGCCTGTGGTCATTGGCCAAGTAAACAGGGGTAAAAATGTTATAGAAAAAAAAAGTGGCGAGGGGAACGTAGTACGTAGAACGGAGTATTTATTTTTCTGACGACTTTTTACTTTTACTCCCTACATTTTAACACAAATATCTGTATTCTACTCCTTGCATTTTCACCATCCTTACATTCCAAACTAAAGTAAGTAGCGTTACTTTAGTTTTAGTGCATGACAGACAAAAACAATGTAACATTCTCTGTACCTCTCATCTCACGTTCTCCCGGCTTTCACGCATTATGTGCACCTTTTTTGTGGAGAAACCATATCACACAAATTAGGTAGTCTAGACACTAATAGATGACAGCCATGGCCAGGTCAATACGATAGTGATGTCATAAATCACTGATGTCGAATATGATGTCAACAGTGATGTCACTCGAGCAATTGCGATATCATCAGTGATGTAACTCGAGCGATAGTGATGTCATCAGTGAGTGATGTTATCAGTGAGTGATGTCATCAGTGATGTCACTCAAACAATTGTGATGTCATCAGCCATAATGTTATGATATCACAATGTCATGATGTCGTTAAGTCATGATGTCATAATGCGATGATGTCATAATGTCACAATGTCATAATGCGATGGTCATAATGCCCAACACACAGTCCCTTCTTAAAACCTTCCGTTTGAGAATAGTCGGTGATGTCCTCTGACAGACCTGAAGGAATGGCTGTGCGAGCAGAGCATGATGACAGGCAGCTCCATGATGCAGCCTACGCAGGAGACCTGGACAGACTGAGAAGCCTGCTGCAGGAAGACCACTTCAGAAGGCGGATCATCGAGCCATGTTCATTGTGGTTTCGGAGAACCCCTCTGGGGGACGCAGCCAGCCAGGGTCATGCTGCTTGTGTGGTCTACCTGATCAACCAGGGAGTCAAGGTAGACCCCACATACAGAATGCCTCTCTACAGGGCCATGCTCAATGGTCCCCTGGAATGTGTCCGGATCCTCCTGGAAGCCGGGGCCGACCCCAACAGAAGCGGAGACTGGCCATTCTCACACACCCCGGCCTACCTTGCTGCCAAGGAGGGTAGGCTGGACATACTGCAGGAACTCATCAGGTTCGGTGCTGCTGTTGACATGGACAGCGTTCAAACCCTCGAGAGGTCTCCTCTCTTCATCAGCGCCATCCTCCACCACCTGGACTGCTTCCGCCTGCTGCTCCAGGCCAGCGTTCTGACTCGTGACGTGGCTTCTCGCCTGCTGGAGGGGGTGCTGCATATGAGGTGCCAGGCGGCCTTCGTCCAGCTGCTCCTGGACCACGGCGCCGACCCGGCCCTGGTGAGGAAGCAGGCACAGCTGGAGGTTTGGGCGGATCCCGAGGCGCTCAGGGTCTTTCTGGAGGCCAAGAGATGTCCTCGCAGTCTGACCCATGTGTGTCGGATCCGGATCCGCCATGCGCTGGGCACACATCACCTGAGCCAAATCCACTCCCTACCACTAACACAAGTGATGAAGGACTTTGTGCTCTACCAAAACTGACTTGAAGGACTGTCCGTTTATTTATTTTCTGTGTGTCCGTGTGCTTGGTGCATCGTCTGCAGGGTTCCCAAGCTAGAATTGAACGCAAATGAACGCAAATTCTAGTTATCTTAATATGACGTGTGGTTCAGTTAGCTTTGCACAGAAACAGCCAGTAGAAATACTTATGTATGTTTTTTGTTTTTTACTATTATTTTCTTTTCCTGTGTCCAAGCCTGTTCATGTGTCTTGTTCAGAATAGTTTTTAAATAAAATATTCATAAAATACTTTTTACTTTTATACTTGATTACATTTCAGAGCCTGTACTTCTTTTTTTACTTTTACTTGAGTAAACAAGTTGAATCAGTACTTTTACCAGTCTTTTTTGTTTTACAGAAGTAATTGTACTTCTACTTAGGTAAAGAATGTGTGTACTTTTCCCATCTTTGGTTTCATAAGGCGGTGAAGCGCAGTAGGATTTTGCTCACCGCTGCACCAAACTGCACTAAAGTTTCGTGTAACTTCGGCACTGACATTACCAGGAGTTTCTCTGCCTTCATAGTTTTTCATCGATAGACCTCCCAACCATGAAAGAGAAAGAAAGAAAAAAATCATTTTTCATGATCAACACATTTTTTTTGATCTCCCATTACCCAGAATGTGGCTGTTGACTCTTTGCGCCTATCGCTATTGTTTATTCTCATTCAATCAGCATTTCTCCTTTATTTACTATCATTGCAGCAAGTTTTAACGGCCCAGAGAGCTTGAGAGAGAGACAGAGAGAGGAAGAGAGAGAGAGAGAGAGCTTGATGCCAGCCAGACCCAGCGAGACGATCTCGGCGGTCGTGATTCAGAGAGTAATGAAACTCTGAGGTCCGGCACAAAATCAATTATGTAACATCGCAAAGAGAAAAGAGAAAAGAATTAGTTGGCAATGCAAAGCCATCAAATCACACACTTGAATTGAATTGTTAAATGCTTCATAATTCCTCCGGAGGAAATGTGCTCTGTGGGCTGCAGAGCGCTGCTGTCTGTCTGGAGCTGCAGAGCGAGAGCCCTAACTGGGCCAAGGCCACGCTGCAGTAATGAACTGGGCTCAGCTGACAGCAGCACCACAACAACATCCATTCCACTGTATCCTACAGGAATACTTAAAGGAACACTCCGCCCATTTTCAACCAGCTTTGTATCATTAGAACATCAGTAGTATATCAGAAAACTGTAAACTGTTTTCAAGTCTGTCATTTAATTTGACAGTTATTGAGTGTTAAAGTGTGGACCAGTGACATCACTGGTCCACACTAACTCAAATTAATAACTCATTAACTCGAATCAACTCTCAATAACTGTCAAACTAGATGAATGATGAATAGTTTGACAGTTATTGAGAGTTGATTTGAGTTAATGAGTTATTAATTTGAGTTAGTGTGGACCACTGATGTCACTGGTCCACACTTTAACACTCAATAACTGTCAAATTAAATGACAGACTTCAAAACCGTTTACAGTTTTCTGATATACTACTGATGTTCTAATGATACAAAGCTGGTTGAAAATGGGCGTAGTGTTCCTTTAACCACATCTGAATCGCTCACTCACATCTGTGTTTACCATTGACTGTATAAAGATTGTATTGGGATTTGTTTACACTTACTGTATGTTGATTTTCTTTGCTTTTCCTTCTTTGCGTTTGCAGTCTTATTGACAGTAGTATCATATTCATTTGTTCAACCAAAGTAAAAGACAAATAGGGCATTTATACACCATGGCACCATGATTTAACAATAACAAAAAAAATGCAGCCAGCAGTGCAGAGGCCAACGTTCAAGATTCAAGATTCAAGATTTTTATTGTCACTCCGTAGTACAAGTATCACGTGTGAAATTCTTGTGCTGTAGACTCCGTTACAACATAGTGCAAAAATAAAATAAAAAATAATTAAAAACAAGAGGCAACAAGCAATAAAGCAGTAAGACACGCCACAGACAGTGGCACATATGTGCAAATGGCATGAACATACTTTAAACATAATTAAACATAGTAACATTCTGTTAGGTGCAAATAGCATATGCCTAATTAACATACTATTGAACATTAGTCATACGTGATGGTAGCAGCTGCAGTGCGGTACAGTACGGCTACTACACTATTTGTATATGTTAAGGAGTCTCGTGGCCTGCGAGAAGAAACTGTCCCTCAAGCGATTTGTGCGTGCTCTTGGGACCCTGTATCTCCTCCCTGAGGGTAGCAGGGAGAACAGACTGTTGTGGGGGTGGTTTGTGTCTTTGATGATCTTCATGGACCTCTTGTGGGCACCGCTGGTTGTACAGATCTTGCAGTTCTGGCAGCTCACATCCTGTTACGTTCTATAACGTTATACGACAATATATTTAATTTGACTTCTGATGTCATTACATAAACCACATAGAGCACATGGCTAATGGTGGCACTGCACTGTAGGGCTACTGTCTATTCGTGACCTGGCAGATGCAAGAGGCAGATACTTACATTGCTTAGTGCTCAGCATTATGAATCAGCAAAAGAATGCCTGTGCCTCCAGCTGCATTCTGTGGTTGCATCAAGTCTATTTAGATTGGATTAGTTCAGCAGAAGGAGGTGGGCTAATGTCATTATTACTGGAACACTCTTTGATTTTGTAATTTGCCTTCTCAACAACTTTTACGGACTGTGCACAGCAGCCACATCAGATCCTGGCCCCTTGCCTCCAGTTATTTGCTCTGTGAAAATGAAGTCAGGTGAAATTAGTCCAGCCCAAATGAATATCCCTCTCCTCGTCAGCATGGAGGCCTACACCAAGAAGTAAAGTCAATGAAAAACCTGTTATGACACATATATATCTATATATATATATATATATACTAGTAATCTTGCGTGCTACGCGCGCTCGATTCCTAGGCTCGCCTGCTGCGCGGGCTCGCATACTCCTCGCCTGCTCTATTGGGATGCGCAGCGCACATTTGCTCAACTTCGCATCACTGATGATGACATCACAATTGCTCGAGTGACCATCACTGATCACATCATGGAGTGCTCAAGTGACGACACCGTGACATCACTCACTGATGACATCACAATTGCTCGAGTGATCATCACTGATGACATCATCGAGTGCTCGAGTGACATCACTGATGATGTCATAGACATTGTGACATCATCAGTGACATCATTATTGACCAAGATCTTACGAGGGAAAGTACAGCGTGACATTATTGCCTCTGTCCAGCCCCGCCCACTTAGTCAGTTGTCTTCCGGATCCCAAAGTGTATGGACATACACGAGTGAGCCTTCCTCCGTCTGTGCCCGGGACTCTTCCTCCGTCTGTGCCCGGGACTCTTCCTCCGTCTGTGCCCGGGACTCTTCCTCCGTCTGTGCCCGGGACTCTTCCTCCGTCTGTGCCCGGGACTCTTCCTCCGTCTGTGCCCGGGACTCTTCCTCCGTCTGTGCCCGGGACTCTTCCTCCGTCTGTGCCCGGGACTCTTCCTCCGTCTGTGCCCGGGACTCGCAGACTGACAACAGTAACAGTTGTATGATCCGAGTTATATAGAACATACCTGCTGTTGTTGATAAGTGCCGATCTTGTTGTGAGTGCTATAAATCTGCCATTCTGCCAGGAAAGCTCCTGAACTGGATATCCCTTGTGGCATTCTTCACCCACACGCCTCCAACATAACAACAAGTCCACGACAATATTATATATTCTCATATACTAGGGTTTCTCACAGTAGACTTTAGACTTTTCCCAGGCAAAATGTCTCCTATTAGCCCCCATTATGTCCCAGCAAGCAGCTAGCAAGGCAGACTGTAAGCTTCATGCTCATTCATGTTCATTATGACCAGTAATAAGGGAAAGGCCAACTACAATTAAGCGTGTGACGACGAGTGTCATGTGAATTGATTCTCGAGCACATGACATTACACATGACACATCGATCACATGACACCTCAATATTAAAGCACTCATTTCTCACAATTTCATCTAATCTTTGGTGCTCTGCTCTTCCGGAGATTTATTTATGATAATGTCACAGGTTATTACTTTAAGCCTAAAATTAGCCCATCTCAAGCCTTGAGTTTCTCTTGCTCTTTGCAGGATGGATTCGCTTTGCTATTGGATTTTCCTCCCCATCAGACTATGCAGATTTTCTCAGATGTTAGGTCAAAGAGTTACCTGCTGTACCGTTGGAAGCAGGGTAGCGGGGGCCATCATCCCTCACAGCCGGTGTTAAGGTGGTCGCAGAGCTGGCGGTAATTCTGTGGGTAAATCCATGCTAAGTGTATCACCTCCACCAAAGGGAGTAGAGAACTCTCAGACCAGCAAGATGATACATTTCATGACTGTACGTACACCTTAAGCCTCATTTATTAAGCAATAGACTCACTGCTGCATCTGTTTAGAAAAGTACACTAGGTGATGGAAAGGGCATTTAGTATACAAAGTAACGAGTTAAAAAGAAAAGACACGTTTCCTTTTCCCAGCCTTTTGGGAACTTTCACTATTGTGCATACACACACTATTACACTATTAATCAATAAAGCGATTTGGTCACTGCGACATTAATCGTTTATTTATGCACTATTTATGCTGATCATAGTAAAGAAGAATGGAAACATTATGCTCAGGCAAACAGTGTGTAAACATCATTACTTAAGCAACTACATTCTGTAGGCGAGGCATTTGAGGCCACAAAACCAATTCTATGGATTACATAAGAACATCTAACCATGCAGCAAGGCCTCATATAGTACAAAGAGTGCCGTATGTCTCCTTTCATTCATTAGATATAATGTGAGGACAAATGTAAGAAATTATGGATTTGGACCGATTAATCAGAGGGTTTGATACATATATAAGAGATGAATGTAACATTATACCTTTTTCTCTGGACATTGTTCTGCATATTTCTATCAAACGGAGGCATCTGAAAGGACGGCCGTGAGGAGATGTGAATATCGTGAACCCGTCGTGCAGTGGGAGGATGACTTTGTGCTGAAAGAACACAAAAGGGCAGAATTTCATTTGATTAATTTGTCTCTTAGAGAAGTAGATTAATTCTCAGACAAGGATATTATTCTCCCTCCCTCTGGGACACACTGTAATAGTCTGCGAGTCATTCAGCTTTTCCCCACAATGCTGAATGCCAGATGTGAGACAAATGGCACAGAGTCTCTTTGTCCATGCGTCAAATGTCAGGCCGCACACAATACTGCTCATAATGCTGGACATACAAAAATATGATTTGAATCACGCAGGATGTATCAGTTTTGAATGTGCTGCATGTATCATTTTAACGTCAATGCATCATTTCCACAATCATTTTGAGACATTGGTATAATACTGTAAGTGTAAACAAATGGGACCAGCCATGGAGACATTGCATTTTTTACATTGTATAGAGAGCCAAAGTCGACGCCACTTCCTGCATGGACACCAAGAGATTTCAACAGCCATTTATTTTACATTACATTACATTGCATTACGTCATTTGGCAGACGCTTTTATCCAAAGCGACTTACAATATCACATTTTGACACAATCTATGACCGCTACAACCTACAAGTTTTTGAAGCAATAGAGTAGCACCTGTAGAAAGTCAATTGAGAAGGAATGTTAGTTCAAGAAGGGTCCAGGTGGAGCCTGAAAAGGTATGTTTTTAGTCTTTGCCGAGAGATGGGCAGTGATCCGGCCGTCCTGACCGAAGGGGGCAGCTCGTTCCACCATTGTGGTGCCAGGGTCGAGAAGAGTCGCGATCGGGATGATCGGCTTTTGAGCCCACGTAGCGCGATGGTGGGGGGAGGCGTCCTGCACTGGTGGAGGAGCGGAGGGAGCGGTGTGAGGTTTGAAAAGCCTATCCATAGATTGTAGATACGGAGGAGCTGCCTGATGTATTGCCCTGTAGGCAGGCATAGACATTTTGTAAAATGCTTATAAAAAATGGTTTTACTTAGTCAAACCAAACGATTCAGCTCTATTTAGAAACAGGAGAGATCACAGAACATTTCACTCGCAGCAAAACGTTAAAAAAAAAGCGGATAAAAAAAGAATCAATGTTTTCTTTTAAAGTTTTAGTCTGAGTGAAATGGTCTATGGTCTCTACTGATTCTATTGGTGAATCGCCAGGAAAACTACTTTCATAAGCATTTTATGAAATGTCTATGGAAAATAAATGGTGGATGAAATCTCTTGGTGCGCATGCTGAAGCAGGAAGTGACGTCGCCTTTGGCTCTCTATATAACTGGATTGGGATTTGGAAGGAAATCTCCTGTATTGCTGAGTGAAATGCCAAAGCAAAAGCCACTTACAGCATCTTGATCCTCTTTAGTAAAGGAAAAAGAGAAAGCAAACCCATGCGGAGCGACGCCAGGGAGGGGAAGCAGGAAGCAGGGACAAGTAGCAACATCCTCTGTGTGACAACTTGACCTTTCTTTCCCCTCAAGGCGCTCTTTAAAGGCATACTAAGCAGGAAAGCTTCAACTCATCCCATAATGATCCTGCTCACTCATTGGTATTGTGTGACAGTGTTTCTGGGTGTCAACCTCTTGTCCGCCTGCAACCGAAAACCCCCGTTGAATCCTTTTATATCTCAAATGCTGGCTACGGTAGCAACCTCAAACTCCAATGCATAGTGACTGGAGTTCTAGTCAGAGCTAGCGTGCATCGTGAGCGGGCAGCTGCTGTTAGCGTAGCTTTGTTGTAGTAGAGAAGCTGATAGCGAGCTACCTGTCCAACAGAAAACAGGCCAAATCCAGTCAATACACTGCAACGGGTGAAAAGCAACAGATTCAGTCTCGTTTTGGAACCTACCCTGGCTGCTTGACGTTTCGCCTCGCTGTATCCTACTTACTTAGCATAGTACTGTTTGTTTTTACTTACTTAGACTACAGTCAAGCTCATTATATTCTTCGTCCGTCCATGTGGTTCTGGACACGGTTCTGCCGTTGCTTTCCTCCTCCTGTATGTTTACCCATTCCTCTTCCCCCGTCCTTTTCAACATTCTATTCTCATGTGGCAGCCAGCCTTCTTCAAGACGACGTGGAAAGAACTCATTTCCCTCTGATCTATGATCTGATGAATGCTCTCTCCAGCCTCCCCCGGCCGCTGCGCGGCCTTGCCTGCAGTTCGGCCGCTGTGTGGCCTTGCCTGCCCTATTGGCGCACGCACAATGTCTCCCTCTCTCTCTTCCTCAGTCTCTCTCTCCCTCTCCTCTCTCTCCCTCTCCGCTCTCTCCCTCTCCCTCAGTCTCTCTCGTGAGCCTCAGACTGATGACATCACTGATGACATCATCACTGATGTCATCTGATCACTGATGCGTGTGTGTGTGCGTGCCTGCGTGCGTGTGTGTGTGTGTGTTTCCCTCGGTAGGTGATCAGACTTTTCAGTAGCTGCAACCCACATCTATTATTTATACTTGTGTTTTTCTCATGTTTTTCTTGTTGTTGATTTGACTGTTAAAATATACCAATTACAAAACAAAATGACAGATTGAACAGTCAATATATTTGATTTCTCCTCTCCTTTTAGACTTTGTGAAAGAGAATTGAACAGAAATAATCGCCTTCTTACAGCTTATTTTTTTATGATTTAAAGTTGATTGTCAAAATGTTTCACTTGTTAACAGACAAAACACTGTCGCGAACAGTTCTGAAAAACAATAACTAATATAATATAAATAAACAATGATACTGATAATAATAAATACTGTAGGGGACACACATCAAGGCAAACTTATCTGCAGAGAGACTGACATTCTTGCAGTACAGTTTTGTTGTCCTGGAACTTTCAATTGACTCCTGGAAATTGAATAAGGAAGCTAATGCAAAGTAAATTGCAGGTTTTAACTGGCCAATTAAGCCTTGATAGACGGTACTTTCAGTCGCAAATGGTCAGAATGAACGCTTCTTCACTCTGCTCCTTTTGACATACATTTAGACTTCACTTGACCCTCCCATTGCTCCGTTGTCCATGTTAATGGTGCCCATAATTGGGGCTTACATTTATTGCCTGTTTCAACGGCAGACAGCTGCCTCAGACAAAATGGTAGATATAAACAGTAGCACAGCTACGTACTTATTGGCCGTTCATTTCAAATGCACAGAATTCCATCAAAACCTAAACTGTATGGGGCTGGCTTTTTATATTTCGGCTCAGAAAGGAATTTGTAACACAATAAACTGTTTCTTTAGCTGGAACTAATTCCCAAATTTGCAGACTCATACCATGTCATTATAGCAGTGTAATTGCTTCACTTAATCCTTGGATCCCTGCTTTGGTTCCAGTTGGACACTTTATGGAAAGGCTAACTGAAATCTAATGGCAATGAAGGTGTATATTTAGTGTTGTTGTCGTTCCCCTTTATTCAAGTCTGCAGGGCTGTTTCTCTATTGTGGCGTTGTTCTTCCTCCTGCCCTGAAACAATCTGGAGGCTACCTCAGTCCAGTCAGTCCTTGGGCCAAAAGTTGGTGGATAGCTTTCAAATCTCCCTCAACAGCAATTACACCAATCAGCCAGATGGTGGCGCTACAACAAGCTACTTTGGCTATTGGCCAATAACTCCTAAACCATAAGGTCTAGGATTAATTTTTTCCTTGGTCAAGCCGACTGCATTGCAGGTTTTCAATTCCACCATGTTATTTTCTGTCCGGCCAGCGGGGAGTGAATGCGTACATTTTGCAAAAGCATTGTATTTATGTCTGCATCTGCCAGTGGGCCTTCACGATAAGACCACGCATAATAATGTGTTGATGTTTTACTAATGGCCGCTTGCGTCGTCTTTTTGCTCGTTTTTGATATTCAATAGTAAATTGTGTTTGCGCGCGATCTTCGCATTATGTCTTGACAGTAAATGCGATTGCAAAATACTGTAATTTAGCTCTCTACAATTTCAGTGAGTTTCATCGTCTACCAGACCTCCGTTCAATGGGTCCCCTCTGAATAAACAACAACAACAAATCAACGAGGACTTATAGAAACTCTGGTTTGTGAGATAACATCAGTTTGACTGTGAAAAGCAAGGAAATTTATTTTCTATTATTTCTTTGCTAACACAAAGCGGCAGGACACAACTTTGAGAGAGAGCGTGTCGGATGGAGAAACAAATACACATTTTTGCAAGAGCCTGAGAGATCATCACTTTCTCTCTGCCAAGGCAAGGTTCAGGGGAATGCTATTACAGAAGTTATTGTTTATCATGGCCGGCGCCATCCTTCTTCAGACGCGTGATTCAGATTCCATAAGGTCTGCTGCTTTTGCTGTGTTCTTCATCACCACCACCAGTCTCAAGCACATCGTTGAGCTGGATGATCTTCTCACTGACCTCGCGAGGCGTTTCGGAGGTGCAGAAACTTTTCACGGAAACAAAAGAGATTGCTCAGGGCAAGGTTATAACCATAGAACACGAGGCTTTTTTACCTCGTGACTCTGCTACAGTACTTTGCATAGCAATGGTTGCTTTGAAAGCTCATCTTTTGTCATGATAATGGGAAAAAAATTGCAGGTGTTTGTAGAGCATTCTTCATTGAGTCGCTGTTTAAAAGCAGAGTGAGCCAAGGTGAGAATGTGTCACACAGAGCTTACTAGCACACACTGAAGCATAAGAGAGGAAAATGCAACATGTTGAACACATTTACATGAGTGTTACAGTATGCTTTTCCAACAGAAGGATGCTGGGACAAAAACAAACAGGGGTGAGCTTCGGAGTTGTCTAAGGGCGGTTTGAAACGAGGCAAAAGAATACATTAAAACTCTGTTTAAATGCAGTTACCTTGTTGCCGTCTCGACTGTAGCTAAACTCCCGTTTGACTCTCCCCGTTCGTCCTTATTACTTGTTTACTGGAGTCTCCTTGTATATCTCCTTGTGCTCTCCTTGTACTTTTCAAAATAAAAGCACTTTACATGAAGTAACAAAATAAAACAATAGAACCAATACAAACTACACCTGTGAACTGCACTGTTCGAGACCAAGACCTCTTGGTTTAGCTCTACGACAAAAGTTTGAATGTTCTCATTTCAGTGACACAAGCTGTCCCAGACCTAGTTTCACAGAGCACTTGGACTTTGTTTGTTTGCTTGTTTGTTCATTTTTGGTGAATCATTTTGGTCACTATTTCCCCTAAAAAAAAATGAAAAAGAAAGAAAATCTTCCAGGAGCTCCTTTGGTAATTTCCAGCAGAGCTTTTGTCTTGTTCAGGAGGATTTGGCTGCCCGGTTTTTCGCACCTTGGTAGCCGGTGACATTTGTGTTTTTCTGCATCTGGTTATCCAAGAGGCAAATTACATGCAGACTACGCAGCTCAGAAGGACACCGCAAAGATGGCTAGAGGGAAAATCAATCTGATAAAATAACAAGAAAACCAAATTACTTTTTGTTTTTGTTCAACAAGAACATTTCCTGTAGCCCCACTATGTGTATTTTTGCATAAAAAAAAAAAACGTGCCTAGTGCTGTTTTAGTTCTAACCCTAACCTGGTATTCTGTCTTGCTGACCCTGCAGAGAGGAGTTGATGATCAGTTCGTCCTTTGACAGTCTGGAGGTGCTGCTGGACTCGTTCGGCCCCGTCAGGGACTGCACCAAAGACAACGGCGGCTGCAGCCGCAACTTCCGCTGCATCGCCGACCGCAAGCTGGACTCCACCGGCTGTGTGGTGAGTCCTCTCTCTCTCTCCACACGCTCTTTGTCCGTGCTTGTGGGGACATCTATCTTGTGAGCAGGTGAGCTGCGCTAGCTTAGCAACAGCAGTGGAACCCGCTCGCATGCTTGGTATCATTCAAATTCAAAGTGTATTACTATTACAGTGCACGTTGCACCGTATCCCTTTAGCATTATGAGATCAAAGCATTGAAAAACCTTTGGGAAACCGTTGTTGTCTGAAGAAGATGAATAAACAAACAGATCATGAATATTCTGTATTTTTTGATGTTTCTGTCCCCTTTCGTGAATATTTATGAGCACGTGCGCAGACTTAAGACGGCGATATCGGGGACACCTCGTCGACCCACACCACGTCAGTCAAATTGTCCACTTGGACAAATTGACTCTGCTTCTTGTCCGACGTGCCTGTTACACCGGCAACACGTTCATTAGTTGCTTCATTACACAGCAACCAGTAAATGTACATGTCCCAGCCAGGTTTCTTTGCTCCTCCATCTGTCGGGGGCTCCAGGAAAACAGCTCTGCTTATTTGCAGAATCTTAGCGCCGTCTGTTACTGTTTTGCTTCCCCTAAATCCCCCCCCTCTCTCTCGATGAGCTGTCAGGTACCACCCCCCAACCCACCCCCCACAGGACACTTTAATTTGTTTTCAACTACTTTGATGCACTTAAGCAGAGACTTTTCCGGTGGGCTTGCCCGAGCTGCTGTTGTTTACGCCGTCCGGTTCGCTTCATCTTATCTCTTATAAAACATCTCAACAAGGACGAGGATGCTTTTGACTGCAATGCGAGAATGTTTTTCGCTGATAGCCCAACGGGGGGATGTATTTGCCGAGCAGTAGCCCTAATTTGCCGTAAAACGTTCCGGACAAGCATGTAAACGCAGTACGGAGCCCGTTTATTGATCTGAGCTCTTTCATCATTCGCCTTCTATCTTCTCGCGTGTGCTTTTGGGACTCCGGACCCCGAAATGAGATCAAATGTATGGTAAATGTATTCTGTGCTCGGGCAGATAGAAACTTTTCACATTCATTTTTCTTTTTTCCAGCCGCGGCCGCGGCACATTCTATGCATTTTTCTGCTGCGGCCCAGCAGATGTCACATAAATTGAGGACATTACTTTTGCATTACCGCGGTGAACTTTTCAAACGTGTATTTCTACTAATGCTCTTATCTGGGGCTTAGAACGATGCAGAAAATTCAATCTGCATTTAGTTCAAGGTGCTGAGTATAATAAAAAAAAAGAAAAACTGTTTACGTTTTATAGACTGCTAGCTATAGCATTCGCTCCCCATCATTGTGTCTCTGCTTGGAGATGCTAATGCAATTAAGCTCCTGAGCTTTTTTTTTTGAAGGCCCCGGCGGTGCCGTTCACAACAAATGCGCAGAATCACCTGGTTTACTTCCTGCGGGGGGCTTGTAAACGCCACCGACCCAAATAAAAAATTCTAGCCGAGCAATTAGATTCCGTCGCAAAATGTATTGCCGCCACCTGAAAGCGCCCGAGCCTTCCATCGTCGGCTCTCATCTCTCGGGCCCCTGCAGTTCAGCTTCGCGGGTTTATCATCAAAAATACGCGCATCTCATTCATCCCGGTGGTAGATATAGCTCGGATGCCTCCAATAACATCCCCTATCTGAAATTGCTTCACGCGCTCTCTGAAAAGGGGCTCCAACCGAGTTCTGAGAACACGTCGCGAGCCGTTTGCCAATCCGCATTTTGAACGTGGCAGAGTCAGAATATCCGTCCAATTTCCACCTCGCACCCCGACAGATGTCAGGGCGAGAGATTTGAAGTCTCACGGTCGTTTGATTCTGCCTCCGTCCCGTTAATACATTCCTCTCTCTGTCGCCTGGCCTCCTCCTGCTCGGAGAGCCAAGGCTCGTCTTAATTAGAATCTTATTTTGACACTCGTAATTACGGGATGCTTTTAAACGGCTTGTAAATTGCCAACATCTAAGAAGGTGCGTTCCGCACCGTCGCAGCACGGGGCAACTCCTTTGCCAAGAGCATCAGAATCATTTCTTTTGCGTCCCTGAAATTAGTCTCATATGGATCCAGAAAAGTAACAATGAGAAGATTTATTGCCGAGGCTTTTGAGATCTCCCGAGATTCTTTTTCTGTTCTATTAATTATTTATTGTCTTGTTATTTTTCTATCCCCGTGAGCTTTACGTCGAAGAAGACAACGTTGTTTTTAAAGGCTAGTGAACCTTCGGGAAAGCCGGTGAAATATCAGCGCTTGAATGTTTTATATTTTTTCCCCTATGATTTATTAGTTAATGCGCTCACTAATAGGCAGGATTGAGAGAGGGAAGTGTGTGATTTCACACTGAGGAGGAAGTGGACAATGCGTGAGACGAGATGGAAAAGGGGATTACAGGAGCGCCGTGGGGGATTTCCTGAGGGACCTGGGTGCAGCTTCTGGCTCACATCAGCTATCTCTGCGGTGGAATGAATGCTATTTCTGGGCATGAAGGCACAACACACACACACACACACACACACACACACACACACACAAACACACACACACACACACACACACACACACACACACACACACACACACACACACACACACACACACAAATACAATCGGATATTGCAGCTACATTAAAGCTTATTATACCAAATTGCATCATTATCAGGTAAGTCTTTGCATTAGGAATCTATCAGGTATTACATCAAGTCAGTCATTAAATGTAGGTAATTCAGGCTGCAGCTATTTCCTGCTACTGTAAGTGCCTTCTTATACTTGCAGCCATTAAAATGCTAAAAGGAAAAGTAGCAGTGCTCCCCACATATCTAGACGTTTTGTTTTGTTTGTTGCAGCTACACTGATTTGACTGTAGTTCAAGTTTCCAGTTCAGAAAACATCAACATGTAGCAGAAAAGGTCCCCAGCTCAACTTTTCAAAGGGTTTTATTTGTCGCCTTTTTTGATTTGTTGTTGCGTTTCCCTATTGGTCGTTGTGATTTGCACTTGAAGGTCCACCATATAGAGTAGGGATGCACCGATATGAACATTTTGGCTGATACCGATAACCGATATTTGCCGATGTCGATATGATCTGTATAAAAACAAATTTCTATGATAGTCAAATGTTGTACATGGTGAAAAACACATGTAAACACTGTGAGTTTGACAAAAGCAATGCATTTCTTTATTCCCAAACATTTGGAAAAGCCCATAAATCACCGATTTACCACATTGTTTCCTCTCGATGTGAAAATTTTGCCTGATACCGATAACCGATATTACCGGTGCCGATATGTTAAAAAATGACTAACATGGGATGATACCGATATGATTTGCCGATAATATCCTGCATCCCTAATATAAAACCATTATCTCCTATTGATCTTAAATCTGCCAACAATGAAGGGGAAGATGTTTCTAATAAGTTGCACATTCAGTATACAGTATCTACCTCTCCTAGGCTATACCTGCAGATTGATGGCCTGGTATTTCATTTTAATATGACATGTCATCATTACCAACTCCAAACATCTCCACAAGTATACAAGAGCAGCGAACGAAGCCATCGATCTTCACCCAAGCGCGCGCGCGCGCACGCACGCACACACACACACACACACACACAGTCCATCAACGCTCCCATGACTGCATATATTACTGTGTGTTTTAGCAATTAGCTGGTGACTGTGGAGCTTCTAAACGAGCCTCTCGTCTGTCTAATCAGGCCGGTAAAGCGGACGGGCCTCAGCGCTCTTGATTCCACACTAATCAATTAACACCTTGTCTGAGCTGTCCCCGTCCCGTCCGTGTTTAATATCTTCCCCTCGCGCGCGAGGAGCTGCTCGCTGGCGGGCCGGACCGGCGCCGCTCCGTCTTGGCTGATGTATTGCACTCCTGGGGAGAGAGGCGGTGCGCGGCGCCCTGCGGAGGCGAGAGCGTAATAATCACCGGATGATTGTGAGATGAATTAGCTGCCTCTCGCCACCCAGGAAAAAAATGGCGGTGAATAAGACCTCTGTTGACACGCTGATGGAATGACGAGATTAGCTGGCCGCCGTCCAAAACGCTGCTTATTTCACGGCACGGCCGCGGCGGTGATGTATGTACCTACAGTACAGTACACAAGGAGCTAGTCATTAGGGCGCTTTCCCCGGGTTTTACTGCTATTTGTACGGCGAGTCTGCTTTAGTCGACAGGGTGGCACAGAGAAACAAAGAAGGATTACATTGTGTAAGCAACTAGGATGCCCTATTAAAGCTGTTTTGTTTGCTGGCGGCATCAGGAGAAGCATTATGTTTTGCCTGGTTGGATTCCCAGTTGGCTGTTTATTAATGCTTCAAATAGATAAATAGTTCCATTTTGTTCCACGTTGAGAAATACTACAACCGTGTTTTCGCCCCTACCATAGATTTGACAGGGTAGGGTCACACCGCCTAGAGGAGGAGCTGCAAGAGACTTACTTTGTTTGTTTGTTTGTTTGTTTGATGACATCACTGCCTTGGTGATGACATCATTGCCTTGGTGCTCCGCCTCGTTGCTGTGCTCTTTTTGCTCTCTCCAGAGATCACCTGTCAATCAAACAGTGTGTCCAATCCGGCACGTCTTTCTCCTTGGAGTTTCTCATTGATTTCTATTTTTTTTAAACAAACACAGGAAGACAAATACAAAAACCACAAACAACAACAAAAAACTATACATACACATACACAAACAGATTCACTCAACATAACCCCCCCCCCTCTTGAAAAGTAGTATGCATTCCACAAAGACCCCACACAGTAACCACAAAGTAACAAATCTAAGTCTACAGTTTCCATGTTTATAAATTTCACTTTGATTCAGTGGAAAGTATTTAATTATGATCGATTTAGATACTGGTATTTTTCAGTCGCTCTATTGGAGCAATAATACCCAGGAAACTATTTGATCTAGTTTATGTAAAATTCTAAACTGGGTTAAGCAAGGAAGTTCAACTAGGTGGTGTTTCCCAAACTTGTTGAAGTTCTGCACGTGCTCAAGCATTGAACCTCCTTCTGTGTCGCCCCTCTACCTCCACAAATGGCAGACACTGTGATGTTGCATATGAAGACGTGACAGTATATGTTGCTCTTTTGTTTAGCCTGGTAAAAAGCACTCTCCTAACAAGTAACAGGCACATAGCTCAACGGTAGAGACAAGGAAACAGTTGACCTACAGTAGGTACTAGGTCACTGCCCATCACTAGGCTATATAGGCCTAATATGTAGTATCCCCCTGTTTACAGTCGCTCTTACAATAAGGTGTGGTCAGGTGCAGTGTTGGTGCATTACTATCCCGAGGCAGCGAAAAGCGCTAAAGCGATTGCACTCTTTCTCTCCCTCTCTCTCTCTCCCTCTCGCTCTCTCTCTCTGCTAGTTTGGTCTGGACCTAAGTGCGGACACAGGAGACAGGATAACAATAAACAAGGGGGTTTATTGACGGGAAAGGGAGGACTGGACTGGCGACTGGCAGAGGCACCAGGGGGGAAGGAGAGGGAGAGCTGAAGCCAAACCAGAGGGGGGAGAGGTGGGCAGAGAGGGAGAGCTGAAGCCAAACCAGAGGGGGAGAGGTGGGCAGGGAGGGAGAGCTGAAGCCAAACCAGAGGGGGGGAGAGGTGGGCAGGGAGGGAGAGCTGAAGCCAAACCAGAGGGGGGAGAGGTGGGCAGGGAGGGAGAGCTGAAGCCAAACCAGAGGGGGGAGAGGTGGGACCTGGGGGGGGCTTGCCAGGCCAGCGGGGGTCCAGGGCTGGGGAGCAGGAGCAGGCAGGCGACACACAAGGGAGCAGAAGACGAGCGGACAGTACTGCAAGGAGGGCAGACAGAAGCAACAAGCAAAACACCACTAGGATAATGAAGGATTAAGAACGGCTGAAAGCATAGACCACGTAGCTACGTGAAGCTGAAGCGATGATCTGGCGCAGAGCGGAGGGAGAGGAGGGAGATATACTGCAGAGGGGCTGATGACAGGATGCAGGTCAGGTGTGCCAATGAGGCTGGAGCAGCCTGGGGATGAGGCGATGGGGAACCATGTGTGCAGGCCCAGCTGACCTGGGAGGCAGGAGCAGGAAGTAGGGAACACGCCCGCACAGAGAGAAACAAACAGCACAGGGAGGGACAGGAAGCTAGACAGACAGAACAACACGAGGCACGCAGCGAACACAGACAAGCACACAGGGAAACAAGTGTCACGGCTGGCACGTTACACTCTCTCTCTCTCTCTCTCTCTCTCTCTCCAACACACACAGAACCTCTCTCTCTCTCTCTCTTTCTCTCTCCAACACACACATAACCTCTTTCTCTCTCTCTCTCTCTCTCCAACACACACAGAACCTCTCTCTCTCTCTCTCTCTCTCCAACACACACAGAACCTCTCTCTCTCTCTCTCTCTCTCTCTCTCTCCAACACACACAGACACTCTCTCTCTCTTTCTCAAACACACACAGAATGTTGTCATGCAAAATATAGAAAAATAGGACCATCATGCCAAATTGCCATATGCTTTCACCATTATGCAACGCCAAATGCCAAAAACGATGTGTCCCTCTCACCGTTAGGCAGTGCCAAATGCACAACGTGCATGTCCCGTTAGCCATCGTCACACGTTGCCAACTGCTACTTACGCAACCTACAAGCAAGAACAACACACAGCCCAACATCAACTGCAAAGCCATCTTACCTTCACTCAACGCACATACTGTACTGTAGGCCTACCCGACGCACACACACACACACACACACACATCGCCCTTGACTGGTCAATACATTACGCTACATTCAAAGCAATTTAATAAATTCAGATTCAGATTCACTTTTATTGCCACAGTAAGTCATCAGATTACAAATGAGGACATTTATTTAGTGTAAGAAAAAGCAGCGTAGAGGTCACATCAATAGTTACTAGTTAGAAGACAAAAACAAAACGGAAAGACAATCCTAAACGTTTTAGGTGCAGTCTAATGTCACTTTAAAGTGGCGTACTGTATGATGGTAGGTTCATGTCGGGTAGGGGGCGGGGGTTACCCATCAATAGCTGTGTTTCCATTACAGTTTTTCGCAAAATAATTGCGATATTTCTACAACTTCGACAATGTACAATTGCGACTTGTAGGCGTTTCCATTGAAGTTTTGTTTCGTCTGACGGAGCGCACACCTGAACGCAATTCCCAATTCCCATTAGCCTACCAGCAGCTGCCTGCCACAGTGGATCTGCCCCATATCCCGTCCCCTGCATGCTCAAATCCAACCAATGGTCAATGCAAATCACAACATGAAGTTACAACACATATAAACAAGCCTGATTATCAATTCAAAATAAAATGAGTCGCAAAATGTTGCTGGCTGCGGTGAATGCAGTGAGCGCGACAGGCAGAGGAAAAAAGCCTAATAGCCTAATAGCCTACAACTGGTCCGATTTAGAGATGGAGGGGGGAAAAGGCTGATTTGGTCAATAATCACAATGTTGTGTAGCTATTATAATTATAACACTGCACCTGAAACGTGTGTAATGTATTACTCACAGTCACTGTATTCACTTCAGTCAGGAGCACGCACCGCACCGGTGTGTGCTTGCTTTTCATCCCCATCTCGCGCTGTGCCAAATGCGCGCACACAGGCAGCCTGTCACCATGGACCGATTTCTGCCATTAAACATGATCTATTTTATATTTATTTTGCATAACACTCGTCTTTCTGCTAGCGTTGCTTCAAAGTTTTCCATTGCTGCGGAGGTTTTGCCACGGCTTATCGAACCGTTTCTTCCTCATTTTTCGCTGCTTTTCCAAAGCAGAATGGGTCACATGACGTGCTAATGCGAAAAAACTGTTTCCATTACACTTTTGCGATAAACTGCTATATCGACACGTCTGAAAAACCACCTCATGAGAGCGCAAAAACGTTTTGCGATATTTGGGAGGTTTTTCGAAATTTACGTGTTTCCATTACCCAATTTCTATTGCGATATTTAGATTTTGCGCATTTATGAGGGTAATGGAAACACGACTAATGATCTATTCTGGCATGTTCTGACTGTGATGATCACTCACCGATTAACTTCTTTTTCTGTGCACAGTTTACCTCCTCTACCTCCTTTCAGGCCTGCTTCACCCTCAGCGCTGCCACTTCTTGCCCGAGCAGATCCATTTCCTCAGCAGAAAAACGATTGTTTCTCCAACTTGCCGAATCTGCCATTTAAATAGCAATTTGCCACGGTGCAAGCGCACCTGGCTTTTAAAGGAAATGCGAGATAACACTCTGATTGGTTCAATTCAGGTTATGCCCAAAACTCCAAAACACACCTATGACTAATTAAGAGACAACGTACAACCCCTTTATGCCTTACTTTGTGACCAGATTGTGCACTGTTTAAAGAGTAACTACACCCCAACTAAATCTGTGCTGAAGCCAATGGTGAGAAGTAGGGTACTGAACTGGCCTGCTATTAGCTGGTCTCTTCACCCTGTGGTCAGTACACTACCCTATTTTTAACTATTAGGGTGTAGTTCCTCTTTAACGAGCAAAAGTGGATTTGGACACGGCCTAAATGCACTTGCACCGTGACATTTAGACCATGTGCTCTCGGTCGTTTAAGTAGGGCACTCTGCGTTTTCATTCACATCGGGTTTTGTCGATGGCATTTTCGTAATAAAGGTTCACAGGATCCTCTCGTTGTGGTTTTTCCAGAGAGCTGATTGGTCAAGAAGGCGGGCTTTAAATAAGCTTTGATCCCATATCCTGAACATGCAGTAAACCTGCTCCGCAAAAGGTAACATGTAAGGAGGTGTGCAGCATAGGTTACCATGGTTACCAAAGTGAGCCACCTTCATAAAACTGAAAAGCCAGAGTTAAACGCACAGTTACCTCGCTAATCCACTAATCTCATTTTGGTCAGGCAAGCCCCGGGTGGTGGGGGGGAAAAAAATCATAATGTCAAGTGATCAAAGCACTGTAATACATTGGCCGACTGCTATACCTTCAAATACCTCTTTGACCAATCAGATCTCTCTCTCAGTCCAGTGGCGTTTAAATACTAATCCCAGACGGCGCCGTATGTTGCTGGCCGAAGCAGTTCTTCTCAGCACTTTGTATTGACTCAGCCCCCCTCCGGCCGCACAGAGCAATCTCCACTTGGATCACATTTTGAGACACTAAGCAGTGTTGAGTGGAGTCAATACCTGGCAGAGATATCGCTGCAGCTCAGCCCTACAGAGGAATAGGAGCATATTAGAGTGTCACTACTGATCTTTCTCTCCTCGGGTCAGCGTGGCCATTTCCACACTCTGAAGGTGGACAGAAGCATTTAGTGAATCGCATGTATTATGTGTTCTTACCTATATCGCTATGAGATTTTAAATAAAAATGCACTTGTCTGAACCTCGAAACTGTGATTTATAGAGACACTGAAACATGTTCCCCTTCACTCGTGGAACATGTTTTATTTTTTATAGTAGCGCTATACAGTAGCGCTAATTATACAATAATAGTTGTAATATTCTGAAGAATGCTCTGGAAAAAGAAATCAGTAAGTCTGTAAAGGTCAAGAGAAAATTATATTTTTTAGAAGTAAAGAACATAGCAGCAGTATTAGGTTGAAGTCACTTACTGTAGATGAGCTGCTTTCTCAAAAAATAGAAATGTTAAAGACCTCCTCCTGACATGTTTTAAGATGTATATAAAATAATCCACCTTCAATCATAATTGAATACTAATTTGTGTCTGATATGCCCCCCCTCCCCCCCAATAAAAGTTAAATTAAGTTAAAATAGTTAAAATTACATCTACTCCTTGTCACTCATTAAAAATTGCCCCGCACCCCCCTACAGAGGGGCTAAGCCCCCAATGTCTTCAAATCCTAGAAACGCCCCTGATGGGTTTGAATGTGCCCTTGGACCTGTGTCCCATGCCCTCTCTCTCTCTCTCTCTCTCTCTCTCTCCCCCCCCCCCTCTCTCTCTCTCTCTCTCTCTCTCGCTCGCTGATGAATCAAGCTGGTAGGCATTGAGATTCCGCTGTGTCAAGCCTGGCCCAGTCAAGCCTCATGATTTCAGCCTGAAGTCTGTGAATGAGACAGATGTATTGATTAGATGCTGAGTGGTTTACTGTGTGAAAAGGCATGACCAGATGTTCAAAACAAGACCATTCTGAGCCCTATTTGAGCCCCATCAATGTAAACAAAACAAAAAGTTGCATTTACAGTTCATTGTTCCTCTTAAGGCAGCTGTGAGATGCCACTGGCTGTTTGTCAGCGGTCCACCAGAGCAGGGATAGCGGAACGCATCTGAACCCCCCCCCCCCCCACCCACACACACACACACACACACACACACACACGTCTGTGAACCACCATCATTGATTATTATTATTATCATCATATAAAGATTTTGGTCGTTTGAAGCCAGATTCATATAGGAATATCTCATTTTAAATTAACATTAGGATTAGACGGTTGTGATGTCAGTATTCAGTCTTAACAATCATATATTTTCTCCTTTTCTCACTCACTCCTATGTCACCACCTGCTCTCACTGCAGGGTTTGAGATTCAACTTTTTTTTATCACCAGCCAATATGGCTGCTAGATTTTAAAGTTACGAGCCAATTAATTTCAACTAGCCAAAATGTTTTTCTTGAAATAAACCAGAATATGAGTGCGACTGGGTTTTACAGCAGGGCTATTCAACTAAATTGTTCAGGGGGCCACATTGTCAGAAACCTAAGGGACCGGGGGCCGGACCGTTCCCCGAGCCATTATATGTACACTTGACACAATGCGCCACCATATTTTCGCAGCCGCGCTGGAACTATTATTAACACATTGAGTGCCAAGGACGTCTGTGGACGTCCTAAAAAAAAGTAACGAGGAGTGCCAAGGACGTCTGTGGACGTCCTAAAATCATAATTCATATTATTCCATAATTCTGCTGTTTAAGGTCGTACCTAGCCAGTGAGCATGAATCCCTTCAAGGGATCACACGGCGCCACCTTAAACATCGTCACAGGAGCTGCTCCACCCACCTCAGATCCTTTACTTTGTACAGGAGACAGCGGAGAAAGCCGTGATCAAAGTGGAAACCGATGCATGCTTTCTGCCAGAGCCGTATATATTGCTCTGTCTACAGCGGAGAGTGGGCTCGGCTGCATCCGCGCTCACAACTGAGCTCTTATGCTTCTATCTATCTCCACACGATTTCCTAGAAAGCCAGCATCCGAAGCCGAACGGCCAAGCCTTTTCGTTCAGTCGCGTTTGCCAGCGCGCATCATTTCCTTGATGGGCGCTGGGATCTGTCCGGGGCAAAAACGGAGTCGAGAAAACAAACTCTGTGCGTGTGGGAGGAGCCCGCAGCTCAGAGGTGGAGAGGGGGGGGGGGGGGGGGGGGGGGGTGAGAGAGGGGTGTGTGGCACACAGGCTGCACAGAAACCACACCACACGCCACCACATCAGAAAACACCAGCCAGAGTCAGTGAATGTGCTCGAAATTAGAGTGCAAAAGGTATTCATAAAAGGGACTATATCTTGGAAAGTAAAAAAAAACGACAGAAAACCCTTGAAAGTGCACTTTTTTGAGAGGCTGTCATTTCATAATGGAACTGTCTAGAAACAAAATTTCTTCTTTGGAAGAAGCAGGAGTGTTCAATGTTTCATTAAAGTCCAGCCCCGTTAATATAGCCATAATAGAAAAAATTCTATAGCTGTTTTCAACTGAATGGAAGTGAATCTGGCACAGGCTCCAGACAATTTTACTGAAGCGCTGTGGCACTCAATGTGTTAAGTAGGGGGTGCTGTAAGGAATGGAATCTCGGCAGCGTCGAAGAAAATTTTATGTTTTTTGGACTTTTATCCATATTTAGAAGAATATTTAATTTTAAATTAACATTAGGATTATACTGTTGTGATGTCATTATTCAGTATCTTCTCCTTTTCTATTATTAGTATTAGTATTAGTATTAAATACTGAGTATCTCATGAAAAACTATTAATATTGCATCTTTTGTGTTTAGCTCCGTCTCACAGCAGGCCCGGCTCCAGAACCAAATTACAGAGGGGGCCTGCCCCTAGCTTGGGGGGGCCAAGCTACCCAAGGGGGGTCCGGGGGGATTCTCCCCCGGAAGAAGATTTTGTACATTTTAAAGTAAAATTCGTCAACCTGGTGCATCTGAGAGCAAAATGAAGAGGCTAAATCTATGAAGAACTACACACATCTCTAATGTGTTGTGACTTTACAAATAATTAGGCCTAAACAATTAATATTAAATGTATTTACACATTGTGCACAAATTGCATTCATTGTGACAAATTTACAATAGTTAATATCCAGCCAGAATCATTGCAAATGGAGGTTCAAAGTAACAGTTAGCAATAGCATTCAGTTAATCAATGCCTAATGACAGCCAGATTCCGTTTTAAACTTTAAAACAGAAAAACGGAAAAATGTTTTTAGCACACACACACAAAAAAAAAAATTTTTAATGGGGGGGCCAGTTTAGGGAATGGGGGTGCCCGGCCCGGTCAGACCTCCCTCCAACGCCGGGCCTGTCTCACAGCATTGTAACATTGTAGTGCAGCAAGAAAGGAAAACTACTGTAAACATTTGAACCATATTTCTTGTTTAGAACCTATAGCTAGCAACATCGCCATCTCCTGAAAAACATTAATATTGCACCTTTCTTGTGGCTACATCACAGCATCTACTGAAAAACATTTATAGTGTATCTGACTTGTTTAGTTCACTTTAGATTCACATCACATCTGAAAAACAACCAGTCGAGTGTAATAAGTAAATGAGGTTTAATTGTAAAAAAATATATATATATATTTTTTTTTTGAGAACTGAAATGCTTGTGTGGCCCGGGCGGTTCCGCGATCCCTGCACCAGAGGCCGTCTGTGTGTAATGCAGTCACTCAGAGTCAGGAGCGGCTCTTCTCTTTGGCTCTGTGACCTCAAATGACCCAGATGGAAAGTCTGCTTCCTCCTGGAGCAAACAGTGTCTGGAAGCCCCTAACCCTAACCCTAACCTCTAACCCTAACCCTAACCCTAACCCTAACCCTAACCCTAAGCCCACACCGTGTTATTAGCTCACTCAAATCAGATTTCACCACTTGCCACATACAGTGCTAGATGTTTTTGAAAGCAAATGTGTCTTTTTATTTGTTAAAGGAACACTCTGCCTATTTTCAACCAGCTTTGTATCATTAGAACATCAGTAGTATATCAGAAAACTGTAAACGGTTTTGATGTCTGTCATTTAATTTGACAGTTATTGAGTGTTAAAGTGTGGACCAGTGACATCACTGGTCCACACTAACTCAAATTAATAACTCATTAACTCAAATCAACTCTCAATAACTGTCAAACTAGATGAATGATGAATACGTTGACAGTTATTGAGAGTTGATTTGAGTTAATGAGTTATTAATTTGAGTTAGTGTGGACCAGTGATGTCACTGGTCCACACTTTAACACTCAATAACTGTCAAATTAAATGACAGACTTCAAAACCGTTTACAGTTTTCTGATATACTACTGATGTTCTAATGATACAAAGCTGGTTGAAAATGGGCGGAGTGTTCCTTTAAGAAATCTCCCAGCAATAACACATTTCTTTTTTTCAGGGATGAGCAAAGAAAGCCTCTTTATTTTATGTATGTATTTGTTTATTTATTTATTACAAAATAAAGTGCAACAAAAAAGTAACTGAGATTCAACATGCCACAGTTTTCTCTCTACCTTCAAATGTAGCAGGGGAGGATATTGTCTTACAGTTGAAAATCTCATTTTAAAAGTGATTTGAATAGCGATGATTGGTTTTTACGTGATTATTTTGAGATGAAATATTACTCGCAATGTCGACACCTCCGAGGATCAGTGCTTTTAGCTCGGGTCAAAGAATGTGACTGTTCCCTTGTCTTCAATTTCAGTTGGTTTGCATTCTGACCTCAAACACCTTCTTGGCACCAGGCTGTGCAGGAGGTAGGAGAGCTTACCGAATGAGCTTTCAGCAGCAAACAGACTCAAGTGTAGCTGTAGCAGAAGAGCAGAATGCAGAGCGAGGACTCTGGGCTAAGCTGACCTATGACACAAGCTGCCTTTCATCACGCAGGCCTGTGTGGGGGTGGGTGGGGTGGGGGGGGGGGGGGTTCAACTCTTCAGAAACTTTCTCTATTAAGAAACTTCAGGAGAAGCTCGGGTTCAAATAATGTTTGAGGCTATTTTTTTTACATTTCTTTCCACAGACCTTTTCCAGAATAGATGGGTTTCTTTGTGAACTTAACACAAACCTTCCTGTGGGCTTCTCTCTACAGTGTGGAAAAGCCTTTTACGTCTCGAGCAAATATACCATCCCCGCTTCCCTGTTTGATACATCTCCCACTCAATATGTTTGGGTATACAGATGTAACAGGTTGTGCATAACGGTATCAAAACTGCTAGAGTATACAGATGTAACAGGTTGTGCCATAACGGTATACAAACTGCTAGAGTATACAGATATAACAGGTTGTGCCATAACGGTATACAAACTGTCAAATGCTTTTACAGCAGCCTCGTTTCTTTTCATAAAGAAAATGACACGGCTGTAATTTAGTGTGGTCATTGAGGGTATTGTAACGTACTGCCCATGAGAAATACTTGACTATATCTTAAATCCAACTATATGCAAAGACCTTAATACCTGTTAGGTGTAATCATGCTATATTAAGTTGTAAGTGAATGAGTTAACCCCTCACACCCTGACTTGCCCCTTAAATCTCCCCTTAAGTAGCTTCACAGCTAGAACTTTACTGTACGACAATGTCACATATAAATATTCTCTCTCTGCTCGTTCCAGTGCTTCATTGAAACTTCTATTGAGACGTTTCAGGCAAATGTTATGCAGAAAAATATCAGTCTCATAAAGCAGCTCTAGACTATCCACTAATAACCTGGATTTGAGTCCAGCTTTACAGTAGGGCATCCCAACAATGACATTTTATTTAAAAAAAAAAAAAAAAAAAAAAATGACCATTCTCTGTGGCAAGAGCAGCAAGTGTAATTTCATTTTGTGGTTCTGTGGTTTTGCCCTCTAAGTAGGTTTTCAATGAGCGAGTTCAATTCATACATTTTTGATTAGGACCCCTTTTGAAGAACGATTAAGAGATTTATGATGGATAAAGAGTAGTCCTCAATCTTTGTAGGTCTGCACCGATCTAGCTCTCAGACCAATTTGAAGAGTGGCGAGCTTATCCCACTCTCTGTCACACAGGGGTTTGTTTGGCAAGGGCACAATGTTGATTCCCCTAAGCCTGAAAAGCACTGCGCAGGAATGTATCTCCATTAAGAAACAGGATTAAAAGTCATACGGTGGTTCCAGAGTACGCTTAGCGCTGCTAGCTTCTTCTCCAGCACTTCCACTCACTGTCCACTTTCCTATTAAATGCCATGAGATTAATGTGATTCTTTTGCTTTCCAAAGACCCTTTTTGTTAATGCTAGTGGATGGCCATTAGCTAGGGGACTGTTTCATCATTCTTAGTCGAAATATGCCCTTTGCAATAGAAGTATCTCATAGAATAACGGAGCATGTTGTCTGACTTTTTTTTTTTTTTTTATCTAACAAGGTTAACTGGGACTTACTGATCATTTTGTTTACTGTAGCGAGTCAAGTTCCAGTTCCAATCGCGAGACCGCTTCTCTACGCTAGGCTATCATCGCCCACCCACATGCAGTAGTAGCACACATTAAAGCCAAGCTATAGCTCCACTTCATCCAGCTATGGAAAGTGACTATTCTATTAGAATCTCATCATGTAGGATGCTGTAAAGCGCCCAAAGGCGTTTGCAGTTTGAATGCCTGCCCTGTCAGATTGAGAGGTAGAGAGTCCACAGTTGAGACCAGCGAACGTCTCCTCGAGCCTTTGAGACTGTGCCCCCCCCCCCCCCCCCCCCCCCCCCCCGCGCGCCTGTACGGTCACAGCTATTGATATCACTCAATGCATTTTGCATAAACGCAGCACGGCATTTTAACCCACTGCAACAAACAACGTCGTAGAAGCTCGTGTAACCGGTCTGAAAACATGCTGATCGGGGCCACAATGGAACCCGCAGTGGCGTGCACTTTATTTAGCTGCATTTATATTTTGCACCTCCAGCTGCTTCATAGGCTGTTGAAAAAGGAGATCAGAGCCCCGCAAAGCTTTCCGCTGACCTCTGTGTAATGTCGAGTGTGTGCGGAATGGAGACAGGATTCAAAAGTTCTCTTCAATCTGGAAAGATTAATTTCGAGCCGAGCCTGGAGCCGTACGTGCTTCTCAACCTTTTCAATGTGTTACGATGCCGTGAGAAGCAGACTTCCCAGCATAGCTAATTATCAGTTCCACAGAAATGTCATAAGAAGCCGTGTATTAGCATACAAGCAGATGGCAAAATGTAAAAAAAAAAAGCCACGGGCCAAGGAGCAAATTGTATTAACTTTGAGGGAAAGAATTTAAGAAATGTGATCACAGGGTAATTTGCTTCAATTAAAATTAAATTAATGTCATTGTTTTGTTTGAAAGGGATTATCTTTAACCTATCAGCAAAATCTCAGCATATACATATACAGTACTGTAAGTATGCAGCACACAAGGGAGCAAGTGGACAATATCTGTGATGTCATCAGTGACATCATTATTGACAAAAAAAAAATCATCTTATGACATCACTGATGATGTCATAGGGACTGATGATGCCATATGCATTGTGACATCATCAGTGATGCCATAGGCATTGTGACATCATCAGTGACAGTGATGTCATCAGTGATGAGCAGCTGAGCTCATCATCGCTCATTATTCAACCTGTAGGGGCGTCAGAAAATCGTTGTTACAAACGGCACAACGATAAGAAGTTTTTAATCAGATGAAATTTTGAAGGATTTGGGAACTGTTCACTTGGGTTGTTGTTTTATGCAGAGGATTATGAAAGATTTACCCAGGATTATAGACCAGATTTGTGGAAATCTCAAGTGATAACAACCCCTCAGACAAAGACTCAGCCAGGCACATATTCTTAATGATTATTATACTGCGGACAGGGGGGAAATGGCCCAGTTATCACTATTCCAGCATGTCAGAAGCCTATTATGTTCGTCAATAAGCGGAGTTGGCAAGCTACCGCGCAGCAACCCGTCGATACACGAGTTCCTCCCCGCCCGCACTGTGTTTCCACACATGCATTGATTGTGCCGAGTCGCAGTGATTTAAAAACTGTGCTGCAGATGAGTTAGGAGATTCAATGTGCCATGCTCGCTGCATTACAGCTGATAAATCAGTTGTCACAATGGCTCCTAACTGAGAGACAAAATCAATATGGCTGTATCCAGGGACCAGGAGCAGGGAGTCCTCATTCAACACGTGGCCCCATTCTGCACTGGTGCTACAGCACAAGCAGGCCTGGGCATTCCAGCTCTTTAGCTCATAAAGCAGATGCACTGTAGCACTGTACATGCATCTTCTGCCATCACCTCCACTCTCACATTGGTAGACAGCAGGAGCACTAGTGTGGTGTGTCTCAAACTAGGTACCTGTTACAGTACAATAACAGTCATCTTTCAATGACTGTGAGTGCGTGTTATGCCATTTTACGTGCGATTGGGCTGAATCTTTCAGGAAGTGTAAAGAGCACCCCCTGTGGGTGACCTGGCGGAGCCAGATTTTTTCAGACGATTAATGGCCGAATTTGCAGTGCTGCGCAATGGCAGAGTAGCCTCCACCGGTAGAGGAAAGGCAACATTTACACTAGGGGTGTCAAAAATAATCCATTATAAGATGCATCGCGATGCGGACGTGCACGATTCTGCATCGATTCACAAATGTCAAAAATCGATTATAAAAAATAATAATAATAATAATAACCAAATAAAATATAATGGAAGTACATGCAGTTGTTTATTTTAATTATGGATCATAATACAATGCAATTCCAAATGCACTTTTATTTTAAAAGTAGCCACACAGTGAGAAAAAAGAAAGTGAGAAAAGTATTGGGGGAAAAAAGTGATGCATCGATTTAAGATGCATCGAGATGCATCGATAATCGTAATCGAATCGAATCGTAGCCCTCTGAATCGTAATCGAATCGTGAGGCCAGTGAAGATTCACAGCCCTAATTTACACTTGATACACTGCACGTCTGACAAAAAAGGTAAAGCCTAGTAGTGGACTGCAGTTATGTTGTTTGTTCCCAGTAATATAATATAATGTGTTTGAGATTCAACAAACAAGATTGTGTTCGCTTCCCGTTCCACACACCTGCACCTAGTGTAATATGTAGATATGTTGATGAATTGTCACACATACTGTATCATCTGTTGAACATTATGTTAAACCAGTTGAATTGTTGAATGTCAACTAATCAGCTGTTGAAATGTGACAAATACACCGTAGACTTTCTGTAGGCGGACTATCCAAATAAAGTGTTAGCGGGATGGGATTTTCTGAAACTCACATTTCCCAAAAATCTATTTTGAACGGGGAAAACAATTCACGTTTGATATTCATGAGAACAGCTTTGTCTTCATTTATAAACATGATTATCTCTCCCAGAGTACAGTATCAACATCACAACAGTCTTGACGATGTCTCCATGAAGCAAATCCCGGAGCTGTGCTATTGACAGTGAATGGCATAACGGCATGATGGCAGCATCCACACTAATTTTTCTCATAATAGCGTAACTACGACCTACAGTGTGTGAAATCCACTGTCATTTGATGTTATTATGGGTCTGGAAAGTCACGATCTCATGCATTGTCCATTCTAGGAGCTCTAGTTTGTACATCCAGTTGACATCTCAGATCAGAGGTGTGTTTGCTTTTCTGGTGTTTAGCCTTTGGAGAGAGCTGTTCGCCAACATTGATCAAGCAAGATTAGTGGATGTAAATGATACTGTGTTAATTCTGTTTTAGGGCTGGCTTTTCTACTTATTACCATGGAGGATTGGAGTTTCTATCATCCTTCCCAGGTTCACCCAGCCAGGACGGGATGCCACCTGCTATGTGAAGCTGGTCATTCAGTTGGACTTATAAAAGTCTGTGTGATCCAGGGAGAATACAGGGGGTCTAAAAGTGCAGCTTGCCCTGGCTCCCTGTCAGATATTTGCATCACAAACCAATTGTGACGCCATCAAACAGAGAGCATGGCATTTCACGCAAGGTGCTCCTGCCAAGATCTCAAGAAGGTGAATGCTAAAATACAGGATCTAAGGCCACTGAGACCTTTAGAACAGCGGTTCCCAAACTTTTCCGTCCAAGTACCATTACGTACAAAACCAACTTTCCCAGGGACCACTTCTACTGCGTATACCAATCCCCCCCCCCCCCCAAAAGAAAGAATCTAGATCTAACCATGCAATAGCAGCCGAAAGGCTAAATGGTGGTCTCGACCTAGTTTCAAGATGAAGACCAGACACGCTGCCTCACGTCATATGTAATCCTAGTGTGATGTCCGCTGTGACGCGTGTCCCATCACCCCATTCTCAACAGCCAATCAGCCCCTCAACTTGCCAATATGACGCCGGTAATGTCGTCAATGCCGAGGCTATGACGTGGCAGTACTTATAGCCATACTCAGCGTGTCATCGTCCTTTTTCCCTGATCCTTCTGGTCGCTGTACCTGAGCTGATCGCATCCCATTCTCTGAAACGCGTTTCGCCCCACCCACCTCCCCAGTCCACCACCAATGTCTTGACTCGTGAAGAATCCCCTACGGGGGGGGGGGGGGGGGTTCTCTATCCTAGTCTGAGCAGATGCCCTCTCTCACCTCAAGAAGAGAGGCGTCTTACCACGGAGTCATTACGCCAAAGAACTAGTTGCCATGCTGCCATGCCATCAGAATTAGCTGCCATGCCGTTTCATGCCATAGATCTTATCGCCATGCCATTCTTGAATAAAGCTTGCTTGTTAATTCTACCCTCTGGTCTCTCATGATTGAAATGACAATAAGGCTACTAGCTGGTTCAAAACGGAGACACACACACACACCTGCCAGCATTAGGCTGTGAAAAAGAGGACCCCTTTGTAAAGGTTTTTTTTCCCTCGCCAGAATTTAGCCTGACTTTGGAGTGTTATTGAGCTATCTTCCTGACAAACTAGCATGACATGGTTGGTTGGTACAAATTGATTCATTAGAGGTCTTCTAGTTTCATAGGATACCAGAAACCTCACTCTGGCTTTAAAACTGAGCCTGCTGCAGTCTCTGAAAGAAAATGTTCAAAATTGTGACATTTTAGTGCAACATTTCCGAAAATCGGCCCAATCCGGCTACTCCTCAGAGTTAATGTGTATTATGTAAAAACTGTTGTCAGTAAAAAAAAAAAAAAAAAAAAAACTTTTTTTGCAATTCTCTGGCGGGCCACCAGGCGGAGCCCCGCGGACCACCAGTGGTCCGCGGGGGATCACAGTTTGGGAACCAATGCTGGTGGACCACAGTTTGGGAACCAATGCTTTAGAAGATGTATTATTTAGGTTAATTTCATTCTATCATGATCAGATAGTCTGGAGTGGACAGCAGCAATATGAGAGAAAAAGTACAGCTCCGCAAAAGTTGCAAAGTGGATTTGTATGCAAGTAGGCAATGTCTTCGCCAAATGCACCACCTGGACTCTATCTAATGGAGGCTCCATGATGAATAGAGCTGCATAATAAAGTGAGCAGTCTTTGAGTCTTTGAAGCAAATGGCTGACAGAAAACATGATGTGAATTTAGCTTGACAGGCCTGAAAAGTGTTGCTCTGGAAAATACCGAAGGAGACTTTCTCAAATAAGGCGATCGGGGTGAAGTCGGGTCTCACAGCTCTTTTGTCGACTCACCCCGGCACAGAGTGCATTTCAATTATGGAACCTGTGCGTGTTCTGTGAAACTTCACAATTTACTGTCCTTTCTCATTAGTTTCCACCAGCTTATCTGTGTGACACAATTCAGTTAGCATATGAAATGTATCTCTGTTGGTCTAGATGGAGAGATGCCCACTGCCCTGCAGATCCACACATTGCACAAATAAAATATTTCATTTCGCTAATCAAATATGAAGACGGTTTCTATTGGATTTTATGTAAATGTGAAAGCGAACCCACAGCGCCGGTCACATCTTCCGGACTAGACCAAGACAAAGATCCTTTTGAAAGAGTTTCGTTAAAGGAGGCATCTGACATTTCACCAATGTTCTTGCCCTCCTGACAGAGTAAATAATCGAATGGGAGTGCTATCTTCAAGTTTTGTTTTTATAATGTACAAAATGTACAGATAGGTGGATGTTACTCATCTAGTCTCGCAGCACTGCTGCCACACCGCAGCAGCAGTGAGGTCTTTGTTATGCAGGGGGCATTTGTTAAGAACAAAGACAGCATTTAAATAACAAAAGCCCCACCTTTACCATCACAGCAGCACTGCAGCAGCAGCAGCAGCAGCAGCACTGCTAAACCAAATGAGCGACATCTGTAACTTTACTGATCCCTGTGGTGAGATTGATTATTCTTTTAAGAGTTTACGCACTCATGTTGAAGGAGTTAAGCAGAGTCAGGCATTGAGGGCAGTATACTACACTTGCACTAAACACTGTTACGACATACTTGGACCACTATAAGACATTGTAATTCAGATCTTTTTATTCTACTGAGCTACTAATAGTGACTAAAAACTGCGTTATTATCAATTTTATCTATCATCTTAACACATTCACTGCCAGCCGTTTTTTCAATACTGTAGGTAGGTTCTGCCAAGGTTTTTTTTTGAGGATTCTGGCTCATCTTTCAAGAGCCGAGGATTCTTTTCTGCTAAGATTTTGTGAACACAAATTATCTCAAAAGAATTAATAGAATGTGTGCTTTCTCTGTCTAAAAGAGTTAGTTTGTAGAGTTAGTAGTTATGTAGGCATTAGCAGTAGAATACAGCATGGTTTCAGCGTCTGAAAATTTATGCTGAGATAAATGGCTTTTTGTGAAATTCGATAGAACAGTCACTTTAACCATTTATTTTTGGCGTAAGACGTCAGACATCTAAACAATAGTTTTGAACAGTAATTTCCTCCATAGCAGCAGGAAACCCCTCTCTCCTTCAAACTCCTCCCTCCGTGTGTGTTCTCCTCTCTCCGTGGCTGCAGCGGTACAAGCGAGGCTCTGCCTGTCTGTGATGCCTGGCTGCTGGCGGCTGCTCTTTGGGCGAGTCTCCATGAGTCGTTTCGGTTGTGAGCTCAGCTGGAATGAAGCTGCGTGCGATTGTGGGCTTTCTGCCGGTGTTTCAAAGTGTGTTGCACGCATAATCTATTATGCAAATTTGCAATCCCCCACCGCCAGCTCCCAGCGCGATAATGCGCGAAAGCGTTTTCGCCAATCCATTTTACAGTATGAGAATGGTTTCCTCGCGCGTTCCCCTGCAGTTTTGGCTCGGCTTTTTCTAGTCTGGAGAGCACTGTCGCCACTTAGTGGGTCGGTGGAATGGGTTGTACACGTTTGGTGGCTCCCATATTTTTATAGGAGACGTGGGGGGCGTTGATCCACGTCCCACCGTCAAATTTTTTTTTTTTTTTTTTTGACGACTTGACTCGTCAATGGCAGTCAACCGTTGGATTTTTTTTGACAAGTCAACTCGCCAATGGCAGTGAACGTGTTAACGTTAGGAATGAGTCCAGATGAAATTCAACGCTATTCGGACTTTGAAGGAATTTTGACTTTGTTTTTATTGTGTATGTTCATAGACTTGGGATGTAAATAAAAAATATGATACTTGACACATACTGTATATTTGAATTACACACACTTGCCAATTAATACATTAATACAATATTGGACAGGAAAGTACTACCACAGTAGATTTTCTTTCCCACCCCTGGAAGCGCTGTCTTTGAAAGTTTGAAGGACTTCATTACCCAGAGCTCCTGTACAATGACGTCAGTGAACTTAATGTCGTCTTGTCAGTGTCTAGTTTAGAGGTGGTGATGCATGCTGCTCTCTGTCACAGCCCCACGTTGTTATTCATACTGACAACACTGGTGTATTTTTACATCAAAATTGTCCCTAGTGCAGCTGCTACATTTCATGGGAACCAAAATCAAACTTTTTACGTTGTGTAATACAGATGTTATGTATCTGTTTATTTTCTTTATTTATTTTATTTTATTTTATTTTATTTTATTTTATTGTATTTATATTTCTTTTGGAGGTGGGGGGGGGTTGGGGATGCCTAAGCTGGGAAACATTATTTCAAATGTGCTCGTTTATCACCATTACAGTCAGCCCTCACTCAGTGCTGTAGGTGTCCTGCAAAGGAGTGCAAGATCTGTAAATCCACATATGAGTCATTTCAAAAGCCTCCTCCTTCTTCCCCCCAGTGTCCTCCGGGGCTGAGCCCCATGAAGGACGGGACGGGCTGCTACGACCACCACATCGGCATCGACTGCTCCGACGGCTTCAACGGGGGCTGCGAGCAGCTGTGTCTCCAGCAGCTGGCCCCTCTGGAGGACGACCCCACGCTCTACAACATCCAGATGTTCTGCGGGTAAGGAGCGAGGTTCAGCGCCTTGTCTGCTTCTGAGCGCTGCTGTCATTATTAGCGTGAAGCTAACTGAGGAATGTGGAAACACGATGAAAATAAGATGATGGAGGAGGACACGGATTGCCATCCTGGACACAGTGCAGGAGAATAGCGAATGAATTATGGGGGTTCTGATATAACTCGACGCTGAAAATAACTACCTAACATTCATCAAGTCCCCTAATCCTTCACAACGCTTGAGCTGCAATTGCACTTAGGTTACCTTAATGACACTAACGGATGGGAATGTACTGCTTTGGAGTTGCCGTAATGATGGTGATGGCTGCAGATCTTTATTTTACTTTAGAATGATTGCTGGGCCTCCATGAATATTAGACTTTTGGTCTCACAGTGCTCTAATTTGGTTACAATACACTTGGCTGCACAATGCATTTAGAGACATTTTACATCATGTTTTAAAGAGAAGAAGAAGCCTGAGGTATAAGCATGGGGGGCTAATGTAACTTGCCTCTGTAGGCTCTTTCATACACAGATCGCGCAAAAGTTGCTGTTTAGGAGTCCCGTAAAGCCAGCCGCCTCGCCACAGAAATTGCTTTCACACGAGCCAAGCAGCACGGCCACATTACCGTGCTGCTCTGTACTTTCAGGTGAAATCCCCTGCTCCCGCATTGAAAGGCGAGCGGAGGGATTTCCTGCTCCTCCTAGCCCAAATTAATATTTTCATAGGTTAGTGTAGCCTAGGCTACTGTATGATGAATGAATTCATTCAACAACAAGACTTCCCTCCTTCTCCTATGTCCGCTGAGCAGGGAGGATAGGCGCACTCGCATGGTGGGCGGGCAGATCGATATGGTGTCCTACTAAAATTGGAACGATACACGACCGCCCGCATATCAAACCGCTGCAGTCTGCATAACGTTCATCGGGGGAATAGTATAGGCTATAAATGCACATGACTACTTAACGTTAACTAATGTCAACATCATTTGAGCATAAAGCCTAACCGCACGGAGCATTCCTCCTGGCGTCCCTGCAGTCATGATTGTATAGGCTACTTTTTTTACTTTCACTACTGCACTTTCTTGATCACATGAGGTGATTTCCCCTGTCATTTTTTTATGAATGAGCAGACTATTCGCACCTTTTCCGGCTCGCTGCGACGACCTTTCAAGTGGAGGCGGGTTGCCAGGTAACCCGGCGCTGTTACTACCTCCCGTCGCGGGACACAAGGCGTAAAACAATTGTCCACCAAAGCGCATTCACGACATTCACATCGGAGGCGCTAATCCTATTTTCCGTGCATTTTTCGGCTTTCAAGGCCGGTGTGAAAGAGCCTTGTGTTTCTTTTTTACACAAGCTTCAATGCAGTTTCAACAGACATGAGGGGTGGGGGGTGAGCAGTTCATGATTGAATTTCCATTTTGGGGTGAACTATCCCTTTACATGTCCTTTTCTAGACAGCCCTTAGAATACAACAGGTAATGACATCGCATGCAGACATCACATGCATCACAGCAGATGACCAGGTCAATATCCTACTTTTCAACATTAAGTGTCTGGCTTCACCACATATTTGGGTTTAGGGTTTAGTTCCTCTTAAAATGTAATGGTCAATGCCTCTTTGAATCATCAGATTCAGAGTCATTGATCTTGGTGACGTTGGTGGCGAGATATATCGACAGCAGTGACATAATTCCCTACAGTACAGGGACACACTTTGTACAGGGACAGCATGATGTCATAATTCCCCACAGTACAGGCACACACACTTTGTACAGGAACATGTCATATTCAGTGTAAGGAGATGGGATGTACAATCCACAGCACAATTCTACACAATTCTACAACCTACTGTAGCCATCCTCCACATACAGCAGACAGTCTAGTGGCAGCTGTTGGAAGTACGCTCTGAAGTTGTCATTAGGTAACCTGATGCTGCCGGATGGTTTGTTTTCACATAAGCATCTGGGAACGAGTTGCTCGGGAAACCGTTTCAAAGGGCGGGCACTTTGAAAAAAATACCTGGCAGGTGATTGGATGAACCATCTGTCTCATCACGTCTATCAAGAGTTGGCGTCGAATCTAAAGCCCCGCCCGTAGCTGCGTCACAGGACGCTGATTGGTGTGAACCACTGGTGGTTCAGATTCTAACCAATAGATTTGGAGCGTGGCAAGATGGATCTGTCATGTGATCATGATCTTGTGATCTCTGGAGCATTAGGGGGCATGATGGCTGTAATACTGCGGCTTCAGAGGTACAGTATCCACCTTATTTTTGAATGCCCCACTGTAAAACATAATTGTGGGTACAAGTTCCGGTTTAACGTGACTTATTGTTGCAGCTTGCAATTTCCTTTGTTATACTCGGCTGCATACCCAAATTATAAACAGGAAACTGGAGTACGTTGTAAAAGTTATAAATATAGTCACGTTATAAACAACTAACCAATAGGGGTGTCAAAAATAATCGATTATAAGATGCATCGCGATGCGGACCTGCACGATTCTGCATCGATTCACAAATGTCAAAAATCGATTATTATTATTTTTATTTTATTTTTTATTATTTTTTTTTTTTAATATAATAAAATAAAATATAATGGAAGTACATGCAGTTGTTTATTTTAATTATGGATCATAATACAATGCAATTCTAATTTCTAAATGCACTTTTATTTTAAAAGTAGCCACACAGTGAGAAAAAAGAAAGTGAGAAAAAAAATCATGTATTCGGAAAAAAAAGTGATGCATCGATTTAAGATGCATCGATAATCGTTATCGAATCGAATCGTAGCCCTCTGAATCGTAATCGAATCGAATCGTGAGGACAGTGAAGATTCACAGCCCTACTAACCAATGCTGGGGGCTGTATGGAAACAGTGTTACTCGAAATGGTTAAAAGTTAAATCGATTTGGTCATTCAGCGACACGGCTGTAGAGCAGAATGGCTCTGCTGTAAAATCCTCATAGACGTTTTTTTTTGTCAAGTTAAAACAGTGTAAAAATTACACCGGAAGCCGAGGAAGCACCCATCAGGCATCATGGCAGCTAGAAATAAGGTGGATAGTGCAGAAATGTATTATGAGTACAGTGGAAACCACTTAGTCATCATGTCTGTCAGGGTCAAATCCATCAGTAAGCTAATTATTTGAACAGAAAGTGTACAGTATAGGAATGATTCTAATCTGTACTACACTTTTTGATCCATATACTGTAAGTGGTTGATCACTGTAACCGTGATCACTACAAGCGGTTTCCACGGCACTGCCAAACTGTGCAAACAACACTGGGTGATAATAAGTAATGGTGGGCTAAACAGTAGCAGGATTGCAGCCAGATCCATAGAGAAGCTGAGGACGAATAATCCCCAGCTTGTGTGGGTGTCCTGGGTGTTGAGCTGGTTAAAGAAGCTGTTGTGGTGGCGGGTGTTTTAGAAGAGGCGGCTGCCATATGCAGGGTTCGTATCAGGCAGCTCCATTGTGGAAGGTGATGGACAGCCAGCCACCCACAACAAATTGGAACTTGCACTTAAAGTAGGAGGAGGTGCAGGAGAGCTGTTAGCATGCTTTCAGGTGTTGACTGTGAAAGAAGCTTCTCAGATGCCTTAAAGAGAACATCTGTTGTTGGCGCTAGTGGACTCGGGTTAGACCGGTTAGCTCATATATCAGACCCATTGGGTTTTTATTACATATCGGATATTGCCCTGTCAATGCCGTCCGCCTCCATTGTGATGGAAGGTTCCTTCCTGATCACAGAGAGAAGTCTGTGAAACCTTCACTGATATTTGACTGTCTACACACCAACCTCTCACTCTCGGGTTGATCTGCTGGTTGGTGTTCAGGACTTACTATAATTATGTGATCATATGAATGCTGGCATAGAATTAATGACTGAGGTGGAAGAGCATGACCTAAACTAACCCTCTGCATCATGTTCTGCTGATAGGGCTCACTCTATGTAAGGCTAAGGGGCTGCTGTTCACATATCATGTTTCCTGGATGGTGGAAAAGGCGTGTCCTGGAGTGCTTTTTGTGAGGAGAAACAAAAAAGCGGATCACCTGACATTAGCTTAGCAGCTGCTAGCTCGCTAACCAGCTGGTCAGCACCAGCCAATGTTGTGGAACACGCAAAGGCTCACCAGATATTTCCAATACATTTCCATTCTGCCTTCATGATCGCTGTTACAGTCATGGAAATTCACTTCATACAACGTCCTATTTGTCCACCGGCAGTTTCACTTTCTCCGTATTTGTTGTTGCTATGGTAAACGGCCA
This sequence comes from Poromitra crassiceps, assembly GCF_964638095.1. Taxonomy (NCBI): domain Eukaryota; kingdom Metazoa; phylum Chordata; class Actinopteri; order Beryciformes; family Melamphaidae; genus Poromitra; species Poromitra crassiceps. The sequence goes on from NC_139635.1 coordinate 38,688,256, forward strand.
GCGTCTCTGTGATAGAGGTCTTCACGGGTCCAAAATGACCGACGCGGACCCTAATGGACCCGAGGAAATTTGTGCCCAGACCCGGATTGGACACGTCTATTATTAGAAAGCTGAGACCCAGACCCGGACAGAACAAATAAATGTCGGACCTGGACCCATATAGAACCGAGGATACCGGACCCGTACAGAACAGAGAAATACCGAAGCAGAGGCTTGAGCGGTGCTGACGTCAAAGTTGCTCCCTAATTGCTATTACAAGTTGTATAAATTAAAGTGTCTGCATCTTTCTTGCCTAACGTTAATGTAGCATTCTCCCCTGGTTGCTGCTGCCAATCAGTGCCTGACCATGACGTAATGCATAATCCTTGCCAAGAAAGTTTGTAATCAAAATAAATCCACGTTTTCTGTTCCCCTTCTTGCTGTTTGAAAAGCCATGGCTAACGCCAAAGGGATACATACGCCAACATTTTTGGAGATTCGCCTATTTGCATTATTCCCGATAGTATAACTACAGTATAATAGATGCCTTTATCTTCACTGTTGGAATGTGCGTTTCTCCCCTCACTGCTAGTTAGCTACAGTAGCACTACAACGCTGCCTCCCCCTGTTCAGTCACCCGAAAGACACATTCCAACAGCGGCAGAAACACTCGCATGTACATATTGTGCCTCGTGTACTCGCCACACGATGAAATGATCATCTAAAGTTACGGAAATGCTCATCTTCAAAGTAAATCCATAGCGAGAACTAGCAAAGACACGCTGTGTTTTCATGCGTTTCTCTCGTGATCAGCGCTGATCACGGGTCTTCTCTGATCCACTCGGGTATTACACATAATGATAAACAGACCCGGGGCCTGTGGTGATAGAATAGGACCCGACCCGGACCCAATTGACCATAATAAAATGTGGACCTGGCCCCCGTAGGGGTCTTGGGTCCTAGGGACCGAGTAGACCCGTGAAGACCTCTACTCGGTGATCATGATTGGTTGGCTGGGAAAAAGCTGTACACGGCAACCCGACGCTTTTCTGACAAATGGAACATTTCTCAACTTTTGAAAGCGCTTAGCTCTTAGCTCATCTAACCCAGCTCTAGACTGGACTCAGGCGGATAAGACGGACGGACAGACACTCGGCGTATGGAGGTAATGATCCGATGGAACGTCACATGTGTTATTGTTATTGTTGTGATTTGCGGGTTTTCATGTGCGCGTGCCAGCTGCTTTACAAAAAACAGTCTAGATGCAGCTACAGTATGTGTGGGGAAAAAAACAAAAGAGAATCCTAATTGCTACATAAAAGTCCCACATATTAATGCAAAGTGGTGTCTAACCTGCATCATGCTCTTTAACTCCATTTAGAGCACTAGAGCGTCTTGTGTGCTCACAAATGCCTTATATTAGCCCTTAACTCCTAACGGCCCCTCAGGGTCTCCTGCAAAGCATTAAGTAGATTCACCCTAACCCTAACCCAAAGCTTTAAGTAGAGTAGTCCTGGATCCATTTTTGGCATTTCGTCTCTGAGCGTCCCGTGTCTTTATTTCACATCTGTAGCTCGACTCTGCATCTCATGGGAAAACAGAGATGCGCTAATTATGGTCGCGTATGGCACACAAAGATCATATATACGGACGTTGAACACGCCAACTTACGTCCTTGACAGCTAGATCGTCATTTTTCTTCTGGCCAATTCTCAATGGCTTCCTTGTTTTGCTCGGAAGTAAAAAAAAAAAAAAAAAACGTTAATTGGCGATTTTTTACATTTGTTGTCTGCGCAGCCCCATCACACAACGGCTTTTAGCTATGTTTAATTCAAGGAAAATGACACAGAGTGAACGGAGAGCTTTCTCCCGTGATGGGCGTGGCCTATTTCATGCAGTGTCTCTATGCGGGATGCAAGTTGGACACAGCGTCACGGCTAAGAATCAAGTGTAATGGATCACGTGAAAGCAGACCGTGGCAGAGTCGATCTTTGGCCAGTCGTGCATTATTAATGGCGCGGTTAGGTTATGCAGTTTCATCTGGACTCAACGAAAAAGTAAAACTATCCTCCCACTATGTTGGCATTATATCTTCCATTGCAGAGCTCCTTTTCTAGATCACTTTACCAATATACACAGTTTAGACGGACAGTGAGAACATAATAGGGTGATCCTGTCATTTTGATGCATTGCTTGAAGTTTTCACTTACAGCTTACACCTGGCAATTGTACAGATAACATACTTGGGATTAAATAGATGCAAATTATACAGCACCGTATGAGCCAAATGTATGGATTTAAAATGTCAGCTATACTGTATATGAGTCGGTCACTTTAAGTCATGTTTTTCCAACGCATACCTTTTGCGTTGGAAAAGTTTTTTTCTTGCTGAATTAGGGAACATCATATTGACTTCAAGTGGCACGGTATTATGCGCAAACATATTCAACCACGAGGGTACACATTAAGAGCCTTCACATGGCTTCACTGTGAAAGCATTTACAGCAGCTTTCTAAGCCAATCTGACACGCTGTTGCTTTGTTCCGTGTCATCGTTACATGAAAGAAAAACGATGTGGCACGCGCGATCTATCATGTCAGATTTGCATAAACAGGTGATGCAAATTGCGGCGTCCTTCTTTTTTCTTCTTCTTTTTTTTTAACTTAGCGTTCATTTTGTTGTTGTCACTTTCCTCGGCACTCTGTTCCCACTGGAGACGAACATGTAGTAGAGAGTTTCTCTCACCATAACATCTCTGACAGATTAGGATTCTTCTTTAACTCCCCCCCCTACTCCCACTCCCCCATTTCTCTCTCATTTCACAGGGCATATTAGACCCTGAGATGTCAAAACACCATAAATATGAAAGCGTCGTGAGAGGACTCGTGCTGTTTGGAGTCTAACTCAGTCTTTGGATATCGCGGATTTTGTGCCAGTTAAGTCGAATGAATTGCTCATCCTCGCCCGTCGCGTTGTGCGCTCTGCATTATGCATCGCTTTGTGAAAAATTGTATTAAGAGGCCTTCGGGCAAACAGACCAGCGGGATCAGGAGGCCAAAAGCCCAAACAGATCTTGGTCGGCGACTTGGCGTCATATCGATCCTTCTATCTGCCGCACGAATCCTCCGTGATCATTTGAAACTGGCATAGAGAGATGAGCTCTCGGTCACATTTAAGTGATCGCTTAGCAATTTTAATTCGCAGTCTCCCCCGGGGCAACAGTCGTATGATGAGTGGAAACTTAACTGGCATCATCAGCAAGGCAAGTGAGAAGGAGGGAAAGAGATGCACAAAGAAGCAGGTAAACAAAGATAATGAAAAGAAGAATATGCAATAAAGTATTCCCATATCACCCTTCTCTCAATCCATATCTCCCACTATATTGTAGCTGTGTTGTTCTCGACAGTCATATTTCAGCTCTGTGACGGATTACACGATAAATCCAAATGGGCAGTTGTGCCATGCGCTGTCCAAGGCCTGGCATGTTTGAAAGAAGAGACAAAGAAATGAATGACTTTGGATTCTCTCTCCCTCCAGCTGTATCGAGGACTACAAGCGCGGGCCAGACGGGAGGTCGTGCCAGCCGCTGTCTGAAGCCTGCACCGAGGGGGTGGACTGCGCGGAAACGATCGACATCCCGGCCAACCAGACCGTGTTTGGAGACCTCTTCTACGGATACAACAACCACACCAAAGACAGCACCTCTGGACAGATCCTCAAGGCCACATTCAGGTATGGAAATATGATCTGAAGTGGAGGATGTGGGACATTGTCCTGGGAGGAACCAGCAACGCACTAACTGTAGCAGGGCTATGGGTTATTCTACTTTAAGCTTATCTGGATAAAGCAGTGTGCGTAATGGCACTTTCTTTAAAACCTCTTGCATGGCACCGTAACACGGGCGTTACGTTTCTGATTTTTTGCTGTTCATCTGTCATTAACGTGATGAATTAGGTGGTTAATTCTGAACAATGCTGTTCATGCTACATACCAAATTAATCTTGTGCATCGAACCATGTCTTCTTTTTTCGGATCAGATGAACACGGCGGAAGTTATAGCCGTCTTTGTACAAAGACAAAGACAACATTTCAGATTATTTGGCTTTTTCAAATGGCTTTTTGGAAATCCGCCTAGGTATCTCCCTACAAAAACCACTGCCAAATACTCATGTTTTGGTATTTTTTCATCTTCTTTGAGTTGGGATGTGGTAAGGCCTGTGGCTATGTCTCCATTGGGTTTCTAGCCATAAATACAACAACCACAGGTAACTGTTTACACTCTAAAAGTGTTTTTTATTCTAGGCGAGAATCAACCACTGTGTTTGAGCTGGTGTTACTCAGGGTCAGTAACACATAGTCATTCTGACACTTGGAACGGAAACTTCAAAGTCTTACCTTTCAGAAAAGGTCAGGCAGTTGTCTGTAACCCTAGCGGTTCAGCCACAGTAAGCATTTTAGTTTGGGTATGTCGTTTTCACCATTTTCTTCACAAATAGGTGGCTTTATGCATTTCTTACCGTCAACAAATCCTATGCCATTAACCCATTGATACCTGATGCAGCATTTGTGTGTATATCCCTCATTTGTGTGTGTATCCCTTTAAGACCGCGAACCGTTCGCGGTCTTAAAGGGATACACACACAAATGCTGCATCAGGTATCAATGGGTTAATCAAATCAACAATAGCCTAGCTACTTTAACGACTTCCCACGTTCCCTTTGTAGCCTTCAAACTGGAAGTCATTGGCTCCATTTGAAGCTAAACACTTTGAAATAAGGCCACAAAGACATAGTTTACATTTTAAAAAATCACCAACTGTTGCTATGAAAAGCCTGGCTATTGTAGTTATGACCAACTCAAATTCCAATGGGAAGAAATTGTTCATTAGGATGGAGACGACAGTGTTTCCACTGCTACAGAACAACTTTCCTGAGATAGAAAACATGTTTACTGCCGGCTTATGAAGTTGTTTGAGGAAACAGTCGTCTGAGGAAACAGTTGTCTGGCCCATGATGAAATATGCTGCCGAGAGCAACGGCATGGCTCTTTGATGAGTTTTTAATCTTCACACACACACATATATACCGGTATATATATATATATATAAATAAATAGGGTTAGTGTGTGTGTGTGTGTGTGTGTGTGTGTGTGTGTGTGTGTGTGTGTGTGTGTGTGTGTGTGTGTGTGTGTGTATACAGTAGTGTTCTACTGAGACATTGCTTTATTGCGCATCGGCTACATGGACAAGACTTGTTAACAAAACAAACTCTTTGCTGATTTTGTTTAGATTGTGACTATGATAGTCGCTAATACGGATGTTCATGAAAAGGTCTTATAAATGATCTGTTCTATTGGCCTGATTATTATTTTTTTTCTTCCTGGAAACCAGAAATAATTTTTTATTATTTAGCATTTTGAGTTCATCACATCACAGGAACCTATGTTAATAAGCCACCAGCCAAATTTGAACGATGATGAATGTCGCAAAGTATATAAATTTAGGTTTGACAGTCATGACAAAAGTCATGAGAATCAATTAGATTTTAGACTGTCTTTTCTCCCGCTGACTGTGTGGGCGTGTCCCCTGTGTGTGCGTGCAGCAAGGACTGCAGCTCCTCCGAGAGGGAGAGAGCGAGAGAGAGAGGGAGGGAAACGGAGAGAGAGAGAAGGAAAGAGAGATGGAGTGTGTGTGTGTGTGTGTGTGTGTGTGTGTGTGTGTTCGCTCGTTGCTTCGTGCATATTGACAGAGAGGAAGAGAGACTGCCCCGCTGCGATTGCACAGCGCTACTGTGTGTGTGTGTGTGTGTGTGTGTGTGTGTGTGTGTGTGTGTGTGTGTGTGTGTGTGCGTGCGTGCGTGCGTGCGTGTGACAGAGGGAGAGGGAGAGAGAGAGAGAGCAGGCAGCATACACAGACACAGACACACACACACACACACACACACACACACACAGAGGTACGGCTCTGGCGGGAGGGAGACAGACAGACCCTGAGCGAGCGCTGTGATTGGCCAAATCTTATGACGTGATAAGATCATTCAGTTTAGCACCTCGTGCACTGCTCTCTTCAATGAGGAAGTGGAAATCCAGACCTTGTAGAAAAGTGACGATTTTGGGGCTTTGGGTTGAAACTAATGTCTCCTAGTTTCTGAGGCACACAATTACTCACATAAGACCCTAAATTTAATAGTTAGAAGGTTTTTGTGGATTTTGGTTTCCAGGGACTTTAAGGCTTTTATTTGGAATGTTATACTTGAGTTGTTGTTGCTTTCCTGTGTCTGGTCCTTGGGGATTCAGGGGTTCAGGGCAGGCATACCCGAAGACCTCTAGGTTCAAGTGCTAATTTTTCTGATATCTTATCTGAGTTTTTATTTTTTTATGTTTTGGGGTTTTTACAATTGAAAATTGCAAAATAAAATATTGGGGAAAATATATATATATACAGTATATATATATATATATATATATATATACTGGGGGGAATAGCGTGATCCTCCCATGCGCGATGTCCTGTGGGTGAAACTCTGCTTATCAGGTGAAAAGAAGCGGCTGGCGACTGCAACATGTGTCAGAGGAAGCCTGTGCTAGTCTACGGCTCTCCCCAGATCAGCAGAGGGGGTGGAGCAACGACCGGGACAGCAATTGGCCAAGTACTATATTGGGGAGAAAACGGGAGAGAAACCCGAAAAAACTTGATTTAAAAAAAAATCTAAAAATGGATTTTGGTGTGGGGTGTAACTTTTGTCTTAGTTTCTTGGTGGAAAAAGCGTTTACATTGACCATGCACAACCGCATGAAAGTCTGCTGGCCTACGATGCAACACATTCTGGTGGATGTTATATCGGCTTCTGCCCAGCAAAGGGGACGATAGTGATGGCGACGCCCCCTGCTGTCCGGGAGTTTCCTCTATAAGAAACACCTTGTTCAAGACATCTGGATCCCCCAAGCTGCAGGCAAACACTCTGGGGAGCAAATACATGGATCCACTGCCTCTTTGGAGATGTTTATGGATATTAAGCCTCACAGATCTTTTATGTATGGCTTTTGGTGTGGCTGGTTAGAGTGCTCGGAAGGCCGTTAATTATCACCGTCCACTCGCTGCAATGATTTCCGCTGAACTCAGGAAGTCAGAAGGTCAGGAGAATCATCTGCAGCCCTTGAATTTAATTTGGGCCGTGCATGGATTCCGCAGCCCGGAGGCAACTCATCCACTTAGGGATACGTCACCCGGAGAGGCAGAGTGGAGCGGCCAAGCAGGGAAGTTAATATCACGGAGGAGCTCAATCTCAAATGCTCTGATCTCATTTTGAAAGCGTCTGTGAAAGGAGAGCGGGGGTTTGAGGCACACTTTGAAGAGCGACCAAATGGTTCTTGTGTGGACGAGGCGGTGGAGGGGAAAGGGAGGCTCTTTTGGGAGCCATGTGTTAATGCAAGGCCTAATTATATGAGATTAACAGTGACCAGGAGCCAGTGTGCTGAAATGTAAGCTAACTAAGCTAACTGTAAGCTAACTGTAAGCTAACTGCATGCGCCACATGAACGTTGACATGACAAGAGATACGAATTTCCAAGGTAATGGAATTATGTAGCAAATGTTAGGTAGTGGTACTGTAGGTACCGGTTAGGGCTGTTCGATTTTGCCTAAAACTAAAATTGACCATTTTTTCTCTCAAAACTCGATTTTCGATTTCGATTTCGATTTTTTTATGCTATTATACTTCTCTAAACATTTGTTGCCCTGCAGAGCTCTTTTTCCCCCTTTTTTTCCATAAGTGACAATTTACGCTTTTACTGAAGGCAGAACAACCCAACTTCCTGTTTTAGCTTGCCGCTTCTATGCCTAACTTCCTGGCTGTTGCTTGCTAACTTGACACTGGTGGATTTGCGTGTTCCTCCGTGACATAATTATATTAGCAGTGTCTAAGCGACCACCCGTGCTCGGAGTTATATCTGTACTAGAATAACACAAAGTCACAACAGGTATGCAGGGAACTGCGATAGCAGTTAGGGGGAAATTCAGACACACAGGGACAGGTGAGTCAGCTGAGGCTGCTAACTTCAGTATCAGTACTCTGTGGCCTCACGTGTTTTGTTATTGTGAACTGTAAAGGCAACGTTTCATCGTCCGGTGATAACGTCTGTGTTCGTGTGCACGCGTGAGTGTGTTGTGGCAATCGTTATCTTGTCGGCTACAGCCCGCAGTGCAACAAGCTGCGCTCAGTGCTCACTCTGTGCTTTTTGGTCGGAGGTGTTGAAATAAGTCCATTGCGCTGCTGTCTTTAGTAGCCAGTATCACAGCCTCTAGAGAGACTTTACAGCGGGGAGAATGGACAAGTAGCAGCATGTGTACATAACGTTTTTAACATCGTCCTAACTAATTAATTCGATTACGATTCAAAATCAATTTATTGTGCAGCCCTAGTACCGGTATGCAATTATACAATACAATACAATACATTATACAATAAAAATACAACAAAGTTAGAATACCTATGCATGAATATAACTGGAACAGTGTTATTGCCATTGTTGTCCAAGTTCACACTAGCTAGCTCAAAGTTCAGCTTACACAGATTAATATGAACTAGTTCACATTCATAGTTCACAATTTTGAATTTTGGCAAATTGGCAAAGTACAATTGGAGAGAAAATGGGGGGGGGGGGAGCACACTGGCCTTTTTAGATGTATCTGGCCTTGTGTGACACAAGCGAGGCACCGTCAGAAATCAAAGTGTCCTGTTAAAGGAGAGAGAGAGACAAAGAGAGAGAGAGAGAGAGAGAGAGAGAGAGAGAGAGAGAGAGAGACCACCTTGGGAGGTTGACTGGCACTTCTTCAAAAGCACCCCCACCCCACTGCTCTGGAGTGGCACAAAGCATCTGTCTCCATCTTTCACAGCCGTTGAAATGAAGAAGTCAAAATGTTGATATTGTTGAATCATCAGTGGAGGCTTTTTATTTCTTCATTTAAGAGAGAGGATCAAACAAAAGGAGGACATCAACCGTGACAGGAAGTTGAACATCTTTGCACCCTAAGGAATGTTGCTATTGTTTCCTCAAGCACCATTATCTATTACTCTCTCTCTCTCTCTCTCTCTCTCTCTCTCTCTCTCTCTCTCTGTCTGTCTCTCTCTCTCTCTCTCTCTCTCTCTCTCTTCTTCTCTCGTTCTCTCTGTCAGACACGCGTGCACCAAATGCACCAAAAATCAGATCTTGGTATTTTTTGGCTGAATGGTGTTAGTCATTGGGATATATAATGACTAAGGGGCCCTTTACACGAGGACGGTTTCCTATGGTGACGGGGAATTATTTTATCGTTAGTGCCTTCCTTTTAGACGGCGACGGCGAATTCGCGCTTAGGAAACGACACATTTTGAAACCACCCTCCAGAGTGAAATTCTTTGAGACGCCCCCCGCTGATCGTTCCATGTAATCGCTTTGAGACGACACATTTCAGAAACTCTGACGTGCCTGCACACGCGATTACGCCATAGCCGTGCGCGAGTTGGCAACCATTTTCAAAATAAAACGTCAGTATGAATGAAGTTTGGCAACATTCAGAATTAAGCTACACTGCCGCCAACTTCAGTTACATGTTCATAACGTTACTGCTGCGAGGAGCCGATGGCTGTACCCGGTCGGCATTTAACGTTAGTTACAAAAGCACGTCGACAGTGTTTTCTCACTGCCAGTAGCCTACAGTAGGGTTTGACAGATCACAGTCAGCGCTCCCGGTTTTCGCTGCTCGTTAAAGATTTCCAATAGGCGTTATTCTGATAAACTGGTCACATATATGTTACGTTCTCACCTGACAAATATTAAAACTTTAAAACAGTTTGGGGTTTATTTTAGCTTGAAAACAGCTTTTTGGCAAGTCTAAATGACTGCGGTAGGCATACTTCCGTGTTTAAAACCGGAAAGACGATTACGAAATGACGTCATGCAGAAGCGTCCTTGTATGGGCAAAGAATAAGGTGATCACACTGCCACCTAGCGACCTGGCATGTACATTACGACGTTTTAAAAATTCAACAGCGCTCATGTAAACAGGGAGAAGGTGTGAAGGAAAAGGTGTGAAGGAAACGCTATTGTGTCGTTTCTTCCAGAAACTGTCCTCGTGTAAAGGGCCCCTAAGTGGGCCATATGTGCTAAGTGTGCATATCCAAAATCTAAGATGATATTTAGTCTCATATCACGGTATTTATACCGAACATTGATATATTGCCCAGCCCGACCTGTGTCTGTGTGGAGAGAGAGAGAGAGAGAGAGAGAGAAGGTCTGTGTGGGGAGAGAGAGAGAAGGTATGTGTGGAGAGAGAGAGAGAGAAGGTCTGTGTGGGGAGAGAGAGAGAAGGTCTGTTTGGAGAGAGAGAGAGAGAAGGTCTGTGTGGGGAGAGAGAGAAGGTCTGTGTGGGGAGAGAGAGAGAAGGTCTGTGTGGGGAGAGAGAGAGAAGGTCTGTGTGGAGAGAGAGAGAGAGAGAGAAGGTCTGTGTGGGGAGAGAGAGAGAAGGTCTGTGTGGGGAGAGAGAGAGAAGGTCTGTGTGGAGAGAGAGAGAAGGTCTGTGTGGAGAGAGAGAGAGAAGGTCTGTGTGGGGAGAGAGAGAGAAGGTCTGTGTGGGGAGAGAGAGAAGGTCTGTGTGGAGAGAGAGAGAGAAGGTCTGTGTGGGGAGAGAGAGAGAAGGTCTGTGTGGAGAGAGAGAGAAGGTCTGTGTGGAGAGAGAGAGAGAAGGTCTGTGTGGGGAGAGAGAGAAGGTCTGTGTGGGGAGAGAGAGAGAAGGTCTGTGTGGAGAGAGAGAGAGAGAGAGAAGGTCTGTGTGGAGAGAGAGAGAGAAGGTCTGTGTGGAGAGAGAGAGAAGGTCTGTGTGGGGAGAGAGAGAGAAGGTCTGTGTGGAGAGAGAGAGAGAAGGTCTGTGTGGGGAGAGAGAGAAGGTCTGTGTGGAGAGAGAGAGAGAAGGTCTGTGTGGGGAGAGAGAGAAGGTCTGTGTGGGGAGAGAGAGAGAAGGTCTGTGTGGAGAGAGAGAGAGAGAGAGAAGGTCTGTGTGGAGAGAGAGAGAGAAGGTCTGTGTGGAGAGAGAGAGAAGGTCTGTGTGGGGAGAGAGAGAGAAGGTCTGTGTGGAGAGAGAGAAGGTCTGTGTGGAGAGAGAGAGAGAGAGAGAAGGTCTGTGTGGAGAGAGAGAGAGAAGGTCTGTGTGGGGAGAGAGAGAAGGTCTGTGTGGGGAGAGAGAGAGAAGGTCTGTGTGGAGAGAGAGAAGGTCTGTGTGGGGAGAGAGAGAAGGTCTGTGTGGAGAGAGAGAGAGAAGGTCTGTGTGGAGAGAGAGAAGGTCTGTGTGGAGAGAGAGAGAGAGAGAAGGTCTGTGTGGAGAGAGAGAGAGAAGGTCTGTGTGGGGAGAGAGAGAAGGTCTGTGTGGGGAGAGAGAGAGAAGGTCTGTGTGGAGAGAGAGAGAGAGAGAGAGAGAGAAGGTCTGTGTGGGGAGAGAGAGAGAAGGTCTGTGTGGGGGGAGAGAGAGAGAAGGTCTGTGTGGAGAGAGAGAGAGAAGGTCTGTGTGGAGATAGAGAGAGAGAAGGTCTGTGTGGAGAGAGAGAGAGAAGGTCTGTGTGGAGATAGAGAGAGAGAAGGTCTGTGTGGAGAGAGAGAGAGAAGGTCTGTGTGGAGAGAGAGAAGGTCTGTGTGGAGAGAGAGAGAAGGTCTGTGGGGAGAGAGAGAGAGAAGGTCTGTGTGGAGAGAGAGAGAGAGAAGGTCTGTGTGGAGAGAGAGAGAGAGAGAGAGAGAAGGTCTGTGTGGGGAGAGAGAGAAGGTCTGTGTGGGGAGAGAGAGAGGTCTGTGTGGAGAGAGAGAAAGGTCTGTGTGGAGAGAGAGAGAGAAGGTATGTGTGGAGAGAGAGAGAAGGTCTGTGTGGAGAGAGAGAAGGTCTGTGTGAGGAGAGAGAGAGAAGGTCTGTGTGGAGAGAGAGAGAGAGAGAAGGTCTGTGTGGAGAGAGAGAGAAGGTCTGTGTGAGGAGAGAGAGAGAAGGTCTGTGTGGGGAGAGAGAGAGAAGGTCTGTGTGGAGAGAGAGAGAGAGAAGGTCTGTGTGGAGAGAGAGAGAGAAGGTCTGTGTGGAGAGAGAGAGAAGGTCTGTGTGGAGAGAGAGAGAGAGAGAAGGTCTGTGTGGAGAGAGAGAGAAGGTCTGTGTGGAGAGAGAGAGAGAGAAGGTCTGTGTGGGGAGAGAGAGAGAGAAGGTCTGTGTGGGAGAGAGAGAGAGAAGGTCTGTGTGGGGAGAGAGAGAGAGAAGGTCTGTGTGGAGAGAGAGAGAGAGAAGGTCTGTGTGGAGAGAGAGAGAGAGAGAGAAGGTCTGTGTGGAGAGAGAGAGAAGGTCTGTGTGGGGAGAGAGAGAGAAGGTCTGTGTGGAGAGAGAGAGAGAGAAGGTCTGTGTGAAGAGAGAGAGAGAAGGTCTGTGTGGAGAGAGAGAAGGTCTGTGTGGAGAGAGAGAAGGTCTGTGTGTGGAGAGAGAGAGAGAAGGTCTGTGTGGAGAGAGAGAAGGTCTGTGTGGAGAGAGAGAGAAGGTCTGTGTGTGGAGAGAGAGAAGGTCTGTGTGGAGAGAGAGAGAAGGTCTGTGTGGAGAGAGAGAGAGAGAAGGTCTGTGTGGAGAGAGAGAAGGTCTGTGTGGAGAGAGAGAAGGTCTGTGTGGAGAGAGAGAGAGAAGGTCTGTGTGGAGAGAGAGAAGGTCTGTGTGGAGAGAGAGAAGGTCTGTGTGGAGAGAGAGAGAGAAGGTCTGTGTGGAGAGAGAGAGAAGGTCTGTGTGGAGAGAGAGAGAGAGAAGGTCTGTGTGGAGAGAGAGAGAAGGTCTGTGTGGAGAGAGAGAGAGAAGGTCTGTGTGGAGAGAGAGAGAGAAGGTCTGTGGAGAGAGAGAGAGAAGGTCTGTGTGGAGAGAGAGAGAGAAGGTCTGTGTGGGGAGAGAGAGAGAAGGTCTGTGTGGAGAGAGAGAGAGAAGGTCTGTGTGGAGAGAGAGAGAGAAGGTCTGTGTGGAGAGAGAGAGAGAAGGTCTGTGTGTGGAGAGAGAGAGAAGGTCTGTGTGGAGAGAGAGAGAGAGAAGGTCTGTGTGGGGAGAGAGAGAGAAGGTCTGTGTGGAGAGAGAGAGAAGGTCTGTGTGGAGAGAGAGAGAGAAGGTCTGTGTGGAGAGAGAGAGAGAAGGTCTGTGTGGAGAGAGAGAGAGAAGGTCTGTGTGGAGAGAGAGAGAAGGTCTGTGTGGAGAGAGAGAGAAGGTCTGTGTGGGGAGAGAGAGAGAAGGTCTGTGTGGAGAGAGAGAGAGAGAAGGTCTGTGTGGAGAGAGAGAGAGAGAGAGAAGGTCTGTGTGGAGAGAGAAAAGATCTGTGTGGAGAGAGAGAGAGAAGGTCTGTGTGGAGAGAGAGAGAGAAGGTCTGTGTGGAGAGAGAGAAGGTCTGTGTGGAGAGAGAGAGAGAGAGAGAGAGAGAGAGAGAGAGAAAACTGATCTGCTCTGTGGCTCCTGTGAGGTTTTTCTAGTTAGTCTGTCTGCAGCAACAACAGAAAGAGGGGAAGCAGCGAGTGGTGTGAGCAGGTGCCCACTAGCATAATACAACACACACACACACACACACACACACACACACACACACACACACACACACACACACACACACACACACACACACACACACACACACACACAAGCTCACAGTAGGTGTGCTGACTGTCTGTCTACAGGACAGCCAAGCCAAGCCCTTTCAGCTAAGTCTCCAGATGCCCTTTTGGACCGAGGCAGTGCCAGGACCGGTTTGGAGCCAGTTCCTCATCTCAAACCAGTTCTTTGAGTGTCGACGGCCAAACAAGCGGCTCTCGGCCAGTGAAACTGGTTCCAGAGCGAGACAAAGTCTCTGCTCGACTAGAAGAAAGAACCGCTTATGTCAGGAGGTACGTTTCCGCCCATGACCATTTGATTGTTAAATTCAGACACAATGGTGCTGTGAGGATGAAGTCGGCTCTGTCTGTGCTGTTAACTTACAGCGGTCCTCACTATTTCTTCCATGAGAGCCACACTGGCAGGACAACGTCACCAAACGCCATCCCAACCAAGCATATCTGCCTACTAATTTCATCCAGGGCCCTATAGGTTGAGGCGATGTCTCGTCATAGACGCTGGGTTAGCTGGCTCAGCCGGGCTGGGGGCGTGGTCTGGGTGGGGTAAACCCCCTGTTTTATCCATTCAGCAAAGTTAGAATTTAGCTGCTAGCCCAGCCCAGGCAGACACGATCAGGGATTCAACCACCGCAGTAAATACACATCTGCATAGACGTCTTGTGTTCTGCTCTAGAATCCCCAAACCTGTAGTGTAGAGCCGCAGAACCTTCCTTTGGTGAGTCAGCCTATTGAGATATATGGGCGGTTTTACCCCACTCGCGCGCCAGCCGTATAACATTTTGTGGGCGTTCCGACACATGCCGACTATGTAATCATTCTCCCCTCCAATTCCGCTTTTTTC
>NC_139635.1:38702901-38765401 GCF_964638095.1 Poromitra crassiceps
TAAACAATAGTTTTGAACAGTAATTTCCTCCATAACAGCAGGAAACACCCCTCTCCTTCAAACTCCTCCCTCCGTGTGTGTTCTTCTTGGCTGCAGCGGGCGTGTCACAAGCTCGTTTCTGCTGCTGCTGTAACCTCGCGTCACCAGGCTCACTGCTTTGCTGCTGCTCCTGTCTGCTGGCGGCCGCTGGGCAAGTCTGGATGGGCTCGCTCGTTTCTTGGAGTTTCGGTTGAGAGCTTTGCTGAAGCTTTTGCGATTCTGGTCTTATTTATGCTGCGTGTTTCAAAGTGTGTTCCACCCGTAATCTTTTATGCAAATTTGCAATCCCTCACCGCCAGCAATCAGCGCGAAAGCGAAAGCGTTTTCGCCAATCCATTCTACAGTATGAGAATGGTTTCATCGCGCGTTCCCCTGCAGTTTTGGCTCTGCTTTTTCTAGTTGGGAGAGCACTGTCGCCACTTAGTGGGTCGGTGGAATGGGTTGTACACGTTCGGTGGCTCCAATATTTTTATAGGAGACGTGGGGAGCGTTGATCCACGTCCCACCGTCAAATTTTTTTTTTTTTTTTAAGCCGAGATATCTCGTCATTGGCAGTCAACCGTTGGATTTTGTAAGCCGAGATATCTCGTCAATGGCAGTGAACGTGTTAATAATGTATGCAAAAAAAAATCACAAAAATCAAATTTCTTTATTTTTTCACACTTTTTCACATCAAAAGTTCAGGATTTCATTCATACCTGTAATCTACAGTATGGTGGCGTAATGAAGAACTATCAAATTTCTACCCCATTTCAACCAATCATATCACGACATGGCAGCTGTCAATCAATCTTCATTTTGAGGAGAAAATTCTGCAGGCAAGATGGCCGCCTAGTGCCTACATGGGCAGACTTTTCTAAGCCCATAAATGTTAATGTACTTGGCCAATAAGTACTGTATGTAACATACAAAATAAAACAAACGGTAATGTCTCCATTTAATGTAGAATGCATAGGACATGTAACTGGTTCATTAAACTCGCATTCCAGGAATAACGTTAACGTCCGCGGGTCTTACCCCGGACCCTCAGACATTCCAATCCGCCAGGCGGCACATTTGCCTCAGCTTTCTAACGCGAAGGCAGCCTGTTCTTCTGTTCTCTGCGGAACAAATCACGCTCGATTTGGGGGCGGAACACGGCAGGATTGGCCAACGCCAACTCCAACTGTCAAATCAAATCATCGACACGTACTGTATATGGCCCTGCCTCTCAACCCTCTTTCATCTCAGGCAATAATGTGTTTTCAGTCTGATACGTCAGCGACCCTCTCTGAGACCCGCTTCATGTGCTCTATAACATTATTCTCCTGTATTGTAGTGTATTCTCATCCTGTCATCCCAATGAACACCCCCCCCCCCCCCCACACACACACACACGCACGCACACACACGCGCGCACACACGCACACACACGCACACGCACACACACACACACACACACACACACACACACACACACACACACACACACACCCTCCCTCCCTCCCTCCTCACCAGATACACTTTGTTTTACATGGCCGGCAGCTTTACTGTTTTTTTATCAGCCTAATTTCCGCACTTCTAATTACTACTAAGAGGAGTTCCCCCGGCTGCCCTGCCCCCCCCCCCCCCCCCCCCCCCCCCCCCCTCTCCCCCCCCTTCCCCGGCCATGTGACCACGCTAATGAAATGCCATTCGCGCACGTTGTCATTTGACACAACTGCGCCGTTTCCGTTTCAGCCAGTGGCTCAGGCTGATTTCAAACTGGGACTTCCCCAACGGGACCAATCTCCTCTCATTTGTAAATATTTGCACATGCATTGTCTTTTGGCAGCCCGGGGGCCCTCAATAGTGAATACTGCATGAATGCAATTTGCCCTCATGCTTATGGATGGTGTATAATATTAAAAAAGGCAAACAGAACGGTGCACGGTGCATGCTGAGTGAAACATGCTATACGCACGGATGGATGCATGCTTTCTCATGACCACCAGGCTTGTATTGTAGATCTTCTTAAAGTCGCTCTAGGCAATATGTTTTTATGTGAGAATACACCCATCTTAGCGTCAAGTGGTTTAACACCATCTCCCTAATTGAGAGGGTGTAAATGTGTCCTCTTTTCCCCCAATTAATTTCTGGTGTCGGATGCGGTTATTAGTGGGAAATCCTCTCGGGGGCATACTGTAGGGAGAGAGAATTGAAACTTAAAGGAACACTCCGCCCATTTTCAACCAGCTTTGTATCATTAGAACATCAGTAGTATATCAGAAAACTGTAAACGGTTTTGAAGTCTGTCATTTAATTTGACAGTTATTGAGTGTTAAAGTGTGGACCAGTGACATCACTGATCCACACTAACTCAAATGAATAACTCATTAACTCAAATCAACTCTCAATAACTGTCAAACTATTCATCATTCATCTAGTTTGATAGTTTAACGCAGTTTAACCACCTCTTTGAAACGAGGCGAAGAGTTTACTCAGCTATTTTCAGATCAACTGTATCAATCGATGGGGCGTCCGGGTAGTGCAGCGGTAGATTCCCTGCCTCTTAACGCGAGGGGCGCAGGTTCGCATCCTCGTGTTACCTCCGGCTTGGTCGGGCGTCCATACAGGCACGATTGGCTGGTGTCTGCGGGAGGGAAGCCGGATTGAGGGTATGTGTCCTGGTCTCCTCTGGTCGGTCGGGGCGCCTGTTCGGAGGGAAGGGAACTGGTGGGAATAGCATTATCCTCCCACGTGCTACGTCCTACCGGTGAAACTCCCGCTGTCAGGTGAAAAGAAGCGGCTGGCAACTGCGCATGTGTCGGAGGAAGCATGGCGCTAGTCTACGGCTCTCCCCAGATCGACAGAGGGTGGAGCAGCGACCGGCGCAGCGTAGGGAAATTGGCCAAGTACAATTGGGGAGAAAATGGGGAAAATTTGAAAAAGAAAGAAAGACTACAGGAAGTTACTGATTTACTGAAGTCACATTCTGTAGAGGAACCTTGTTGCAAACCCAATTGGCATCGAGACGAATGAATGATGGAGTGGACGAAATGCGGCAGAGTTCAACCAAGAGTCAGAGAAACATGGACGCCTCTCGGACTCTGGCTGAATCAATGTGCACAATCCTGCATCATTGCTACTTTGTTTGGATTTTCCCTTCAGAATTGGCCCTGCTAAATGATCTCTTTTAGCTACTTGCTTATTAGTGAAATGTTGTTGTTGTTGTTTGAAACTGTGTATTCCTTTGTGCTGCTGCCTGTCTTGTCCAAGTCTCTCTTGAAAAATAAATGTGTAATCTAAATGTGACTGAATAAAGGTTAAATCAAAAAATAAATTACCTGCCAGAAGGTATTGTTACAGAATGTGCTGCAGGAGTGTCCTTCCCTTCTCATCTTCTTCTTTTCACCCTTCTGTACTAAGGGTGTCATTCTATAATGATTTACTAATGTTTAATTATGTTTTTAGGGAGATAATGTTAATTTACATGTATTTAAAAAAGTAATAACGAAACCCCGAACCCAAATGTGGTAAAGCCTGATACGCAATGGTGAAAAGTCGGCTACTGAATCTGCTATTTGCTGATCTTTATACCAGATGATGTCACCTTCTATACCAGTGGTTCTTGAATCCTTGAGAGGGTTCTGTAATAGAAAAATAGATGAAATGCCTTGTTGATCCATCAATAATGAGTTCCCCGTTCAAAGTGTATATAGGAGGATTTGATTCCACATGTTTACATCTGTGCACAGAGTCTCCCTGACAGTCAAAACTTACATCAGGAGAGCCACGAGTCAAAGCGTCTTCCCATCATATACTAAAATGAGCACCCGCCCCCAACCTTGGAGGCCAGAGATGTTCCACTAGGCTCACAGAAGTTCCATCTAACCCAGTACATGTCCATTACGCCAGTAGTTCCATCTGATGTTCACAAAAGACACAATAACCTTGGTCTGGTCACACAAGACAAAATACATGTTATCTCCCTT
Organism: Poromitra crassiceps; assembly: GCF_964638095.1. NCBI lineage: Eukaryota > Metazoa > Chordata > Actinopteri > Beryciformes > Melamphaidae > Poromitra > Poromitra crassiceps. The sequence goes on from NC_139635.1 coordinate 38,706,894, forward strand.
CAGGAATGACTCTGCGTGATGGAGCAGAGTCCATCTTAGAAGAGCCATAGATCATAAGCAATCAATCAATAATTGGTCTAATGGTGGTCTAATTTGTGTCAGTTGAGAGGTCCTTGAGGTGAAAAGGTTTGAGCACCACTGATCTACATGAACCACTAATAACATGGATTAGCCCCGCTCGCTTTACAGTAGGTGATCCCAACATTGACCATAAAAAAGACCATTCTCTGCAGCAAGAACAAACAGCAAGTGTATTTGTTTAGTATTATTTCTGTGGTTTAGCCCTTTAAGTATGTTTTCAATGAGCCACTTAAATGTATCCATATCCAATCAAACTTCTTGATTGGCATTGGACACTCCCTGCTTTAGTAATATAAAAAGAGAGAGAGAAAGGGAGAGAGAGAGAGAGAGAGAGAGACAGAGAGAAAGAGAGAGAGAGAGAGAGAGAGAGAGAGAGAGAGAGAGAGAGAGAGAGAGAGAGAGAGAGAGAGAGAGAGAGAGAGAGAGAGAGAGAGAACTTGGCTGATCATCACATAGCACAGTTTGGACATTTTACAACTTCATCCTGACTCCATCCCTCCCAATTCACCTCCCTCCTTGTACCTCCCCCACTTCTCCTCCTCTCCCCTCTCCTCTCTCTCCCTGTGAGGTCCTGTTAGATGACTGAGTGCTGGTGTCTCTAAATCGGGCCCCCTATCGTCTCATCTCTCTCTCTCTCTCTCTCTCTCTCTCTCTCTCTCATATATACAGTATATATCTCTCTCATCTCTCTCCCTCTCTCTCTCTGTGCCAGGCAGAAGAACTTTGCCCGAGGCATCGAGCAGCAGCTCCCAGACGGCATGGTGGTGGCATCGGTGCCAACGGAGGTGCAGTGCCACGAGGAGCTGTCGGACCCCGTGCCCGACCCCGAGTACCTCACAGGTGGGAATGCATATTTCACCACGCGCCCACGCCATGAGCTCACAGCTGCTGCACTGTAGTGTTTCATCACCGTCCCAGTCAAAAAAGACATACAAATAAATAGCACAATAAGTCAGCTTCAAAGCAGTTGGCAGCATTGACAGGATAGGCCGTGGTTGCAGCATATTTTTTTATTTTTATTTTTATTTTTTTATAACTGAATTTGAAAGTAGATATACTTGCAGAAACAATCTGACCAAAAAGTTCCATTGTTTTCAAATTCTTAAAAAGCACAAAAGGGAGTAAAATGTGTCTTTTTGATCCTCCAGTTCATGAATACAATCCTATATTATCATCAGTGAGTCTGTCAAAATGAAAGTTACAGTAAATTACAATTCAATATGTCATAATAAAGGGAAGGTAAACTCCTGGGTAGCAGGGCAGCCTGTTAAAAAACCAAAACCCAACCTAAAAATGGAATTGAAGTCATTCCCGCTTCGACAAACCAATATACCGGTAATTATCTTGCAAAAGTAGCAACCGCAGCAGCGAGCCTCTGATCTCTGATGCAATCCTGGAAATGGTGGTAAAATAAAATGTAAAAATAATGTGTTACTGTGAACTGATGGTTGTGGATGATCTGCTCATGACATTACAGAGAGCATTATACCTTTGGAAGAGACTCACCTGTCCAAGATAATAAGAACATCATGTATCAGTGTCGTTACGCCCCGCCCCCTCACATGAACATCTGCATAATGAAACTTCATCTACAGATATAAGAACTCTTTTTAATCATGTGTTGATCTTTCTATGCTGGAAAGCAGCATGGTCTGTGAGAGTACTGCTTGTTGAGGTTGCACGGTTCAAACAGAAGAACAAGCTTTGTGAGCACTCCTGACCTGGTGTTCATGTTGCTATTATTCTGCTATTTGCTACATTGAACATTGAGTGAAATTAGAGTTGTTTGTTTGTTTGTTTGTTTGTTTCAAACAGTGCTTTTATGAAGGCCTCCTGTGTACTGTAGAGGTACTGAATGTACTCCATGCATGTGTATCCATCCATAGGATGTGTATGTGTACATCTACTGTATCTATCTATATATCATCTCTATCTATCTATCTATCTATCTATCTATCTATCTATCATCTCTATTTATCTATCTATCTATATCATCTCTATCTATCTATCTATCTGTCTATCTGTCTGTCTATCATCTCTATCTATCTATCTATCTATCTGTATCTATCTATTTATCTATCAATCATCTGTATCTATCTATCTATCTATCTATCTATCTATCTACTGTATCTATCTATCCATCTATATGTATCTATCTTTCTATCTAGCATCTGTATCTGTCTGTCTATTTATCTATATACCATCTGTATCTATCTACTCTGTCCGTCTGTCTGTCTGTCTGTCTGTCTGTCTGTCTGTCTATTTATCTATCTATATATCATCTGTCTCTATCTATCTATCTATCTATCTATCTCTCTGTCCGACTGTCTGTCCGTCTGTCTGTCTATCTATCTATCTATCTATCTATCTATCTATCTATCTATCTATCTATCTATCTATCTATCTATCTATATCTATATATATAGATATAATATATATCTATATTGTTTCTTTAGTTTTACTTTCTGGCCGTGACGAGTTGATGCTTGTCTCCTCTTGTCAGACAAATCAGAATGCAAGAATAATAAAACACAATCGTTTGTTGGCAGAAGAGAAAACTAAATGAATGCTGATGATCTGGATTGCGTTCAGCCCTTTGACAGCCACTCTTGGGCTAGGTGACTGAGATGTGGCCGTGAAGTGCAGTGCTGCTTGTATCCAGCCTGAAGTGAATGGCAACCTCGCTGTGCCCCTCATCTGCATTCAGTCTTTCATAATGAATGTTTCCCTCACACCTGACCTGACCATCACCTGACCACCACGCTCCATGTTGGCTTTTATTCCCTTTCAAACACGCAGACAAAAACATCGGCTCCGCTACAAAACGCTGTATGATACAGACCAGAGTGCAGTCGCCTCCTGGATGCTGTTCCTCGACAGTGCAGCTCGGGCCAAGTAAATAAGGAGCTTGAAGCAAAATAGGTAGAATATTAACCAAATCATTTTTCATAAAGAAGAGACAGACAGGAAGGAGGGGGAGGTGGTTTGCGCTGCACCGCCACTGTCGTCTGCCTTGCTCGGCTCTTCATTACCAGCGCTCAGTAGATGTATCCAGTAGACTCCCTTCAGTTAACAGTCTCACGGTCCAAATGTTTGAAATTACACGGCATATTTCTCTGAATAGTATAGCATAGGTCATATTTTAATTAGTTTGACAGAAAAGCTTATTTAAGTCCATTAAGGACCAAGAGCTGTTATTCCATTTGATTGTTTCCCCAATGCTGCCACATTCAAGAGTAGAAGCCAGACTTCAGTCATGGACGGGCTATCCCTCCCTCTGCCGACATGACTCGTACACTTTCCCTTCAACGCTGGAGTGTGGCAGAGCCAATAGAGAGTGTAAAATTAATAATTACGTCGCAGCATATTTTCACAGATGAGTACAGGCTGCTGACCAAGCTGTTTCCAGGCACCTGTGTCACTGACCGCCTCTGAACTACCTCGGCGTTGTGCATAACGCTGTCGACCCGGCACGATGGCTTTATTGCTTGTTGTTGATATAATGGCGGGAGATACAAGGCCGCTGGAGAGTCAAGAAGCGCATCATCCGGGGTTACGTCGGAGGTGACGGACAATCAGACGGCGACAGAGTGGCGCCCGGGTTTTTCTCCTGAGCCGAGTATATTGGAAACTTTGGAGGATATTAAAAAGCGTCTAATCTAAATGGATCTTCTGCCAGAGCCGCCGCCCCCGATGTCCCCCGCGTCTCTCCCCGCCCCGCCTCCCCCTCCCTCTCGGCTCCCCCTCCACAGCTCAAACCTTTTTATCGCGACGTCGCCCTGGGCTCACACTGCCCAGAGCAAGAGCTCAACACAGGCAGAGCTCCACACCCCCCACACCCCCACCCTCCACACTGCCCAGAACAAGAGCTCAACACAGGCAGAGCTCCACACCCACCCCCACCCCCACCCGCACACCGCAGCATCCAGCAGGGGGCTATAGAAGTACACAGTGTACAGTACACGCCGAAGCACAACGGTGCAGTTTTCACTCCGTTTCAAACTGTTTTTCCCGATGCAAGAATACTTTTTTAATGCACCATTTCCTGCAAGAATACTTTTTTAATGCACCATTTCCTGCAAGAATACTTTTTTTAATGCACCATTTCCTGCAAGAATACTTTTTTTAATGCACCATTTCCTGCAATTCGACCTATATTTTATATATAAAGTATTCAGTTTGTATATCGTGATGCTTCATTCTCAATGCTACATTAAAGAACCCAATGCATTTGAAGAGAACACAGGAGAGATGTCTGCAAAGGCTAACATCATGATATAGCCTACTGCACAAAATGACAAACGAGACAGTTACATCAAAACATTTTGTGCAGTATAGCCTCTGAATGATCTTACTTTCCACTTTCCATTCCATGAGCCCCCTGCTGGATGCTTTGATCATTTTATGGTATTACCCTTAGGCCTCTTGGCTTAGTTCCGTTTTGAATATCACAGTTCTTTTATTCCCTAACACTCTCTTTTGCTTTGGCATGCAAGACTGACACTGCTAACAGGGGGCTATTATCTTTAATCATCTTCTGAAATCGTCTCACTTTAGCTTTGCTTGATAGCTTGCCAAATATAAAACACAGTTTCAGACAGAAAGACAGAGGCCTTCGGCAAACAGAACACCGCATGGAACCTTTTGCCAACCGAAATGTAGCTACTTTAAAAAACAAACAAACAAACAAACAGTTGTAGCTAGATAAATGTAGGTGACATAACTTGTTCTCTTCCACCTCTGGTCGTTACACAGTTATGGTCTTCAGAGAAACACACCTATGCTGTTTTTAACTTTTCTTCGCCCACAAATTGTGCAATGCTAGCTGTTGTTTCATGGCTCAAAGAACTATGCTGCTGCTACTCGAGTCACAATCGCTGTGTCTGTGGTAACATTATGTACTATTTGAAGACTATTGGAGTATTTTTAGCCCAGGTGTGGGACTGTACCACTTGGGTTGGAAAGGGGGTGCAGCAATCCAAATGCAACTATGTCAATTCATTAACAGCAGATGTTTCATTAAATATTGAGAGATTGAAGATTAAATAGTTGATGAAGATTAAAGATTTGATTTTTATTACATTTTGACTTTTAAAAAGGGAGAAAAGTGGGTGTAAAAAAAAAAAATTCCTCCCCCCCTAATTTCCAAGTGGAGGTGCATGTGTCTAACTTGCCTAATGGTGTAGGTGACCCAGTGTCTGTGAGTGAAAGTGAGGTGCGATGGTCAGAAGGAAGGGGCGGGGACAAAGAATCAAACAGATACAGTATCCACCTTGTTTTTGAATGTCCCACTGTACAAATAATTGTGGGTACAAGTTCCGGTTTAACGTGACTTATTGTTGCAGCTTGCCATTTCCTTTGTTATACTCTGGCTGCAGACCCGAATTATAAACCGGAAACTGGAGTACGTTATAAAAGTTATATATATAGTCACATTCTAAACAACTAACCAACGCTGGGAATCCGTATTGAAACAGTGTTACTCGAAATGGTTAAAAGTTAAATCAATTTGGTCATTTAGTGGCGTTTTACTGCCATGTAACATAGCTAGCTAGCCGCTAACATTAGCCACAGTAGGCTGCGCACTGCGCTCTTAACTCATTGAGTGCCAGCCACTTTTGGAAAACGGACGCTCCCAGTGCCAGAGTTTCAGAGCGTTTTCAGTGATTTCTCGAGGCCCACAGAATATTGTGTGATATTACTATGTAAACACCGAACACGCAGAAAGAACGATGAGACTCTATTGTATCAGCAGCAAAAAAAAGTTTATTGAAATCATTTTCCGTTCTGTAGTTATCAGCCGGAGAAGATAGGTCAAAAACAGCAAAAAAAGGCGTTTCCATCTAGGAGCTGAGATATTGAGCCTTTTGTGAAATGAAGCATTTCAAGCAAATCACTGACTCTGAAACTAATATTTTCTGACCTGAAACATCTGAACAGTAATTTCCTTCAATAAACAGCACCCACACCCCCCTCAACTCCAAACTCCTCCTCCGTGGGAGTGTCTCTGGTGGCTCTGCTCGCTGTGCTGGCTGCTGCATGTGTCAGGCGAGTCTCTGCCTCCTGCTATGGCAGGCTCTGCTGCCTCACGGATCCACGTTCAGATGGCGGCCGCTCGTCGGGGGAGTCTGGATGGGGCTCGCGTTCGTCTGCGTTTCTGGGGTTTCGGTTGTGAGCTGGGATGAAGCTGCGTCCGATTATAGGCTTTCTGCTGCGCGTTTCAAAGTGCGCTGCACCCAGTCTATTTTCGGAGCACTCAGCCTTGTGCGCCGGGACCCAGCGCGACACTGTATATATATATATGTGGCTTTGGTTTTATTTTCTGGCGGCTAATCGTGTGGAGAAGCTATGCAGCAGAGACAGAGACATGTGTGGGAGCGGATTGACTGCTGTTCGCAGCTAAAGTTGGCTCCAGGCAGCCAGAGCAATCTGTGCCGCTCTGGCTCATGCATCGGTTTCTCTTTGATCACGGGGCTTTTTCTGCTTTTTTTTCCTCAACTTTCTCTAATCTGGAGAGCACTGTCGCCACCTAATGGGTCGGTAAAATAGGTTATACACATTCAACATGCCCCAAAATTTTACAGGAGATGGATCTGGCTTTGATCCACGTCCCACCGTCAAAAAACAGAATTGACGACTTTAGTCGTCATTGGCACTCAACGTTACTATCCGAATTGACGACTAAAGTCGTCATTGGCACTCAATGAGTTAAAGGGATATTTATCGACGAGATTTTTGCCAAGCTGGACCTGATTAGTGATTTGCTCCGTTCGCCCAGACGGGTGTCAAGCTGTCAGCAACAAGGCTGGGAGGATCACACCGGAAGAAAAACGCATAGGCATCATGGCCGCTAGAAATAAGGTGGATAGGACTCATTTTCAAACTGATGTTTCACTTCCATATTCCTAGCCTGGGAACCTGACGAATTTGCGAACGCATCTTTTATTTGCTCTGGCAGGTGTGTCTGGCTCCTCCCCTGCAGACAGATTTCCACCCCACCTGAAAATGGTCAGGCCAATCACAACCATTTATCTAATGCGGTGTGGGTTTGATACAAACAAGCTACAGTACATCACATGTTTCGTTGCTCTGATTGGTTGTAGGTCTATACAATAGGCCCTTTTCACGGGGGCCATTTTGTGTCGAGAAGCCAGGGGAAACACAGGTGCAAGCAAAACACTAATGAGGGTTTCCAAATTCCAATCATGGAAGTTGGAAACCCTCATTAGTGTTTTGCTTGCACCTGTGTTTACCCTGGCTTCTCGACACAAAATGGCCCCCGTGAGAAGGGTCTATTGTGTCTAGAGGCTTTTGGTCTGCGTCCGTTGATAACGGCCCTTGGAAATCGAGTTCCCAGACTCATACACAGTTGCCAGCTGGTCTGGCGATTCCAGGCCTTACATGTATTGAAGCTGAAAAAGGTTTATTTTAGTGATATTTTTTACTCATTGAAATAAAACAGATTGTATCACGGCTTAGGCAAGTTGCAAAAAAAATTCCATGAATAATTTAAACAATTCAAGAATCTACGGGAATGTAAAATGTGCATGGGGATCAGAATTTGGCAGTGCTTGACATGGTCTCTGGTGCGTACAGTAACACATTCACAGCACCTGAACAAGAGCTTGACAACAGCTGCACAGTACAATGCTGCATTCTGTGCTGCAGCTTTCAGGAGGTGCAGAAACAACAACAGTGTCTCGTAACATGCATGTTTGTGCCTAACCCTGATGCATTGTGGGTAAGAAAGGCAGTTTCCAGGAGGACTTTTCCATTCAAAATGTTGCACAATAAATCAACAGACTGTGTTCATAAATGCACCCTGTAGCTCTTGTTCAGGCGGAACAGATGTTGCACACCAGAGTTCATGCAAATCTGGACTGTATTTTTCCTCATTGCTATTCACTTTTTATTTTAATTTTTTTTGGTCTAATTTTCATAATTCACCCTTTGATAATGCACAAATCTCAGTATTATGCCCCAGTAAGTTCGGCTGCTACTGATACTTCTGCTACTTTACACATCAAAGCACGTCAAAGCAGGAAGATACTTTTTTGTACACATTTTTCATTCATTCATTTCTACTTAATATGTGTTGAAATTGTCAATTTGAGTTTGTTTATGGAACCTTTTTTTCCACCAGATTTTTACAAATTCTCTCCTCCAATTGTCTATTTCCCCTGACTAAGCAGTCCCGGTCGTTGCTCCACCCCCTCTGCCGATCTGGGGAAGGTGTACACTCTCACATGCCTCCGCCAATGCATGTGCAGGCGTCAGCCGCTTCTTTTCACCTGACAGTGAGGAGTTTCAGTGGGAGGACGCAGCGCACGCAGAGGAGCACCTTTTTGCAACCCAAATTGCCCTTTTGGGACACTTAATAAATCTTGAATCTTGAATCTTGAATCTTGAACTTGCCCCCAGTTCCCCTCCCCGCTGAACAGTGTTTTGTTCCATCGCAGAGTACGAGGCCAGAAAGTGAGTCTTGAAAGACAGAAGTCTCAGCACCTGGCCAGAAAATCTTGCTCAACAACCTTTTCAACCCCCCCCCCCCCCTATCACTCATTGTCCCTTAAAAACACATGGCCTGTCATTATATTCATTCAATTTGTTCAACATTTGCTACCTCACAGCTGCGTGAGCGAGAGACTTCCCGGACGCTGCACAGGGAAGGAAAAATAGAAAATACATATTTTAGGAGACAGATGTTCGCGGGGGGGGGGGGGGGGAGCGATTTGGCCGGCCATCGAAGTCACCTGGGGCATCTTCTCGCCTCACCGGCACCTGTTTTCTTGGCCCTCGCGTTTCCACCGAGCGGCCAAACACACACGCCCACCTCGGCACTCTCTGGGCCCCTCCGGGCTACAGTAGCTGGCACGGGTTAATTGCGAGGCTCAGGTAATTGTCCGTGGGGGGAGACAGACGCGCAGGGGGAGGAGGGGGGATGGGGGGTGAGGGGGGCGCAGGGGGAAGAACGTCTGTCGCGCGCTCGCCACCCCTCCCTCCCTCGCTGATTGGGCCAGGTTTTTGGCCCTGCTATGGTCAGTGTATTTGTCACCATGTCAGCACTCCTTGTAGCAGCCCTCTGTGGCCCGGCGCAGGGGGTGAAATCATTCATCTTCCTATTCATCTCCGGGCGCGGAGGCCATTCATCACCGGGGCCAGAGACCCTCCATCAATTACTCCGATGGGAGAAAGAGTGGGGAAAGGGAGGCTTTTGAAAGGCAAATACATCTTGATTTAATTGGAAAGCAAGTATGCTCAGTGCTGCTAAGGAGATTTCCCTTAAGATGGAGCCGCAGAGATAAGGCAGGAGAAGAGAGCAGACAGACAATGGAGGGGGAGGGGAGGACAGGCATCTCCAGGCGTGGAAAGAGCAGAGGCAGGTGGAGGGAATCCATTGGTGGAGGTTTGACCCGCTCTCGTCCCCCAGCCGGCAGCCAGGTAATGTCACGGCCACTCGGAGGCCGCCGCCTCCGCAGCGACACACACGTCTGGCTCTGTGAGCGAGGGCAAACACCACACTGGGTAGAGCGAGCGCGTCGGGTTCAGACAGATGTAACGTAACGGGGGAACACCACGGGGGGGGGAATGGCTGAGCAACGAGTTTAGATGCTTGGAATAGGAAAGTAAAAAAGAATAACAGACGAGAGAGAGAGAGAGAGAGAGAGAGAGTTCTGCTGATAAGACTCGGGGTGTTTTTAGGGAGTTTGGCAGGAAACCTTGTATGTAATGAGTTAATTTCTAAGATCAGATATCCACCATATGAAGGGGGGGGGGGGAAATGATCATTATGATCAAATGATTGATAGCACAAAATTAAAACGTTGTAGCACAGGATGTTTGCTAACTTAAGTCCTTGATGGAAAAAGCCATAACACTTTTACAAACTTGATCTGTATACTTTGAAATGTTCTAATGCTTGAACCTAATCTTTTTTATGAGTGTCTAATGTTTGAAAAAAAGTGACACTTGCTACTATAAAATGACTGATAGCACAAATTAACCCATTGATACCTGATGCAGCATTTGCGTGTATATCCCTCATTTGTGTGTGTATCCCTTTAACACCGCGAACCGCGTCACGCGGTTCGCGCTCTTAAAGGGATACACACACAAATGCTGCATCAGGTATCAATGGTTTAAAACACATCGTGACACTTCTCAAACATAGGAGGCATCTTCATGCCCTTGATTGACAAAGTGCTCGACACTTTTTACAAACTCGACCTCGTACTTTGAAGATAACACTACTCTCAAACTGTGGAGGTATCGCTCACCTTAAGGACCCTTACTCTCAAACTGTGGAGGTATCGCTCACCTTAAGGACCCTTACTCTCAAACTGTGGAGGTATCGCTCACCTTAAGGACCCTTACTCTCAAACTGTGGAGGTATCGCTCACCTTAAGGACCCTTGCACCCGTGAAATCCCCCCTAAGTGCCTGTGAAACTCCCGCAAGACTCTGTGTTGATAACCTCACCTAATATACCATTAAGACCACAAGGCTCAATTCTGCTCCTCGAATAGCCGAGGAAATAAGTCTCCATTTAATTTATTGACACAATTTGTCTTTTTGCAGAGCTGCTGATCACATCACAAGAGCGTTTTGCCACGGGCAGACCCTCTTTCATTGTGATTCACCGTGTTTGGGATGAATTTGTGTGTGTGTGTGTGTGTGTGCGTGTGTGTGTGTGTGTGTGTGTGTGAGAGGGAGAGAGGGAGACAGACAGAGAGAGAAAGAGAGAGACTGAATCTCCTGTGGTATATATTTTTTTCATCCCTCCTGGTGCAATGTGAAATCTCGCCCTCAAAGTTGATAAAGCTCATCTGTGATCATCTGTCACACTCGGCGTCAGGCTTGGAAGGCACGCGGGCCGGCGCTGAAACGTATGAAATCAGCTGCCGAATGAACTTCAAACTTTTTCCATTGGAATTTTTGACTTGACATTTTCTGCCGAAAGGTTAAGACACAAAGTTAAATGCCAATTGTTCCAAACTAACCTCCCATCCGTTAATAATACATGGTTATTGGTCCAGATTATCATTGTAATCAAGGAGATTATATTTCCAGCCTTGAGTGGAATCAAATTGATCAGATGCCCTTCCGACAATAAGCCCATTAACTTTTCTTTTTAATTTCCCGTATCAAGGTCATCTTTGCGTTACTCTATTCCCCCCCCTGTCATCCTCAGCCTGGCCTCTCCCCGGGCTTTGCCCAGGGCCTCTCCACACCCTCCCCATGCTATGAGCCTCTAGATATGTCAGCATTGAGTTGGCACATAATCTATATTTTATTAAGCCTTGATATAATTGGTGGCAGGGAGGGAAGGTCACGCCTTGAGGGACCATTGCCCCCCCCCCCCCCCCCCCCCCCCCCCACACACACACACACACACACACACACACACACACACACACACACACACACAATGCTTTTCAAGTTCAAATACAAACGGCCCTCTAGTCAGGCTGTGGATCATCGGACACCGATGAGGACGATGAGATCATATACTGTAAGTGCCGTGTCGATATGTTATCACGTTGTGATTTATTCAGCATTCCAGACACATTCTGGAGTCAATTGTTTGGCACGACAACAGTCGTGAGTCGTGACCGATGTGTGCTGGCAGAATCGCGAGAAAAAGCGGATTTGGTTTTGTCTTTGGGTGTTTCTTTTGTGAGACTGAGAGCTGTGGAAAGTGAAAACTTTTGAAACGGATGAAATAGAAAAGAGATGTGGCTTTTAGACCATATAAAATGAAAAAAGGAGGGCTCCTTTATCTTACTGTAGCGTTAGCGTAGCGTCCAAGTAGGGATGAGACGATGCTCGGAATTCAATAAATCATGATACAAAAATATGAAAAAAAACATCTTATGGCGATATTAGCTCCATTTTATTCTGCTGTAGTAATCACAAGATGAGATGCTTGACCATCACAGTTGCACAATCTCTCCATCGATATTATATTGTAGTGACATTTCAAAATAGTTTACATTATATCAAGCCAATGACATCGCCGGAAAGATTTGTGTCTCAGAAGTAAACCGAATTCTGGACATCCTCAGCTCATTCATGTTGGACAAGAATTCGCAGCCATTTGCACGCAGCCATTGCTCATCCAGCTCCCGGTTCCTCTCACTAACTGCATATGACCAAATGTGGTGTGAATGCGAATATCAGGAGTCAGACTTGCAATTATAAAAATATAATTTATTTCCTATAAGAAAACAATTCTAAATTTAAGGGGAAAGGGAGTTTGAACAATGTGACACAAGTCTTTCAGCGTTGCTCTGTCTGATGCGCCCACACAGGTGAGCAGAATTTATCGAATCCGTTAAAGGAGCATTCCGCCGTTGTTCAACCAGCTTTGTATCATTACAAAATCAGCAGTATATCTGAAAACTGTAAACAGTTTTGCAGGCATTCATTTAGTTTGACAGTCATCCGTTTTCTGATATACTACTGATTTTGTATCGATACAAAGCTGGTTGAAAATCGGCGGAGTGTTCCTTTAAGCATGACGCACAGACACTCCTCCGCTGTCCAAGGTGCTGAACCTTCAACACCAAGAGCACACATTATGCAGTGAAGCAAGATGGTGTGCCCTTAGAATAATTCTGGAGAAACCGGCTGGCCATTCCCATCCGTGAATAGGAGTCGAGGGGCAAACCTCTGAAAAATGAATCCAATGCGGAAGTACCTTTTTTTTTGAATGGCCTGCAGGGGGGCGACTCCACTGGCTACAGAAAGAAGTCCGGTTGTATGGATGTCAATGGGAAAATGACCCTACAGTACTTCTCACTTGATTTATGACCTCAGTAAATGCTTGCCTAACACTTTCCTAGTTGATGGTCTCAACCCTTACTTTCAACTCTTCTTCAATACAGCATGATGTTCATTTAGTAAGTTATGGTGCCATTCAGAGTACAAAAAGACCATGAAGCAGACTACGCTTGGGGCGTCATGGTCCAGTGATGGAGCAGCTCATCGATCACAGACCGACAGCAGGGGGCGCTGCAGCTCTTGCACCAGCTGCTTCTGGCGCCAAATAACCAAGATGGGGACGGTGAAAATGCCAAACTTGAGACTTCAAAACAGTCCACAATGGGTGACGTCCATATTTGTATATACAGTCTATGATAGTCTATGATATACAGTCCCAGAAACGTGTAGATAGAAGAGTCCCGACATCTCCATTCACTCCAATGGACCAGTTTTTTTACTCTCAAGAGTTCCAGGAAGTAAGGTCCTGGATTAATCAGCACTGTCGAGTTGCAGCAAAATAGACAGTTTGTGTTGTACTCTGAAAGGGTTTCTCCCCCCTCCCCCCCCCCTTGAATCAAATTGTACATTATCAGCTTTATTTTAGCATGCAAAAGTAGCGCGAGACCCATTCCTGGCTGTTCATTGGCTAATCTCGCATTTTGGTCCTCCACTGACGCCACTCTCTCTCTAGAGGACACTAATACAGTCTATGATAGAAGTATAGTCATTTGGCTCTTACAGTGTAGTAGGCGAGAGGCTTAGGAGGCTAAGGGTGCTTTCACACTGGCGCCCCGGTACCGTTCCCGAGCACACTTGTCCCCAAATTGACCCCAGTTTCGGAACGTTTGATGAGTATGAGCCTGAGCGTTGCATTGCGTTCCGCGACAGGGCGCGCAACGAGAAACCGTGACAGGATCCATTTGAAAAGGTGGTCTGGGGAGCGCTGCTTTGGCGTGCCGCCCGGGCACGGAACACTTGCGAGTGTGAAAGCCAACCGTTCCGAACCACATAGACAACACACGGGGCGAGGATCAACTCCAGGTATAGTTGATGACGCAAGTGCACTCTGTTCCGTTTCCGAGCGCGGAAGAAATGTTGTAATGTGAAAGCTGACCAGCGGGGGGCAATCGTTCCAGGGTGCGGAACGAAAGCAATATACCCTTTTCACGGGGGCCATTTTGTGTCGGAAAGGCAGGCTAAACACAGGTGCAAGCAAAACACTAAAGAGGGTTTCCAAATTCCAATCATGGAAGTTGGAAACCCTCATTAGTGTTTTGCTTGCACCTGTGTTTACACTGCCTTTTCGACACAAAATGGCCCCCGTGAGAAGGGTCTATCATTCCCAGTGAGAAAGCAGCCTAATTCTTTACTGTGGAAAAGTGTAACAGAGAGTCTTGTTGCTGCATAGCATTTTCAAACAATATATCCTTGATAAATGAATTGTGATCCCTTGGTATATTATTATAAACAAATCACACCATGGTCAGGACAGTTGTGACCTCATTCCAGTGCTATTGTACTGTTACTGTAGTAACATTAGAAAACAAAATGACACTTGCTGGCTTAAACTGACTGAATGTTTTTCTCTTTCTCATTACTGAAGAGGATAAGCATATTGGAAGTGACCCCCCCCCCCTCCCATTGCCCTTTCACTCCTTCCACCATCTGCTGCTGCAAGAAACTCTGCGTTTTGAGTTCAAATCTGCCTTTTCACTTCTACTTTATAACATTTGAGAAGTAATGTGAGACATAAAGATATAAATGACCTTTAGGAGCCGCTGTGGAACGACTCTCTTTATGAACAGAGTTGTTCGTCTTTGGAGGTTGGCAAAGGGCATCGTGGCCTACAGCCCGTCATTTTTACCAGCTTTGTCATCAACCCCTCCTCTCTCTCTCTCTCTCTCCCCCTCTCTCTCTCGTTGTCTCTCTCTCTCTCGCTCCTCCTCCCTCCCCTGGGGAAAAGTAAACAACGCTGACAGAGTAGCTTCCGTACCTTTGTCTTTTCTTTAGTGTGATCAATCAGCCTTGCATACGGGCGCACACGGGCACACACACACACACACACACACACACACACACACACACAAACACGCACACACACACACACACACACACACACATACAAACACACAAACAAACACACAATCACAAATACATACACTTTCATAGTGATCACACCTTGGCTGAATTGTGCGTTGACCCTTTGCTGTTCCTGCACTTTAGCCACACTCTCCTGCCAATAGGGTCACGACCCACAACGCTTCCTTCCTGTCACTTCACTCGCTCGCCCGGCAGCTTTGTGCCGAGTGCTCCGCCAGTCTCCCTGGATTCATCTCTCTCTCTCTCTCTCTCTCTCTCTCTCTCTCTCTCTCTCTCTCTCTCTCTCTCTCTCTCTCTCCTTCCTCTCTCTCTTCCTCTATTTGTTTACCGTCACTGGATGGCAAAGTTATTATTCAGTTGACCGTGTTGTTCAAGATTCAGCCAAGTTCATCTTGTCTAGTCAGCACGGCTGGTGAAAGCAACCTGCAATTACAGTTGGTAAATACAGTGTGCAGAAGGAGCAACTTTCATGTATGGCACAACAGTAGCCTCAGAACTGATACTCCACTTTCATGAAGGAACTATTTTCTTTTGACCGAACTACACCTGCTAGCTGCTAGCTAGTTCTTCCTACATGAGACTGCATAGGAGCAGCAAGGCAGCAGCAGCTAGTGGGAGTAGTTTGGGCAAAAGAAAATAGTTCCTACATGAAAGTGCTCACAACAAAGGCTGTGCATTATCTTGAGTAACGGGGTCATGATTTCTGGAAAGAGACAATGCTGTTGAGGTTTTCAAATGTATATTTTTGGTGCTTCGAGCACCTCAAGCCGAGTGCCATCCAGTCCCATTGTATTGGAGAGAAGGCAGAAACTCTGCGGCCGATATCTCCAAAACTCAGGCAACTATCCAAAAACGATATAGATGGATAAATAGCACTGCGGGTGAGAGGAAAAATATGTATTTTTGATTTTAGGGTGAGCTGTCCCTTTAAATGTTGTCTAGTTTTCAATACCAAGGTTTCTTTTGCCATTCCAGCCTGTAATTTATCTTCTTCTTGTGTAATTACGGGTGGGAACCAGAGAGGGCGCTGTTTCCCCACTGGGGAGCGGAACAACAACAACAATGGCCATTTACAGTACAATTGAAAAGACAGGCGCCGACATGGTGCACGAAAAAACCTACTTTCCGGGACTTGCCACAACTGCAAAGAGATCCACTTTGCAGGTCTTTGTGGCACTTTGTGGCAAAGTGGGGCAAAGTACCACATAGTGTCCGCATATCGAGTCCCTATGCGGCCTTTACTTGCCCGGAAAGCAGGTTTTTCATGCAGTGAGACAGTTCACGCCTTTAATGTTGCTTTGTCACATCCGCGATATTTTCCGAATTTGCCAACCCAGACCACCTGCGGGGCGGGTCAGCCCGGTGGGTTCTGGGTAGCCCGCGCATCGCTACCACATTGGAATTGGCGGGGGTGTGTGTGTGTGTGTGTGGTGGGGGGGGGGTTGTTTGAGACTCTGAAAGAGAGAAATGAAAGAGGAGTGTCATTTCTGATGCTAGCACAACAGGAGAGAGGAATACATTACACAATGTGGAGGGGAAACAGCGTTTTAGTGGAAGAATGATACCCGCTGGTATTATCCCTCTGGACATAATTTGCATGTCTCGCATCTCTGTTTGTATGCTGTAATGGGATGGAAATGTTCCTCTTCGACAAATTTGAATTAAACAAACCCCCAATTAAGTGAATATCCGTCGTGTTTATGACAAACTGTGAGACGAGCAACTCATTATAGCTGACATGCTTAAGTGCTCAACAATGTGGCATATTTCTACTTTTTTATTGTGGTAAAACGACATTGTTTTATATTCTCGCAGCATCTCCCTGCCTTGCGCTCTCGTGCAATTGGTCACATGCTCAATGAATTATTCACACAGTTGCTAGGGTAATTTTGGTTTCCGCTGACCTCCGTGTAAACTTAGCTAATTTCACCATATAGACGAGGCTGTTGTTTTCAAGCTTCAAAATATTGCTGTAAATATGGAATCAGTTTAATTGGCTGCTGACGCATCAGTATGCTGAGAACAGAAATGTTCCGGTCTTGCTGGTTTCTGAACTTCAATGTAAACAGCATATTATTATAATTTTTTGCATGAAGGTGACTTTTTTTTTTTACAAGAGCTAATTGCAGTCACCATTGATTACCTTAATACTGTAGCTCTGCGTTTCAGCTCTTATCTGCTGTCCGGGCCTTGTGATTCGCAGGCATTCTATTAGAAATAGCTTGCTGTATAAATGTATGAGCTATTCCTGCTGTACGCTCTGTTTTCAACCGTAACTCAAATCAAGTAGTCGAGGCTCAATTAAAATTCAATTTTGGATGCAGGCCCTCAATGGTAATCACATTTAGGAGGGGTTTTAATTTATTCGTTGACGCTGATTAATTGCGTGGAATCGCTCGAGCCATTTCCTATGTTAAACTTCAGTTAATTAGCTGACAGGCATTGGATGGGATAATTAATACGGTGGGGGGCCCGCGGCGTGTTACCAGAGGGGCATCTCCGGGTGGGTGTCCCGGTGACAGAGGCCTGTCATCCTCATAAACGCCTGCAGTTAGCGTGAACTCCTCAGCTCCTCAGAGGAACCTTGTTTAAGAGGCTTGAATTCCAAGACCCGATTTCATCATATTTGAAGAAGAAGAAACTCTCTAGCGCTTTCTATCAATGCTATTAGGGATGAGTTTTAGAGGTTGTAGAGGTTGGTGAAGGGTATCTGACGGCACTGTGGCTTAGTGGTTAGCACTGTTGCCTCACAGCAAGAAGGTCCCGGGTTCGAACCCCGGTCCATCCCAGGTCCAGGAGTTTGCATGTTCTCCCCGTGTTCATGTGAGTTTCCTCCAGTTTCCTCCCACCACCAAAAGACATGTATGTTAGGGTTAAGACTCCTGTCAGTGCTCCTGCCCAAGGCACTGGCAAAATAACTGGAGTTGGTCCCTGGGCGCTGCACTGCGGCTGCTCCTAGTTCAAGGAAGGTTCCTAGTAGAGGATGGGTCAAATGCAGAGGATGCATTTCCCCACAGGGATAAATAAGGGATAACTTAACTAGCACCCATCATTACTCTCTCTCCCACTCAACCTCACCCCAACTCAAGGGGAAAAGTAAGAGTTGACAGGTTGTGCGTATGTACAGTATGTGTGTGGGGATAGGGATGCAGAATTGTGCAAAAGAAACCAACCTGTAAAGACAGTTGTCTGTTTCACTCAGCATGCGTCACGATCGGGGTTTACGCCTAGAAAGAGGCGGACCTATATGACGAATCATCATGTTTGTACTTTAAGCTCGACACTTCAAACTTTAAACGAGTCGTCACTTTTAGGACTCTACAGTATCTCCTTAACTCAGCTTTATCTTTTGTACCGTTTGAGAGATCGCAGTTTATGTTTTATACGTTGTCCAACCTTTATAATGGGACCCTATGGAGCCAGGAAGTCACTCGAGCACTCTGTACCTTTGACTAAATTCACACATTTTAAAGTTCGACAGTTCACACACAACTGTAACACTGCATGTATTATACATACGCCCCTTTAGCTACAGCTGCTCTCCCACAATGTCAAAATATCAGCGATGTGATGTCTAGTTTTTGAGATCTTAACATTGGTTTATATTGTTTATTTCCTAGTATAGTTAACTGCTGCGGTGGCACCCGGAAGTACGTCTTTGTTGTCGTGATGTCACGCTGATCGCTCCTCTAGGTGGACAGTGCTTAGATCTAAATGGGGCGCTTGAAGCGAGCAGAAGCGTGTCAGTGATTCATAGTTGAGCCCAGAGTCCCTCCCTCCCCAAGTCCCTCATAATTAAAGTGAAAGCAGCATATGGCCTCGTGACCGCGCGGGCGCAGAGGTGCGCGCTGAACTTTTACTGCCTTCTTATTGGCCGTCATCGGCAGCGGCGGGTCCCCTCCGCCGGCGCTCGTGTCACCTTGAGCTGTCACGAGCTGCTCACTATGAGCATCTGCCAGCCTAATTGCTAAAGCTTACTGATGAATGAGTTCAGCCATGTTGCTTCTTTTGGATGTAGGAGTTCACACCTTCGGGAGGCCTTCAACCTCAATTTGACTGTTTTTGTATTTATTTTTGTCGAGAGGGGGGGGGGGGGGATGGTTCAAGGCAGATTTCGAGATGTCTGGAGAATTTTTCTCTACTTTACACCGTATTCAGTTTCTGCCCAAACGCCAGATGTAGAGGCGTTGGCGACGTTGGAATCTGGATTTTTGTTTTATTTTATAGATGGTTTTAACTTGACAACAATAACAACTGTCACAACCCACATAATATCCGGTTTACTTCCTGTATACATAGCTGAGCGCAGGCTGATATTCAGCTCATATTAAATGTTAACGTTAGGCCGTGTCTCCGACAGACACATTAACAAGGTAGCCTATTTCGGTCTTTATGTCTTGTAGTAGTTAGTAGTTGTTGTTGTTGTTGTTGTTGTTGATAGTTGCCATAACAACCACCCCTGTCGGAAAGACGTGCACACGCTGGGTAGTAGGAAGTGTTGTTGTCTGGTCCGGAGCTAGCCTGAGAGGCTAATAAAAGCTACATGTTACAGAGTAAAGCTGACTATCAGTACGTTATTGCATGCATAGGCCTATCTTTACATTTAAACGTATAGCAAAAATAAGAAATAGAAATAGAAGTAGGCTATGTCAGTGTTTTCCCCTGAACAGCTGAGAAGGTGGACACTGTAAATAGTTAGCACTGTGAAGCTGATACAATTCAGGTAATGCAACATTTAAGGATGCCAACCGCCATAAAACACAGAAGAAGAAGCTGAGAAAAAGGAAGTGCTGTAGGGTTGCAGCTGGTGAAAACCGTCTATAGAACTGAATGAATTGTAAGTCCTTTCATACGCTTCGAGTCTTTGCCTAATCCTGTCTGGAATGCAATCAGTGGCAGACTGTACTTTTGCACCAATGCCACTGGTTTACTTTGCTATGCAAGACACAAAAGGAAGCAGATCCACTTCCAACATTCACTTAACGAAGGTGCAGCAGTTACATAACTAATTCATGTGTTAACAAGTGTTGATTAGTCTCCATTGATTTTTTTTTTATCATTAAGGGCATGCTATAATATGTCTCCTTTTTATTCACAGAACGTGCAATAAAAGAAAAGGGAACATAATGCCACCCAAACTCTGCTGAAACTCTTTTCACACGTATGATTCGTCACATTTGCTCAGAACAATATTTATAATTAAGCTTCATGCTTAATCAGCATGAAGCAATAGGAAGTGCGTTAATGACATTGGAAAGTCATTATATGAAGGAGTCTAACTTTGTTATTACTTTGTTGTTACTTTATATAATTGTCTATTTTATATTGCCTATCTGTGCTTTGCCAACTTTTGCACTCTCAATTTGACACCATGTGGTTGCATAACATTTAATGAATAAGGCTGGAGGGGATGCTGTCATACTGGCCACAGAGCTGTGTTCAACAGCCTGGCCTTTCTACACTTTGAAGGAAATTCAATTTAAATGTTGTTATTATCTACTCCCCAATGTCAGTTGAAAACGGTTGAAGTTTGTATGTTAATACAACACACACAGCGAGTTTGGTAGCCCTGCTCGGTAGCAGCCTTCTTCAAAACAACTCGAGTGAATGGAGACTGTGGCTTTAGGTTATCTTTCTGAGCACTACTGCCTTTTTTTCAATTGTTCCCACTCCCAGCCAGGAGAGGGCGTGTGTGGCTGCGTGCAGCATCCCGTGCGGCCGCTCCGAGTGCTTCTAGTTGAAAATCTCCTGAAATTTTCAGAAAGGCGCTGCTGTCGCCACCAGCGCCCCCCTTTCAGGCAACCAAGCTGTTTCCATCAAGCGCTCAGCATCGCCCTGCCAGCTCTTTTGGACACACACCCTTAAGCCCAATGTCCACCAGATGCAGTACGGCTCTGTGCAGCTCTGGGAAAACTGCCGGAACAGACTCTCGCCCATGTCAGTAGATGGACAATACATGCGGTGCGGAAAAAATACGCACCTGTTCTATTTTTGCCAGATGTGTCTGGCAAGATGACATGGGTGAGTGTGATGGGTCTGTTCAGGCAGCTGCACCGAGCCGTACCGCAGCTGGTGGACATAGGCCATTAGAATTCCATCCAAACTGCATAAAGTGCAAACGCACACCGGCACCAAACGACTGCACTGTTGGTCCAAAAGTCAAATGTTTCAACTGACACACAGGCGAGCAGATAATGACCACATCTTCATTTCTGGGTGAACTATTCCTTTCAGCTTTTGAAGGCTCTTGTCCTTTTCTCTTCACCTTCGACTTCGTAGTGGCCAGCAGGGCCTTGCTCGAGGATCTCATGCAGCACTCATATGGGCTTAACGTATCTGAGCTGTAGATGGAAGCCAGACCTACCACAGCCTCACAAAAGTAATCATCAGCAACATCTTGAAATCAGTTCCAAGACTATCACACAGCCATTTTAGAGAAACTACAGCGAGGTTGATATGATCCGGCTCCTGGCATTTAGCAAGATCTGGAGCAGTTCCACGGCTCACATCAGCAGGAAATTAGTATCTACACAGTTTAAGGACCACGAGACAGGCACATGTGTCTAGAGATCTGTTTGGGGCCAATAACAACAACCTCACATCTGGCACAATTTATTCAAAGAAAATTATAATTATTTTCTCTCCGCCACCTCTAGGAGTTGCAGGCACACATTTTCCAAAATTGGGAGAAAAATAGGGATCATAGAAATAGGCGAACCTAAGGATTAAGATTAAGATGAACTTTTATTAACTTTATTGTCCCACGCATGGGAAATTTGTCTTGGGCTTACGCCCACACTGCAGCCATAAAAAACATGAACATATACATACAAACACACAGGATACAACAGCCAAGTGCGACGTTACACAAAATACAGAGTTTGTCTGGCCAATAAAGTATCCGGCAAAACAGTCGGGGGAGCTCGGGCATCAATCAATCGATTCAAGACATAACAATACAATAATAAATAAGATTGAGCACACAACATGATGTATAGGCTATTTAGCAGGTTTAGGACCTGCCTCACCTCACTGCAATGCAGTATTTCATGATACATTTCTTATAATATATATAAATATATATAATTGTGCTACATTACAAGTCTTGATATCGATATTCGATGATTTTATTTGATACAGTATACATACAGTAAAGCCCTGGAGTGAAATTGGTGAAAAGTGGCCAGAGCAAGTCCAGAGTGGGTCAAGGTCTGTCAGCAAGGGAAGTGGGAGGTGTGATCTTCAAACTGGTACCATCAATCTTCTCAACAAAGGGTTCACAGCTCAACAAAACTCAGCGTAAGCAGAAAAAAGAAGTAAGAATGCCCAGTAGGCTTAGGGTCAACAGCTTAATGGTATTGAATGAAAGCTTGTGGTGTTAATTAGCAGTTTAAAATATGCACACAAATATTTGTCTCTTGGATTTTTATTGTTTGCAGTAGATTAATAAGCCTTTAATCTCTAACGTGGACATTAATGTGATTGAATTAGCTGTAGTTTTTATACTTAACCTGGGAACCTGACGAATCTGTGAGCTCATATTTCATTTGCTCCCAGATTTCCACCCATCCTGAAAACGGTCGGGCCAATCACAACCTTTTATCTAATATGGGGCGGGTTTTGATATGATGACTGACAGAGGAGCATCGTTGAGGCATTTTCGTAAACAACCAAGATGGCGTTCATGTTACGCACAAATGCTAAGTGTTGGCTATGTGTTTTGCGGTGACACAGGTCGGCTGTCAAGTGATCGCCCAGCTTGCAGACCAATAGCACGCCGCGCTGCTGCTCTTCTCGCCCAAATTTACGTCACTTCTGGCTCCAAATAACCAAGATGGCGACGGTGAAAATGCAAACCACGAGATTGTGAGTTGAACCAGATTAAAGGAACACGGAGATTTGCCTATTTGCCATCTTCCTGATAGTAAGACGAGAAGATAGATGCCCTTCTGTTCTCTGCGTGTGTAGTAGAAAGAATGTTAGCGCTAGTTTGCTTAGCACAATGAATGGTAGCCTACCCCATCAACACGTGCAAAAATGTAAAAAAAACAGAAAATACACATAAAATTCTTCCATACTGCCCACCTGGCATAATCCAAGTCTCCACAAGCCCTGAGATGCGAAGTTGACTTGAAGAGACGTTTACACCCCGTTTTAGCTGAAATCCTCGCTGTCGCAGGCTACAGTAGCAGCCCCTGACATCCGTTGGCGTTGCTCACATGGCTACGGTGAAGCGCGCTTCATAGGAAACACTAATGTTTGGATCAGCGTAAGCATTTTGTGCAGAGTGAGATGAGACATTTAGAGATGTGGAGTGGGGACGGCCTATATTATGATAATCCCCTTCGCTGTGATCTTTCTCCCCTTAGATTATGGAAGAGTTTTGGCCTCGGCCCTCCCCATGCTGTCTGCTCACCTTTTCTGACGCCCAACATTTTGTTCCAGCAAGGGATTATTGTTTCTTCCCCCGCTCCCTCTTATCACAATTGTCCGGGGAAGTATTCAGGCCTGTGTTGTATTACATTGAGTTCCCATTAGATTAGTGGAGGGGCCTGTCGGATATTTCCCACTGTTTCTCTCCCTCCCTCCCTCCCTTCTTCCCTCCCTCCCTCCCTCTCTCTCTCTTCTCGCTCTCTTCCTCACTCTCTCTTCCCCCTCTCTCTCTCTCTCTCTCTCCCCCCCCTAAATCATTCATCCTCCAGACTTATCCAAGAGTGAAATGGAGCACAGACCCGGCTAGTTAATGGGGTTCTATGAGCCATAAGATTACTTTCCTACCTGAGCTCCTTCCTATGAATCTTCCTTAGAGAAGCCCACTAAAATAACAAAGCACTCCTCGCCGTAAGGTAAGTTACAAAAGGTCTGCCGGGTGTTTAGACAGCTAAAAAGCTATAGTTGTCGTCAGCCCCGCGCGCTCCCCTAGATCTACCATCAGCAAGGCCCTGCATTGTCTCATTTTCCGGGCCCTTGCTTCCCAATGGGAATGAGTCACAAATGTGAAGCAGGGAACTCAATTTACATTCCCCGAGCAGACTAATTGGAGCTACAACAACAAAGGCAGCAGATCCCCCCCCCCCCCCTTTTCTCAATGGAAATCACGAGTGATATTGAGTTTTTCCCCTTACGACTATTGTTTTCCGCCGCTTCAAAGCCAGCAGGTCTGTTATTCGATACGTGTGCCATGTTGTGAGATATGTAAGTCGCATTGCCTTTTGCTGCTACTCATAGAATCCCGCTCTGTTTGAAACGCCATGAAATGATAGACCGCCTTTTTCAAAGTAAAGCGCATGGCCTATCAACGCAGTGAGCATTTTATTTTGAAACTCCATGAAATGATAGGCCTCCTTTTTCAAAGTAAAGCGCATGGCCTATCAACGCAGTGAGCAGTTTATTGATTGGAACAAGCCTTGAAGGTCAAGTCCAAGACGTTCTCGGTCTTTGACCACCGGCGTCACACTCAATAGGAACAGCACAGTAGTTCATGTTGCGATAGATAACTAGGGGTCTGGACGTGTTGTATCAGCAATTCATTTAGCCAATGGTGTGGTTTCTCTCCACAGTTCTGGTGCCCAAGCATTGCTGGGTCTTTGATTTTAGGGACCTTGCCCCTAATTGGACAACAGGCATTTTTTTTGACACGACACTGGAAGATACGGGTTTAGTTTGAGTTTCGGAGTTTTTATTAGGATCTCTTTTAGCCAAAGGTTACTCTTCCAAGAGTCCTGACACATTAAACATACAACACATATCAAATACCATAAAACATAACAACATACCCTACAACATTACGTTACAACATAT
Source organism: Poromitra crassiceps (assembly GCF_964638095.1). Lineage (NCBI taxonomy): Eukaryota > Metazoa > Chordata > Actinopteri > Beryciformes > Melamphaidae > Poromitra > Poromitra crassiceps. The sequence goes on from NC_139635.1 coordinate 38,731,640, forward strand.
CAATACATTTCAATACGTTTAGTGAAGGAGCAAAAAGGAAAATAAAACAGAGCATACTTTGCCTTAACGCAGTCTGTACTTGGCTGTTTTGTCTCTCTCTTTGTACAATGAAAAATCAGACAGGCTAACAGACAAAGATGGATCATAGTGCAAAAAAGAAAGTCCAATCATTGGGATTTGAAGCCTCCTCATTGGGGGCTCATAGCAGGGTTGGAGAGTTGGCCTCCCTATGGACTACTCCACACTGCCTCTCGCAGAAGTGGAATATTGATTCGATTTTTGTGTGATTTATATAACCTTAGACCCGATTCTGTCCAGTTCACATGAGATTAGACGGGAATAAAACTGGCAAACCTCTTTGGAAAGGCAAGTTGTATTATGCTCTATTGTTGTATAAAAATCCCTGTTTACTGGCTGTATCTATTGTGTTGTGTTGATCATTGAGCTCTGTGAATGCTAATAATTAATAAATACCTCTGACCTCCATATGTACAAATAAAAACAAGGCATTCACATTGTCGTTTATGCATACATGTACAGCACTCGATGAAGGATATTTGTTTTTAGTCCTATTTGTTTTTGTACAGTTTCACGACCTAGAATTTTTCCAGACGATCTTGCAGAACGGTGCCATGCCTCAGAGGGTTTTCAGCCGTCGCACAGTAACAGCAGGAGGCATGACAAGTGCTTCCCACCAGCATCTGTCCAGCACTAATGGCATATAAGAAGTGCCTAGTGGACACGCAGCCTTATGTCGCAAGGACTTGGGAAGTCTTCTTTGACACATTATGGCTTAAAAAATAATTAAGAGACTCACTTCAGTCTGCCTGTGGCCCACCTTCAAGTCCTGATGCAGATGTGGAAAAACACTGGTCCTAGTGCAATCTCCTGCATCAACCATCTTTGCTGTCCTGATCTTTTTCTATTCAAATATCCCTGGCTCAGACTACACTCACTGGAGGAAATGCAACAATGTCCAACTCCCATGTAGGCTACAACATGAAATTATGTAACCTTCATGAGTTTTGAGTTTTATATTAAATACATATAAATACAACTTTTTTTGATAAATATCACATGGACTGATGACGCATTGCACTGGACTTTTTTCTTTTCTTTATGTAGTTTTTTTTCTTTCTTTTTGTAACTGTGTTGTACCCCTGAATATGAAGAGTTTTGCGTTTACATACTGTTATTGTTCATTCGAATTTGTGCAATAAAAAGTAAAAAAAAAACAAAAAAAGTTTTATATTGCCATTACTCATACAGTTAGCCAAACTAAATGTCCCCCGCCATGCATTTAATCTGCATTTGTACTGCACTGTAGCATAATTCTTAATTAGCCTATTCTTTATCAAATTTGGCAGATGAAGTAAAACATAATGGGCCCTTTGCTTCACATACTGTACAGTACAAGGCAGTCATGCAGTAGGGTGACTTCGATACATTGATACAGTATGTTCTACAAATAGGATAATTAAAAAAAAAATGTAGAAAAGCTGCTTTTCACTGTATAGTGAGATAGTAAACTTTGTGTTTAAAATGTTCAGTCATTCTAATCAGAAAAGGAGAGCTTTGAAAGAATTAAAACAGAGATTCATCTAGCTTTCTTTGCAGTGGTTCTCAAACTTTTTCAGGTGAAGAACCCCTAAACTAACACAAATTAGAACAGGGACCCGCATTTGATCAGATTATTTTTCTCAGGGTCCCCTATCTGATGATCTTCGCTTATTACAGAAAGTGTATGAAACCCATGACCAAAATAGTCATACATTCTGTCATTGTGTTAGTTATGGGTGGAATTCTGGTGAAAATAAATGATTCCCCTTTTTGCAGGGGACCCCCTCGAGAACCAGTGTTCTCTAGAGCACAGGACCCCTTGACCGCCCACTGAGTTCTTAACCAGCTTAAAAACTAAAGTCCGTCAAGCAACGCGGCGATACCGACCAGAGTCATGGATAAACGCAGTTTGGCCACTTTGGCTTGGGAGTCGCTGGCTGTATTTCTGCTCCGCAGTTCGATCTGTGACTGTTTCTAAGCGAGGAGTAATTATCGCTCTGCTTCCTTCTTAAAACGTTGGGCTTCTCCTCTCTTTGGTCTCTTAGTTGAACAGAGAGGGGGATCAGCCACAGTGCACTGTGCACACACAGCACAGCCCTGACCATGCTGCCTCTACCAAGGCTCTCTGCATGGAGAGAGACGGTGAACTTGGGATGTTTGCAAAGTGAAGTTCAGTCAGATTAATCATTCTGTCAGACAATGAGAGCAGAGCACCCCAGGGCTAAAAGGAAGACAAGGCCTTTCAGCGAAAAGAAGAATACGCTGCACTACTCTATATGTTTTGGGTTTGTTATTCATTTACACTAAGGGATGTGTGTGTGTGTGTGTGTGTGTGTGTGTGTGTGTGTGTGTGTGTGTGTGTGTGTGTGTGTGTGTGTGTGTGTGTGTGTGTGGGGAGAGGGGGGAGGGGGGGGGGGGGGGGGGGGGGGCGCTCACGCTCTCGCTCGCTGCCGGGGGAATATATCTATCGTTCCGGGGAGCCTTTTCCCATAAGAGGGGATAAATGGATGTAGCTGAAGGTGAGGACAATGCAGGAACATCACATTTAGAGGCTTATTCATCAAGTTCATAGGCGGTGTCAGGCCTTCTGCCAAATGTTCTCTGCCTCTTCACACAAGCGCCGTGTAGAGAAGAAAGGAAAGGAAGTGGTTACGGAACCCGCCGCCGACATTGCACGCAGCCGTGCTCTTTTTGCATCATGTCTAATTTGGATTTCCTCCACCGTCCTGTTAGATATGATAATAACAAGTAACAAACACCATCCTGTTAGATATGATAATAACAAGTAACAAACACCATCCTGTTAGATATGATAATAACAAGTAACAAACACCATCCTGTTAGATATGATAATAACAAGTAACAAACACCATCCTGTTAGATATGATAATAACAAACAACAAACACCATCCTGTTAGATATGATAATAACAAGTAACAAACACCGTCCTGTTAGATATGATAATAACAAGCAACAAACACCATCCTGTTAGATATGATAATAACAAGTAACAAACACCATCCTGTTAGATATGATAATAACAAGCAACAAACATCATCCTGTTAGATATGATAATAACAAGCAACAAACATCATCCTGTTAGATATGATAATAACAAGCAACAAACACCATCCTGTTAGATATGATAATAACAAGTAACAAACACCATCCTGTTAGATATGATAATAACAAGCAACAAACACCATCCTGTTAGATATGATAATAACAAGTAACAAACACCATCCTGTTAGATATGATAATAACAAGCAACAAACACCATCCTGTTAGATATGATAATAACAAGTAACAAACACCATCCTGTTAGATATGATAATAACAAGTAACAAACACCATCCTGTTAGATATGATAATAACAAGTAACAAACACCATCCTGTTAGATATGATAATAACAAGTAACAAACACCGTCCTGTTAGATATGATAATAACAAGTAACAAACACCATCCTGTTAGATATGATAATAACAAGCAACAAACACCATCCTGTTAGATATGATAATAACAAGCAACAAACACCATCCTGTTAGATATGATAATAACAAACAACAAACACCATCCTGTTAGATATGATAATAACAAGTAACAAACACCATCCTGTTAGATATGATAATAACAAGCAACAAACACCATCCTGTTAGATATGATAATAACAAGTAACAAACACCATCCTGTTAGATATGATAATAACAAGCAACAAACATCATCCTGTTAGATATGATAATAACAAGCAACAAACATCATCCTGTTAGATATGATAATAACAAGCAACAAACACCATCCTGTTAGATATGATAATAACAAGTAACAAACACCATCCTGTTAGATATGATAATAACAAGCAACAAACACCATCCTGTTAGATATGATAATAACAAGTAACAAACACCATCCTGTTAGATATGATAATAACAAGTAACAAACACCATCCTGTTAGATATGATAATAACAAGTAACAAACACCATCCTGTTAGATATGATAATAACAAGCAACAAACACCATCCTGTTAGATATGATAATAACAAGTAACAAACACCATCCTGTTAGATATGATAATAACAAGCAACAAACACCGTCCTGTTAGATATGATAATAACAAGTAACAAACACCATCCTGTTAGATATGATAATAACAAGTAACAAACACCATCCTGTTAGATATGATAATAACAAGTAACAAACACCATCCTGTTAGATATGATAATAACAAGTAACAAACACCATCCTGTTAGATATGATAATAACAAGTAACAAACACCATCCTGTTAGATATGATAATAACAAGTAACAAACACCATCCTGTTAGATATGATAATAACAAGCAACAAACACCATCCTGTTAGATATGATAATAACAAGCAACAAACACCATCCTGTTAGATATGATAATAACAAGTAACAAACACCATCCTGTTAGTTATGATAATAACAAGTAACAAACACCATCCTGTTAGATATGATAATAACAAGTAACAAACACCATCCTGTTAGATATGATAATAACAAGCAACAAACACCATCCTGTTAGTTATGATAATAACAAGTAACAAACACCATCCTGTTAGATATGATAATAACAAGCAACAAACACCATCCTGTTAGATATGATAATAACAAGTAACAAACACCATCCTGTTAGATATGATAATAACAAGTAACAAACACCATCCTGTTAGATATGATAATAACAAGCAACAAACACCGTCCTGTTAGATATGATAATAACAAGCAACAAACACCATCCTGTTAGATATGATAATAACAAGCAACAAACACCATCCTGTTAGATATGATAATAACAAGTAACAAACACCATCCTGTTAGATATGATAATAACAAGCAACAAACACCATCCTGTTAGATATGATAATAACAAGTAACAAACACCATCCTGTTAGATATGATAATAACAAGTAACAAACACCATCCTGTTAGATATGATAATAACAAGCAACAAACACCATCCTGTTAGATATGATAATAACAAGTAACAAACATCATCCTGTTAGATATGATAATAACAAGCAACAAACACCATCCTGTTAGATATGATAATAACAAGTAACAAACACCATCCTGTTAGATATGATAATAACAAGCAACAAACACCATCCTGTTAGATATGATAATAACAAGCAACAAACACCATCCTGTTAGATATGATAATAACAAGTAACAAACACCATCCTGTTAGATATGATAATAACAAGTAACAAACACCATCCTGTTAGATATGATAATAACAAGCAACAAACACCATCCTGTTAGATATGATAATAACAAGCAACAAACACCATCCTGTTAGATATGATAATAACAAGCAACAAACACCATCCTGTTAGATATGATAATAACAAGTAACAAACACCATCCTGTTAGATATGATAATAACAAGTAACAAACACCATCCTGTTAGATATGATAATAACAAGTAACAAACACCATCCTGTTAGATATGATAATAACAAGTAACAAACACCATCCTGTTAGATATGATAATAACAAGTAACAAACACCATCCTGTTAGATATGATAATAACAAGTAACAAACACCATCCTGTTAGATATGATAATAACAAACAACAAACACCATCCTGTTAGATATGATAATAACAAGCAACAAACACCATCCTGTTAGATATGATAATAACAAGCAACAAACACCATCCTGTTAGATATGATAATAACAAGTAACAAACACCATCCTGTTAGATATGATAATAACAAACAACAAACACCATCCTGTTAGATATGATAATAACAAGCAACAAACACCATCCTGTTAGATATGATAATAACAAGTAACAAACACCATCCTGTTAGTTATGATAATAACAAGTAACAAACACCATCCTGTTAGATATGATAATAACAAGTAACAAACACCATCCTGTTAGATATGATAATAACAAGCAACAAACACCATCCTGTTAGTTATGATAATAACAAGTAACAAACACCATCCTGTTAGATATGATAATAACAAGCAACAAACACCATCCTGTTAGTTATGATAATAACAAGTAACAAACACCATCCTGTTAGATATGATAATAACAAGTAACAAACACCATCCTGTTAGATATGATAATAACAAGTAACAAACACCATCCTGTTAGATATGATAATAACAAGTAACAAACACCATCCTGTTAGATATGATAATAACAAGTAACAAACACCATCCTGTTAGATATGATAATAACAAACAACAAACACCATCCTGTTAGATATGATAATAACAAGCAACAAACACCATCCTGTTAGATATGATAATAACAAGTAACAAACACCATCCTGTTAGTTATGATAATAACAAGTAACAAACACCATCCTGTTAGATATGATAATAACAAGTAACAAACACCATCCTGTTAGATATGATAATAACAAGCAACAAACACCATCCTGTTAGTTATGATAATAACAAGCAACAAACACCATCCTGTTAGATATGATAATAACAAGCAACAAACACCATCCTGTTAGTTATGATAATAACAAGTAACAAACACCATCCTGTTAGATATGATAATAACAAGTAACAAACACCATCCTGTTAGATATGATAATAACAAGTAACAAACACCATCCTGTTAGATATGATAATAACAAGTAACAAACACCATCCTGTTAGATATGATAATAACAAGCAACAAACACCATCCTGTTAGATATGATAATAACAAGTAACAAACACCATCCTGTTAGATATGATAATAACAAGCAACAAACACCGTCCTGTTAGATATGATAATAACAAGCAACAAACACCATCCTGTTAGATATGATAATAACAAGCAACAAACACCGTCCTGTTAGATATGATAATAACAAGCAACAAACACCATCCTGTTAGATATGATAATAACAAGCAACAAACACCATCCTGTTAGATATGATAATAACAAGTAACAAACACCATCCTGTTAGATATGATAATAACAAGTAACAAACACCATCCTGTTAGATATGATAATAACAAGTAACAAACACCATCCTGTTAGATATGATAATAACAAGTAACAAACACCATCCTGTTAGATATGATAATAACAAACAACAAACACCATCCTGTTAGATATGATAATAACAAGCAACAAACACCATCCTGTTAGATATGATAATAACAAGTAACAAACACCATCCTGTTAGTTATGATAATAACAAGTAACAAACACCATCCTGTTAGATATGATAATAACAAGTAACAAACACCATCCTGTTAGATATGATAATAACAAGCAACAAACACCATCCTGTTAGTTATGATAATAACAAGTAACAAACACCATCCTGTTAGATATGATAATAACAAGCAACAAACACCATCCTGTTAGTTATGATAATAACAAGTAACAAACACCATCCTGTTAGATATGATAATAACAAGTAACAAACACCATCCTGTTAGATATGATAATAACAAGTAACAAACACCATCCTGTTAGATATGATAATAACAAGTAACAAACACCATCCTGTTAGATATGATAATAACAAGCAACAAACACCATCCTGTTAGATATGATAATAACAAGTAACAAACACCATCCTGTTAGATATGATAATAACAAGCAACAAACACCGTCCTGTTAGATATGATAATAACAAGTAACAAACACCATCCTGTTAGATATGATAATAACAAGCAACAAACACCGTCCTGTTAGATATGATAATAACAAGCAACAAACACCATCCTGTTAGATATGATAATAACAAGCAACAAACACCATCCTGTTAGATATGATAATAACAAGTAACAAACACCATCCTGTTAGATATGATAATAACAAGCAACAAACACCATCCTGTTAGATATGATAATAACAAGTAACAAACACCATCCTGTTAGATATGATAATAACAAGTAACAAACACCATCCTGTTAGATATGATAATAACAAGCAACAAACACCGTCCTGTTAGATATGATAATAACAAGCAACAAACACCATCCTGTTAGATATGATAATAACAAGCAACAAACACCATCCTGTTAGATATGATAATAACAAGTAACAAACACCATCCTGTTAGATATGATAATAACAAGCAACAAACACCATCCTGTTAGATATGATAATAACAAGTAACAAACACCATCCTGTTAGATATGATAATAACAAGTAACAAACACCATCCTGTTAGATATGATAATAACAAGCAACAAACACCGTCCTGTTAGATATGATAATAACAAGCAACAAACACCATCCTGTTAGATATGATAATAACAAGTAACAAACACCATCCTGTTAGATATGATAATAACAAGCAACAAACACCATCCTGTTAGATATGATAATAACAAGTAACAAACACCATCCTGTTAGATATGATAATAACAAGTAACAAACACCGTCCTGTTAGATATGATAATAACAAGCAACAAACACCATCCTGTTAGATATGATAATAACAAGTAACAAACACCATCCTGTTAGATATGATAATAACAAGTAACAAACACCATCCTGTTAGATATGATAATAACAAGCAACAAACACCATCCTGTTAGATATGATAATAACAAGTAACAAACACCATCCTGTTAGATATGATAATAACAAGTAACAAACACCGTCCTGTTAGATATGATAATAACAAGTAACAAACACCATCCTGTTAGATATGATAATAACAAGTAACAAACACCATCCTGTTAGATATGATAATAACAAGTAACAAACACCATCCTGTTAGATATGATAATAACAAGTAACAAACACCGTCCTGTTAGATATGATAATAACAAGTAACAAACACCATCCTGTTAGATATGATAATAACAAGTAACAAACACCATCCTGTTAGATATGATAATAACAAGTAACAAACACCATCCTGTTAGATATGATAATAACAAGCAACAAACACCGTCCTGTTAGATATGATAATAACAAGCAACAAACACCATCCTGTTAGATATGATAATAACAAGTAACAAACACCATCCTGTTAGATATGATAATAACAAGCAACAAACACCATCCTGTTAGATATGATAATAACAAGTAACAAACACCATCCTGTTAGATATGATAATAACAAACAACAAACACCATCCTGTTAGATATGATAATAACAAGTAACAAACACCATCCTGTTAGATATGATAATAACAAGTAACAAACACCGTCCTGTTAGATATGATAATAACAAGTAACAAACACCATCCTGTTAGATATGATAATAACAAGTAACAAACACCGTCCTGTTAGATATGATAATAACAAGTAACAAACACCATCCTGTTAGATATGATAATAACAAGTAACAAACACCGTCCTGTTAGATATGATAATAACAAGTAACAAACACCATCCTGTTAGATATGATAATAACAAGTAACAAACACCACCCTGTTAGATATGATAATAACAAGTAACAAACACCATCCTGTTAGATATGATAATAACAAGTAACAAACACCGTCCTGTTAGATATGATAATAACAAGTAACAAACACCATCCTGTTAGATATGATAATAACAAGTAACAAACACCGTCCTGTTAGATATGATAATAACAAGTAACAAACACCATCCTGTTAGATATGATAATAACAAGTAACAAACACCGTCCTGTTAGATATGATAATAACAAGTAACAAACACCGTCCTGTTAGATATGATAATAACAAGTAACAAACACCATCCTGTTAGATATGATAATAACAAGTAACAAACACCGTCCTGTTAGATATGATAATAACAAGTAACAAACACCATCCTGTTAGATATGATAATAACAAGTAACAAACACCATCCTGTTAGATATGATAATAACAAGCAACAAACACCATCCTGTTAGATATGATAATAACAAGTAACAAACACCATCCTGTTAGATATGATAATAACAAGCAACAAACACCATCCTGTTAGATATGATAATAACAAGTAACAAACACCATCCTGTTAGATATGATAATAACAAGTAACAAACACCATCCTGTTAGATATGATAATAACAAGCAACAAACACCATCCTGTTAGATATGATAATAACAAGTAACAAACACCATCCTGTTAGATATGATAATAACAAGTAACAAACACCGTCCTGTTAGATATGATAATAACAAGTAACAAACACCATCCTGTTAGATATGATAATAACAAGTAACAAACACCATCCTGTTAGATATGATAATAACAAGTAACAAACACCATCCTGTTAGATATGATAATAACAAGTAACAAACACCATCCTGTTAGATATGATAATAACAAGTAACAAACACCATCCTGTTAGATATGATAATAACAAGCAACAAACACCATCCTGTTAGATATGATAATAACAAGTAACAAACACCATCCTGTTAGATATGATAATAACAAGTAACAAACACCATCCTGTTAGATATGATAATAACAAGTAACAAACACCATCCTGTTAGATATGATAATAACAAGTAACAAACACCATCCTGTTAGATATGATAATAACAAGTAACAAACACCATCCTGTTAGATATGATAATAACAAGTAACAAACACCATCCTGTTAGATATGATAATAACAAGTAACAAACACCATCCTGTTAGATATGATAATAACAAGTAACAAACACCATCCTGTTAGATATGATAATAACAAGTAACAAACACCATCCTGTTAGATATGATAATAACAAGTAACAAACACCATCCTGTTAGATATGATAATAACAAGTAACAAACACCATCCTGTTAGATATGATAATAACAAGTAACAAACACCATCCTGTTAGATATGATAATAACAAGTAACAAACACCATCCTGTTAGATATGATAATAACAAGTAACAAACACCATCCTGTTAGATATGATAATAACAAGTAACAAACACCGTCCTGTTAGATATGATAATAACAAGCAACAAACACCATCCTGTTAGATATGATAATAACAAGTAACAAACACCGTCCTGTTAGATATGATAATAACAAGCAACAAACACCATCCTGTTAGATATGATAATAACAAGTAACAAACACCATCCTGTTAGATATGATAATAACAAGTAACAAACACCATCCTGTTAGATATGATAATAACAAGTAACAAACACCATCCTGTTAGATATGATAATAACAAGTAACAAACACCATCCTGTTAGATATGATAATAACAAGCAACAAACAGCGTCCTGTTAGATATGATAATAACAAGCAACAAACACCATCCTGTTAGATATGATAATAACAAGTAACAAACACCATCCTGTTAGATATGATAATAACAAGCAACAAACACCATCCTGTTAGATATGATAATAACAAGTAACAAACACCATCCTGTTAGATATGATAATAACAAGTAACAAACACCATCCTGTTAGATATGATAATAACAAGTAACAAACACCATCCTGTTAGATATGATAATAACAAGCAACAAACACCATCCTGTTAGATATGATAATAACAAGTAACAAACACCATCCTGTTAGATATGATAATAACAAGTAACAAACACCATCCTGTTAGATATGATAATAACAAGCAACAAACACCATCCTGTTAGATATGATAATAACAAGTAACAAACACCATCCTGTTAGATATGATAATAACAAGTAACAAACACCATCCTGTTAGATATGATAATAACAAGCAACAAACACCATCCTGTTAGATATGATAATAACAAGCAACAAACACCATCCTGTTAGATATGATAATAACAAGTAACAAACACCATCCTGTTAGATATGATAATAACAAGTAACAAACACCATCCTGTTAGATATGATAATAACAAGCAACAAACACCATCCTGTTAGATATGATAATAACAAGCAACAAACACCATCCTGTTAGATATGATAATAACAAGTAACAAACACCATCCTGTTAGATATGATAATAACAAGCAACAAACACCATCCTGTTAGATATGATAATAACAAGCAACAAACACCATCCTGTTAGATATGATAATAACAAGCAACAAACACCATCCTGTTAGATATGATAATAACAAGTAACAAACACCATCCTGTTAGATATGATAATAACAAGTAACAAACACCATCCTGTTAGATATGATAATAACAAGCAACAAACACCATCCTGTTAGATATGATAATAACAAGTAACAAACACCATCCTGTTAGATATGATAATAACAAGCAACAAACACCATCCTGTTAGATATGATAATAACAAGTAACAAACACCATCCTGTTAGATATGATAATAACAAGTAACAAACACCATCCTGTTAGATATGATAATAACAAGTAACAAACACCATCCTGTTAGATATGATAATAACAAGCAACAAACACCATCCTGTTAGATATGATAATAACAAGCAACAAACACCATCCTGTTAGATATGATAATAACAAGCAACAAACACCATCCTGTTAGATATGATAATAACAAGTAACAAACACCATCCTGTTAGATATGATAATAACAAGCAACAAACACCATCCTGTTAGATATGATAATAACAAGCAACAAACACCATCCTGTTAGATATGATAATAACAAGCAACAAACACCATCCTGTTAGATATGATAATAACAAGTAACAAACACCATCCTGTTAGATATGATAATAACAAGTAACAAACACCATCCTGTTAGATATGATAATAACAAGCAACAAACACCATCCTGTTAGATATGATAATAACAAGTAACAAACACCATCCTGTTAGATATGATAATAACAAGCAACAAACACCATCCTGTTAGATATGATAATAACAAGTAACAAACACCATCCTGTTAGATATGATAATAACAAGTAACAAACACCATCCTGTTAGATATGATAATAACAAGTAACAAACACCATCCTGTTAGATATGATAATAACAAGTAACAAACACCATCCTGTTAGATATGATAATAACAAGCAACAAACACCATCCTGTTAGTTATGATAATAACAAGTAACAAACACCATCCTGTTAGATATGATAATAACAAGTAACAAACACCATCCTGTTAGATATGATAATAACAAGTAACAAACACCATCCTGTTAGATATGATAATAACAAGTAACAAACACCATCCTGTTAGATATGATAATAACAAGCAACAAACACCATCCTGTTAGATATGATAATAACAAGTAACAAACACCATCCTGTTAGATATGATAATAACAAGCAACAAACACCATCCTGTTAGTTATGATAATAACAAGTAACAAACACCATCCTGTTAGATATGATAATAACAAGTAACAAACACCATCCTGTTAGTTATGATAATAACAAGTAACAAACACCATCCTGTTAGATATGATAATAACAAGCAACAAACACCATCCTGTTAGATATGATAATAACAAGTAACAAACACCATCCTGTTAGATATGATAATAACAAGTAACAAACACCATCCTGTTAGATATGATAATAACAAGCAACAAACACCATCCTGTTAGATATGATAATAACAAGTAACAAACACCATCCTGTTAGATATGATAATAACAAGCAACAAACACCATCCTGTTAGATATGATAATAACAAGTAACAAACACCATCCTGTTAGATATGATAATAACAAACAACAAACACCATCCTGTTAGATATGATAATAACAAGTAACAAACACCATCCTGTTAGATATGATAATAACAAGCAACAAACACCATCCTGTTAGATATGATAATAACAAACAACAAACACCATCCTGTTAGATATGATAATAACAAGTAACAAACACCATCCTGTTAGATATGATAATAACAAGTAACAAACACCATCCTGTTAGTTATGATAATAACAAGTAACAAACACCATCCTGTTAGTTATGATAATAACAAGCAACAAACACCATCCTGTTAGATATGATAATAACAAGTAACAAACACCATCCTGTTAGATATGATAATAACAAGCAACAAACACCATCCTGTTAGATATGATAATAACAAGCAACAAACACCATCCTGTTAGATATGATAATAACAAGTAACAAACACCATCCTGTTAGTTATGATAATAACAAGTAACAAACACCATCCTGTTAGATATGATAATAACAAGCAACAAACACCATCCTGTTAGATATGATAATAACAAGTAACAAACACCATCCTGTTAGATATGATAATAACAAGTAACAAACACCATCCTGTTAGATATGATAATAACAAGTAACAAACACCGTCCTGTTAGATATGATAATAACAAGTAACAAACACTGTCCTGTTAGATATGATAATAACAAGCAACAAACACCATCCTGTTAGATATGATAATAACAAGTAACAAACACCATCCTGTTAGATATGATAATAACAAGTAACAAACACCGTCCTGTTAGATATGATAATAACAAGCAACAAACACCATCCTGTTAGATATGATAATAACAAGTAACAAACACCATCCTGTTAGATATGATAATAACAAGTAACAAACACCATCCTGTTAGTTATGATAATAACAAGTAACAAACACCATCCTGTTAGATATGATAATAACAAGTAACAAACACCGTCCTGTTAGATATGATAATAACAAGTAACAAACACCGTCCTGTTAGATATGATAATAACAAGCAACAAACACCATCCTGTTAGATATGATAATAACAAGTAACAAACACCATCCTGTTAGATATGATAATAACAAGTAACAAACACCATCCTGTTAGTTATGATAATAACAAGTAACAAACACCATCCTGTTAGATATGATAATAACAAGTAACAAACACCGTCCTGTTAGATATGATAATAACAAGCAACAAACACCATCCTGTTAGATATGATAATAACAAGTAACAAACACCATCCTGTTAGATATGATAATAACAAGCAACAAACACCATCCTGTTAGATATGATAATAACAAGTAACAAACACCGTCCTGTTAGATATGATAATAACAAGTAACAAACACCATCCTGTTAGATATGATAATAACAAGTAACAAACACCATCCTGTTAGATATGATAATAACAAGCAACAAACACCATCCTGTTAGATATGATAATAACAAGCAACAAACACCATCCTGTTAGATATGATAATAACAAGCAACAAACACCATCCTGTTAGATATGATAATAACAAGTAACAAACACCATCCTGTTAGATATGATAATAACAAGTAACAAACACCATCCTGTTAGATATGATAATAACAAGTAACAAACACCATCCTGTTAGATATGATAATAACAAGCAACAAACACCATCCTGTTAGATATGATAATAACAAGCAACAAACACCATCCTGTTAGATATGATAATAACAAGTAACAAACACCATCCTGTTAGATATGATAATAACAAGTAACAAACACCATCCTGTTAGATATGATAATAACAAGTTAATAATAACGCATTTCACCCCTTTGTTGCTCAACTTGTTTTTTTCTTTGTTTTGTTTTTTACTCTTGTTTCTACACAGCATTCATTCTGTAGGTGTTCAGAAATACAGTATATGTGCTTATAGGTCCAAACTTTAAAACGAAAGGTATAAATATGAGCCTGGTTTCTCTTTTTTTTTGCTTAATCTGGTGCATGTTGGCTGTGTCTTGTGTCTTGGTATAATATTGTGTGTGTTTGTAGAAAGATACATTTGACCCAGTCTGTGTCTGCACTACTGGCTTTCTTGCATAGTGATTGGTTGCACTCAAGACAATGTTGTTTGAACTTTTATATCTGTCACGACTCAAACAATGTGAGAAATTGTCAACGTTGGGGCGTATTTTAAATGGATTTTGAGTGGTTCAAGGAATGTGGCCCACTTTCCTCGAGCGTAAGCCTGACCGCGGAGAGGTGGTCATTGGTGGTGGTGGTGGTGGTGATTGATGGTGACAGTGTTCCAGAAGGTCTTCATCCCAGACGTGAAGATGTATCACAGGATTCTCCCGTGTTCGTCCGTGACGCATCTTCACCTCCTGTACCATGAGCACAAGCCTCCGCCCTTGAGTGGAGATGACAGAGGACTTCTTTCTTTCTTTCTTTCTTTCTTTTTTCTTGCCGGCACCATCTCTTCTCTTTGAGATGCCTCTCTTCCACACGCCTGCCTGACTGCAGGAAACGTGTCCCAGTCACAGGCATTATGCGGAGACCTTCTGGATGTGCTTGGGAACATGGGTGGGGGCAGTCACAGTGATGTATGGATGTAATCCCCCCGCAGCGGCACGACATGGCTGTCACTTGCCATAGGAGATGAGATGATTTATGTCCGTGGCCGGCGCTGCATACGGCAAGGTATAAGTGAGGTTAACGTTAAACGTCTGATCCTTGAGTAAAAAAAAAAAAAAAAAGGGAACCCCCGCCATTCATTCATTTAACTCATTTATAACACATTTATAACACCTGAACAGCAGCACATGTTTCTGTTGGGTTTCCTTTCCCCCTATCCCACCCCAGATTTGCCTCCTATTTTCTCTCCAGTAGTCATTGCCATAGACGAGCACTTGCTTCCTACGATACAGCTGCTTCTTTTCACCTGACAGCGAGGAGCAGGGTGGGAATTTCGTCATTTTAGGGGACAAGGCTATTTGGCATCAGCGCATATTTTTTTTTAAGGCACAAATATGCCAGGGCACAAAGGCCATTGCTCTATTGACATCGTGAAGAGCGATTTTTCTGAAATGTGTGTCAAAATGAGCCAATGACACATCCTTTGCATGGAGCAGGCTACATTAAACTGAGACCACTGATGCTTTTAGCCCATTGATACCTGATGCAGCATTTGTGTGTGTATCCCTTTAAGACCACGAACCGCATGACGCGGTTCGCGGTCTTAAAGGGATACACACACAAATGAGGGATATACACGCAAATGCTGCATCGGGTATCAATGGGTTAAAAGCAACTGACAGTAGCAGGCTAGTAGCAGGGCACTGAAGGTGGCCTTAGGGATCTCACGGCATCACGGCCAGAGGGAGGGGCAAATGAGGCCATGGCCTCTGTGTAATTCCCACCCTGGCGAGGAGTTTCCCCGGCAGGACGTATCGCGCTACTCCCCCATTCCCCTCCCCCGGAACAGTCCTCCCCCCCCTTCCCGACCGACCAGAGGAGGCACTATAGTGCAGCGATCAGGACTCCTCGTCCCGCAGACACGGCCAATCGTGTCTGTATGAGCGTCCGATCAAGCCGGAAGGAAGTACCATTGCCCATTGGGAATTGAACCCGCGTCTCCATGGTGGTGGTAGGCCAGTGCTTTTACCTCTGCACTACGGCAGACACCCCCTCTGTTCGGGGGTCAACATCGAATCGGAGCATTTCTGTTTACACCTTTCATCGGAGGAGAAGGGAGGGGAATGATTTTTCCAACTCCAACTCCTGTTTCTCCAAGAATCTGTACCTCTTACACCTGTACCTGTATCTATAATTGATCTGTTCAAAAGAGTGGCAGATCCATAGATCGGTGCTATACGGATAAGCCGAGGTAGAATAGCGGCCTCTCTGCCGCACGGCGGGTATGATGGATGTGTGGTGTCCCGTCGCTTCTTCATTTACATGTCCACATGTTGTGCTATAGCTGCCACTGACGATGACAAGTCGCTCAGTGCGGCGAGATGCAGCACGCGGGCGTGACGTCGTGCGGAGAGTCACGATGAAAGACAGTCCGACCGCGATGATGTGTGGGAGACGGCAGACGGGCAGTATTGATTTTGGAGCAGGGATAGGGATCGGTGAATGGGGGGGGGGGAAATCAATATAGATAATATAGCGCGCTGTAAAGGAACACTGTGGAAAACGTGGAGAAAAGAGATTTATTTGTCTGAATTTCAGATGCTATATTTATTCGTTTATGCATTTGTAAAGGTGTTTATAGCAATGCAGAACTGTTTAATTGCACCTAATTAGGGTGTCATTTTCAAATTGTGACATTTTATATATATATATATACTGTATATATATATATATATACACACAACGGGCATTGTAAACAACAATGAGATGTCAATCCAGTAGGCAGTAGTTATTAAATTACTATTGGTGGTAATTATACTGGTTGTCAGTGTGTTTGTTATAGCCTAATCTGTTTTCCAGTGTTGTGCAGATGGTTTGTAGGCTGTTATGAAGTGAGAACCTTCCAGCAGTTGAGAGAAGTTGTTTTTCACAGCTTTTTTTTCATGATCTATTCTCAGCGGTTTGGCTCGGCCTCACGGCGACAACACATCTGCGTGTAGAAGTCAGGTGTTAATTACAGTAGAAAAGCTTATTTTTTTTCTTCAGGATGCACTGGATGTGACAACGGCCATGTTTAATATTTATATGTGCCGTATTTTCCTGAAGTGAGATACCGGCCAACCCCTTCGTCTGACTTCTACCTTCCTCTGTATCGCTATTTATAAATACGTTTCACATTAATATGATCATTTCCAGTGTGTTTCCACGGACGCTGAACTACAGTGATGTGCGGGGCTCCACTTTGATCTAACCCCTCTACCTTGTCGTCATGATCTAATATCGTATTAATAATATTCATCAAATATTTTCCCTGATTCTCCATGTATGGTAAACTACGGTGAGATGTAGGGCTACCATTTGATCTGGCAGTGAAGATCACAATCTCCCCATCCACTTTATCTCTATTTATGAATAAGTGTCACGTTAATATTACAACTCCGGTATGTTTTCACAGGTATGGTGAGCTCTACTCTTTGATCTGGCACCGACGTGTGAATCCATATGAATGCATGTGTGTTTCCTCTGTGTTGTGGCAGGTATGGTGAACTACAGCGAGGTATCCGGCTACCCCCTCGTTCAGCACTGGAGGCTGCGCTCTGTGCTGTACCACGTCAAGCTCAATCAGTGGGTCCTCTCCCAAGGTAAATCACTCTGATCGTTTATATATTTATTTATATTATATTATTATTATATTATTATATTATATTTATATATGGCTGGGTAAATCACTCAGAAAAACATTTTTGGCTATCAAATATTTGTACAGGATATGATAGTCAAAGTTTGCAGCTCATAACGCGAGCTGCGGTGCTGTGTTTGATTTTCATATTTGATCAGCCGTTTGATTAACAGCCAAACCGTCATCTTTTGATCAAGCTTTCATATCTACAGTATATGATTAAAATAGCCTACAATAATGTACTATTAGCTGACGAGGGAAATGAAGATGGCGCTCTCCTGGTGTGACGTCCTTACTCAACTTCTTTTAAAAGCAATTTAGACTTGGGTTGGGTAGTGGTAAAGGTGTTTTCAGAATTCAGTTGAACCTTTACTAACGTGTCTCATTTGGAATGTTTATGTATTTTATTTGAATTTATTTATTTTTTCCTGCATTTTCTTTCCTTTTCATATGAGGATCCTGAGTGTGTGAGTGGGGGTGCAGGGAGGGGGGGGGGGGTGACATTATTTTGTCATGAATCCAATTGTTACTGTCAAGTGTCAAAATGTGAAAAATGACAATAAACACATATATATATATAAAAAAAAAAGCAATTTAGTGTGTGGCGGATCGGCACAACTGTAATGTAATGTCAAATATATGCAGCGATTATAACACGCACACACACAAAAAGGCACTTATAAATATGTCCCTAACAGCAGCAGAAGCAGTTTTTAAGGTGATACGTTCAACACATTATCAACAGGATTTCCACCGGGTGCACTGCTGCTAATTATGTAATGCGTGGCTGACAGGTTCAAGTTGCGTCCATTATATCAAATTAAAGCCACGTTGAAACAGTTAATTATGGACTGATTGTGGTGCCGCTGCGCTCGGAGAGAACTCTGAAAGGCAATAAATTGGCCCGGGTCAAGTTTCCCCTCAAATGCAAATGAGCAAAATGTCAGTTGAAAAGGGCACCGGCTAACACACCGCTCAACCAGCACAACCAAACAAGAGCGACCCATTGAGAGACGTGAGTAATAATCATATAATAACCTCATATGCCCATGCTCAATGTCTAATAATAACCTTCAATCAATCGCCAATATTGTCCAAACAGACCTGCTGCTACCTGTAGTCCCAGGGAGCTTAACAAGAACGATCAAACAAACAAAAACCAAAATAGCGTATTTATCAACAGCACAAATATGGGTAACAGTTTGTTTATATTTATGTCATATTTCAATAGCTTGTTAGTTGACATTCAACAATTCAGCTGTTTCACTTTTGTCTGTAGAGTAGATATTTTCTCATAGATGTTTTAACAGGTGATGTTTGCTTCCCGTTCCACACGCCTGATTCTCATCACCTGGAGCTACTAAATTATTCAGAGAACATGTAGGTACGTTGATGAATTTTCACATATCCTTCTATAGACAATCTGTTATCTGTTAACATCTCCAGTCAAAAGCTAAAGCAGTTGAATTATCGAATGTCAACTAATAAGCTGTGGGAATGTTACAAATGCTCTGTAGGGTAAACTCTGTAGGCACTCGGCAGACTATCCAACGAAAGTGTGCACCAAACAGCTCCCCAGAAAGTTCCCTCGGCAAGCACATGTTCAACCTTCTCCATAATGAGGTAGCCTCTCCAGGGAGCACCCACACCTGGGACCTTCTAATGGCTGCTATTGGTGCTATTGTTAGGTTCGCTGCTGACACCCATAGCAATCGCGAGCGCACAGCCGTATCAGCCAGTGCCTATAGAAACACGCCGATCCTCTACTTAAGAGGGTAGAAATACTCTCAATGCAAAGTGTACACTGTGTGTATAGGCTATAATGGGGATGAGCAGGTACAGTAGTGAGGGCAACACAAGACAATAAAGCAAAGCGCGAGCTGTAATAGTTCCCTGCTACACATTCACAGAGGGCTTTTATTGTGAAAAGAACAGAACAGAAATTGTGTTTCAAACTATTTAACTTTGACAGAGCATCGGGACTGTTCAGTAGAGCAGATATAGGAGTCAGCTTCCAACAGCAGCTGGCCCCAGGGACACACTGACACTAATTCAAGCTATTTCCCTTATCGCCTTAAATGCGTCTCTTTTCATCCTCATTCCATCTGTTGTTACACGAATAAGACAATGGGAGATATACAGATAGATAGATAGATATACAGATAGATAGATAGATATATAGATAGATAGATAGATAGATAGATAGATATACAGATAGATAGATAGATAGATAGATAGATAGATATACAGATAGATAGATAGATAGATAGATATATAGATAGATAGATAGATAGATATACAGATAGATAGATAGCTAGATATACAGATAGATAGATAGATATACAGATAGATATATAGATAGATAGATATACAGATAGATAGATAGCTAGATATACAGATAGATAGATAGATATACAGATAGATATATAGATAGATATACAGATAGATAGATAGCTAGATATACAGATAGATAGATAGATATACAGATAGATAGATAGCTAGATATACAGATAGATAGATAGATAGATAGATAGCGAGCTAGATAGATAGACAGCTAGATAGATAGATAGATAGATAGGTAGGTAGATATACAGATAGATTGATAGATACAGTAGATAGATATATAGATAGATAGACAGATAGCTAGACAGATAGATAGACAGATAGATAGATAGTTAGACAGATATCTAGATAGAGAGATATATAGAGAGATAGATAGACAGATACTGTAGATAGATAGACAGATAGCTAGACAGATAGATAGATAGATAGTTAGACAGATAGCTAGATAGAGAGAGAGATAGAGAGATAGATAGACAGATAGATAGATAGATAGTTAGACAGATAGCTAGATAGAGAGAGAGAAAGATAGATAGAGAGAGATAAGCGAGACTCAGAAAGGTCAAAATAGACAGATGAATATAGTCCAATATGTGTTTCTTCTCCTCTCTGCTCTTTTGCGTTGCCTCTCTGTGTGTCTGTGTCATATATCACACAGCTTTGTATCCAGAGTCAGACCAAGCCTTTGTGACAGTGCCTGCCTGCCACGGCAGCTTCAGAGTCACTGTGGATAGGGAGAGGAGAGGTATTTAGTCGAGCAATACTTCGTCTGAAGGCTGCTCCTGGCTGCTGACACGTCGGCGGGATTATACTCAACATTTCCCGACGGGCTTCACGCTGCTAAATGTGTTATTCTATCAAAATGCATTTCTCTCTCTCTCTCTCTCTCTCTCTCTCTCTCTCTCTCTCTCTCTCTCTCTCTCTCTCTCTCTCTACATAACTTGGGCTCTTAGTTGGGGCAATTCCTCAGGATTGGAGGGGAAAGTAAACGTTCATTCGTGCCAGCAACGGAGGGGGGAAAGTGTCACTTCTTAATTTGGATGTTTGTCATGTTTTAAGTGCATGCATTATTCATAGATCCCATCGTAAACTCTTTACGTTCAGACGAGCGCCCCCGAGCGTCGCACCTCCAACCCGTCGTAAAGTCTTTATGTTGTGATGAGTGCAGCCTCAAGCGTCACACCTCTAATGCATTTCCAAATGGTTTGGCGATCCGGATTTTAACGCGTCCGCCGCTCGGAACTCTTTATTTTCCCTCCACGCCTCCTCCCCCTCTCCCTCCCCGTTTCCCACTTTAGCGCATCATCCTTCACCCGCCACGGGAGGGGACGAGGCGACGCCTTTTTTTTTTTTTTTTACATCTGATAGCAAAGCCCCCCCCCCCCCCCCCCCCCCATCTTTCATCCACACGGCGCGCTCTCTGTCTCTCACTCCGCTGGCCTCCTAATTTAATCTTGGAGGGGAGAAGTAAGAGCAAGCGGAGCGTGAGCGAGCGCCCAGATATTAATGCTGCTGCTTCTCGCCGAAATGATAATGATAAACGGCCGTCGCGCGTCGGCTTTTTTCCAATATTTGCAGAGAGAGAGAGAGAGAGAGAGAGAGAGAGAGAGAGAGAGGATTCTAGCCGGCGCACGCACCGCCAGTTTGTTATAACGTCCGGTTAATGTATCACATCAAACGCACTTTATTTCCTGATGCCGCTACAGTCCCAAACAGCGTGTAGACCACACCTTCTTCCTGCACTGAGATTAAATTAGCATGAGCGGACATGTTTTTAGAGTGGCTTGCCACCGCCTCATGCACACACACACACACACACACACACACACACACACACACACACACACACACACACACACACACACACACAAAATCTTGAGTCATCTTGAGGTATTTACACTTGGTTCTAGAAGCCCTTTTATCCCACTATTCTGGGTAAAAACCTGTCATTTCAGCGTAGGTCTCTCTGAGGGCAAAACGTCCCCGAGGGAGATTCACTGTCTAAATTAGCTATTCAAATAGCTCATTAACCCCCGATGCTGTAACGGCCACTTATCTCAGTCTAAATAAAGGCGGGGGGAGAGTGTGTGTGGGGGGAGGGGGGGTAGTAACCTTTAACCTTTGTGTCGTCCCGACTTTTCCCGGCGACGCGACAGAGGGTGGTGTGGTCATATCCAGTCAGGAATGAGGGAACATGTGACCAACTCACTTAAGAAATTCTCTGCCATTTGGGAGCCGTTTCTGGCCTACCTCGTAGAGGTTGGGGGCGACGGGTGATTCGCCAGGCTGGTTCCTCATGGACACCCCCTGTGTGGGATCCCAGACACAATTATACCTTATGCTTACAAGCATAATAAGCACCTTACAGACGACTGGTAGCACCTGACTTAATATTGAATGTTGATATGGGTTTTGTTTTTGTTTTTGTTTTGTTTGCTTGTTTGTTGTTGTTTTTCCGGTGTCTGAGCCTGTTTGTTTGTCTTGTTCGTATGTTGTAAAAAAAATAAATGAAAATAAAATATTGAAAAAAAATAAAAGAAATGTGTGACATGTGTCTTAGCTGTCTTCAGGGACAAAAAATGTGCATGTTTTCCCCGCGTACGTGCACATGAAACACACACTCAGTGCAATGAGAGAAATGATGAACATGAAGGTTCTCGCTCTGCGTTTGAAGCTGTGGACGCTCACAGAGGAATGAGAGAAAGTCACATTATGAATGTGTGCCCACACAATGTTCTCACATCTTTCATCGGGTGTTTGAAACAGTGTTTTCTGCCTCAAATAGCCTCAGAACCTGGGGCAGCTGCTGTCAGATACAGTCCTACTACTACTAATAATAATAGATATGCAGTTATTTTTACCTGATAATAATACAAGTACGGTGGCCCAGACAGCTCGAATAAACTGCATGTCCAAAACACTTTGCAAATTAAACAAACAAATGGAAAAAGACACTAGCGCATTCACGCAAAACACACATGCAAAAGCCTCCGCATGAATAGTGTTTTGACATTCTCCCTGTAATCTCACTACCCGCCACCCACCACTCCCCTCCCCCCCCATCATCCTCCATCACCTGTGGCTCTGTTATTTATAGAACCAAATCTGCTTATTTCCTCACCATGCCGGCACACACACACACACAAACACAAAACAAAAACAAAAACAGGTCAATTTTCCTGGAGCGACGCTGCACGGGAACAGAACTGATTGTTTTGAAAACGCAATCGACTTCATTGTGTATTTGTGTCTTTTACCCCCCTCTTCCTCCCCCCCCCCCCTCCTCCCCGCCAGCCTTCAGCTCGGCCGTGCACTCGCTGGACGGGGCGACGCTGCGCGCCGACTTCGTCTCCATCCTCAGGGAGTTCGGGAACCACTACGTGCAGGAGGCGGTGTACGGCTTCCAGGAGGCATGCACCATCTGGTACCCCAACAAACAGGTCCAGAGACAGCTGTGGCTGGAGTACCAGGACATCAGCAAAGGTAGGACACACACACAGACGCACGCACACACACAGGCACACACACACGCACACGCACACACACACACACACACACACACACACACACACACACACACACGCGCACACACACGTACGTACAGAAACCGAGTTTGCGTGTGTCTGCAAGTGCATTCAAGAAGAAAGGATGGCCATAAATGACAATAATAATAATGTGTGTATTTGATGATGCTGGAGCGATGAGATTTAAAGTTTGTCACCACACAAAACACACCCAGTCTGTGTGTGTGTGTGTGTGTGTGTGTGTGTGTGTGTGTGCGCGTGTGCGTGCGCGCGTGTGTGTGTGTGTGTGTGTGTGTGTGTGTGTGGCGTCTGCTCAGATTGTCGCGTTGTAAATTTAGAATTGGCACTACTTTGTATCCTGCGTTCTGCCGGAGAGTAAACGCTGGCTGAGAGAGAAAGCACTCTGGGACCTCTTCTACACATTTGAAGCAAGCTGTTCTCTCAGTGCTCACTGCAGACAGATCTAATGGGCTCCCAGGGCGGCGACCCTTCACAAAATGCTCTTCGGGTGCTTGTGCCTTCAGGTGCCCCCACGGGACCCGCCGCGGGTTTCTTTTGGAACCCCCTTTTCTTGTTTTCTTCTGTTTTATTGTGTCAGTTGCTTTGCTTTGAAGGGCTTTGGTGTCGTTTGTGGGGCAGATCTCATCACCGGAAGGGGTCAAAGCGTTTAGATACCAAGAAGTTTGCCTTTTTACACTAGGTTGTGAATAATCGCATTTAGGGGGCCTGCTTGTCAGATGATAGATTTCAAAGTAAAAGCACATTCGTGTGTGGCAAAGGTGCCACAAAATCCACAAAGATCGAACCATGTGAATGAGGTCGTGATATTGACTTTCAGAGCTGCACGCTTTCTTCATTTTTAGCATTCGCGTCGAAAGGTCACATTATGATGGCTGTGGAAATGCGCGCACGCGAAAACGCCCACCCACCCACACACACACACACACACACACACACACACACACACACACACACACACACACACACACACACACACACAAAGAGACAAGCCGCATCTGATTGCCGTCTTGAACGCACACTAACACACAATGGCGTAACAGAGAGCACAGCGTAGATCATACTCTGCTTCTGCCCTATGATCAGCGTCGCACCATCTCAGGCAATTACAGTCGACCTACAAGCGAGAAACACTCGAAGCACTCCGAGCACTTTTACTCTCAAAACGAACAGTCGCAGAATCAAGGTCTTGTTTTTGTTCCGTACGCAAAAGAAATAGACAAAAAAACGGCCGGCACATGCCAGCCATCCGTCTTTGTATACCTGTAGTTGTTTTCTGGGCGAGACGGTAAGTAATAGCCCCTCTCTACCGGGCGTTTCAGCCCAGTGCCTCCCAACTCTCTCTCTCTCTCTCTCTCTCTCTCTCTCTCTCTCTCTCTCCTTTGTTTGGATCGACCACTTTTCTTCTCTTCTCTCTTTGTTTCCCCCGCGCGTCCAAGGACACCCCCGTCGCGCCGCGCCGATCACTCCCCGTTACCTTTGTGCTGACAGATGGCATTAGATGACTGAGTTTTCCACCCTCATGCGAAGTCCATTTCTCTTCATTTTCTCCAACTTCTGACACAGCGGTTGCAGACACCGCTAAACGATTCAAGACGAAAAATTGCCTCTCTGTCTTTCTTTTTTCCCTTCCTCTTGCTCTCTCTTTCTCTGTAAACTGCCTTTGATTCGATGCTTTTTTTCTTTTCTCTCTTCCATTATTTTCTTATCAAAGAAGCTGAACTTTCTAGCAACTTTTCACGCAGATCTTTATCATCAATAATGTATATAGGACATTCTGCTACATGTTCAGCAGACCCTATTTGCATGCGACTAGTATTATGTAGGGGCCTCGTGTAATTAATTATTAGTATTAATTTTGTTACACTACTTTTTGTACACTGCATTCACACATGGTAATAGAATCCGCTGAACTCATAACTGTATTAACGTCAAGATTTTACAATTCACCTTTGGCAAATCTTGAAGTTTGCAAATAACACAACTTCCCTCTGTAGATCCCACTACTACCGCCTCCATCTTTCATATTCGGACGATGATAGAAACCCACCGACACACAGGATTCGTATTATAAGGCGACCTGCCGTAAACTACAGAAAGTACAAATTGCTGGATGACACCAGGTAATATTGGGCCTTAAAGCATGTACCATTTATTTAGATTGTGAGTTTGAATAATAGTCTTTGTCGCACTTTGCACTGTTAAAAAAAAATAAAAGGGAAAAAAAACGACAGTATTAATAACGACAGTGATCGTAATAATAATAATACAATCATGAAATATTTAAGCAATATAGCATGAGAGCCAGTGTGTTGTGGCGAATATATCCCGCTGATAAGCTGTTATCCCACTCGGCCTGCGGCCTCGTGGGATAACAGCTTATCAGCGGGATATATGCCACAACACCACGCAGCTCGAGTGCTATATTGCTTTTATAAAACGGTTTCCAAGTATGATAATATAATAATAATAATAATACTATAAGTCCGACTGGCATGTCATTCTGATAGAGTCAGTTGAAACACTACTGTAAGGCGGGACCGCAAGAACGTGCGGGTGATTTGATTGGATCGTTCTGGAGACTGAAGTTGACATTGGCCAATCCTGGCGCTTGCTGAGAAGCTGAGAGCTTTCTGGAAAGCCCGACATGCAGCTCGAGCGCAGCGCTGCATTCTCAGCGCTTGCTGAGAAGCTGAGTGCTTTCTGCAAAGCCCGACACCAACTAACGTTACGGGGTTAAATGCGGGGTTAACAGCCTTTTTTTTGCAAAGAAGACATTAGCCCGCGTCTATTCTTGTACAAAACATAATTTTCTGCGAAGTATTAGTAAAGTTATAAGCGAAGATCGATTCACAAGGATCTGACAGCTGTCTCCGCCATTTGTTTTTTTTTAGGTAACCAAAGGCTTTTAGTAAGAGAGTTGCCATGGCAACCAATAACCCATGGCCATGGGTTATTGGAGTGGGTTATTGGATTTATACAATGGCTGTGAACCAATCAGATTGCTTGATTTGAGAGAGCCGTTTTATAATCATCATTATATAACTGAGATATCGTATTCTTCTTCTTCTTCTTCTTCTACCACTATACTTAGTAGTAGAAGTAGCATTAGCATGTACCGTATTATTGGTAGTAGAGTAGCAGTAGCTGTTGTCACTCCTTACTGTACTGTATAACTTTTCACTTTGCTCAGTGTTGGCCAGACACTGGATGTAAACAGCAACAGGAAGTCTGCTCCGCCCCCCAGGCTTTTAACTGCGTGTTTGTTTCTGCTCCATGTTGAAGTAACAGTGGAAACATCAGCTTTGGGCCACGCAGGTCTCCAAATCCCATTGTCCCGCTCTGTGTGAGATCTGTCTGGAATCTGGTTTCCTGCCGAGCAGAGAGCATCCTGATTAGGTTGGGATGTGAAGATCTGAGATGATTCAATTTTAGTGGGTAACTGCTTCACCCTGGCCCAGCCAGGACCATCCATTTCTAGGGAGGGGGGGGGAGAAAAAAGATTTCATTGGCAAAAACTTGAAATCAGACTCATCTTTCTTAATCTGTTCCCGGCTTCTTGGAAACGTCCTGGCCTTTTGGAGGGAGTAATGAGCTCACTGGAGAGTTTGATGATCCATGTCCTCGCCCTCTGCTCCAGATACAAGATGTGCCCCGGTACTGCCCGCTCCTTCTCAACCAGAACCCTACACATCATTTTCTACATGTGGGACCACTGTGAGCAGCCTTATTTATATGTCAGCTGATTCAATCAACGGAAATTGGATTTGGTGTGTGTGTGTGTGTGTGTGTGTGGGGGGGGGGGGGGTGTTGAACTTGAAGATATGGCTTTCCACCATGCCTCATAGGATAGTTTGCTCTGCATTAAGTGAGGAATCGCTGCTCTTGCTCTCCCATAGCCGGAAACAAGACACAGAGGAGTTTGTTGTGACTGTGCAGTAATGTGCCAGTGGAGCAGCTTCAGGCAGATATCTAGGTTATCTGACTTCTTCAAACTACCATCTAAAAAGAGCGTCTCCTTCTATCAACCTGAAGCAAACCCCGTCTAAGGGTCTACTAAGGAAGTTACAAGTGGCACAAAACAAGGCAGCAAGGCTGGTCCTGGGGTGCTCTCCCAGGTCTAGCATAGCTGACATGCATATAAGTCTTTCATGGCTTAAGGTCCTTACACATCGGGAGCGTTTTTTTCGTGCGATTAATTTGCACGTCAATAATATTTTACGAGCCTATATCAGTCAATGCAACCATGCATACCAATGGCGAAGTTTCGCTGAGCGTTATTGCGGTGTTTATTTTTTCGAACCACGGTCGATTTTTCAGAAATTCGCTTTCGACGTGTACACATCTGTGGCTGTGATTGACAGGTGGGTCAAAACTCGCATCGCAATTTCGTGCCGTATATTCACATCGCTCTTGATGTGTAAGGACCTTTAGTGTTGGGAAAAGGCTAACGGACAACCTACTTATATTTTTTCAAAATCAATCTCCTAAATTTCTTTTCAACAACATCATTTATAGTTCAGGGATTCATACACACTCCACCAGATTGGGTGAGTGGTGGTCAGATGATTTTACCCAGACCAAAAACCAACGACATGAAGAAAACCGTATACAGGTCTATAGCCACTTGGAATTAATACAGTATACAGTTAGTGACGGACAAGCCCGTCTTTTATTGTCACACAGTCACACACCAACACATGCATGCGGCCACAAACACACTCATGCTGACGGTGGCCGGTGAAATTTGTCCTCTGCATTTGACCCATCCTGGCTTGTTCTTTCCTCCGGGGGGCAGGCCAGGAGCAGTGGTCGCTTTTTCTTTCCAGCGCCCAGGGACCAACTTCGGATGTTGTCGTCACTGGTCGGATGACGATCTTGTCTACCATGCAACGTTTGTTCCATTAAAGGGAGGGTTGGTTTTAAAAGGATTCTTAGAGCCCATCTACACTCACTCACACTATCACTTTTCCAGCCATGATTTGTTTTTCTATAGTATACAGAGTCGTACTGACCATAATATTGTTTGTGTTATTGGCCAGCTAGAGGGCTAGCTGACCATGCTAATGTGCTAATGTCTTAGCTTAGATTTGCTGTTTATTCTTTCTTCTATTCTTTTACTTTGTGTTTTTTGTATTTTAATTATTGTGTGTCATGTAATGTCTATTTTGTCTTGGACCCCAGGAAGACTAGCTGTCGTCTAGGCGGCAACTAATGGGGATCCTTTTTTAATAATAAATCATAATAAATAATAAATAAATAAATTCCATAGAAAGCATTGCTTGCAGGAGCTGTGATGTATTGAGGCGGTCCTGCAGCTGACTGTAAATTACAACTCAGTCGAGCAGTGAGTGAAAGAAACACACAACAACACTCACCGCTCTATGGAAAGGTCATTGACGACTTAGACGAGTTGTTCCCTAATGACCCAGGAGCTTGAAAACACACACACACACACACACACACACACACACACACACACACACACAAGGACACACGCACACACACACATGCACGCACCCACACTGGCCGGCTTTCATTGCTTTATCAGTCATGTTTGTGGAGAGGCAGGGTGCTGCTGCTCATTGGTTGTGGTCAGTGTGTGTGTTTGTGTATGTGTGCGTGTGTGTCTGTGTGTGTGTGTGTGTGTGTGTGTGTGTGTGTGTGTGTGTGTTTGTATGTGGCTGGGGCATGACGCCTTGTCTGGGTGATTAATAGCAGCTTCCTGTCTGTGGTATGAGCCTGGTATTGTCGGACACATAACCTCAATGAGCACTCCGAGGATCAGATAGGAGGAGCAGGGCTGGAACACAGTGCTGGGAGGCTTTATGAAGAGCTGGAGGAGAAAACACATCTGTAGACTGGCCGTGCTGCAAGATGGAGGAGTTCTGCTATTTTCCCACTGTCGTTTTTAGGGATGCATTATATTGGATTCTTCCCCCCGATATGCTGTTATTTTCCACTTTTGCACACACTTTTCCCCCCACCTCATTTCAGAGAACATCAGTTCTCTCCTGCTGTGGAATTAACACATTATTATTGCCTACTATGACCCAGTGACAGATGCAGACATAAATACAATGCTTTTCAAAATGTACACATTCACTGGGCAAAAATAAGAAGACCACCTAGGTTATGTAAAACATGCCATATTTTTATTTCATGTGAGCATCGAACATTGGTGCATATATATTTTATTTTATATTTTTTCACAGATGATTTTTTATCCCCCATTAGTGCTAATTTTAATTGATTTATCCTGGTTGCTGCTCCACCCTCTGCCGATCTGGGGAGAGCCGAAACTGGCTCCATGCTTCCTCCGAGACACGGGCAGTTAGCCAGCCGCTTCTTTTCACCTGACAGGGGAAGCTTCACCGGTAGGACATAGCACGTGGGAGGATCACGCTATTCCAACCAGTTCCCCTCCCTCCGGACAGGCGCCCCTAATTGCATTGCAAAACATTGGTGCATAATTAAAGTGTAATTTTATTGACTTGTCATATCAGCAGAAAGGTTTTTTTTTCCTCCTTTTTTTTGGCATGTGTTTTTAGCGGGGGGTTCCTATCTGGAGGAAAGCCCAGGGGAGCACGGGGGAGAACATGCAAACTCCACACAGAAAGGCCCTTTTGACGAGCCCACCTGGGCGTCAGGGCCCACAGCTTCCCAGGCGGGAATCGAACCCAGGACCTTTTTGCTGTGAGGCGACAGCGCCACCATTTTGGGGCGATGCCGATATTTCATTTTAAAGCCTTTATCAGCCTATATATCTATGACGATATCCCTAGTTTTGAATATATTAAGTTCTGCCTATGCATGACCAAACGCATGTTCTCACAGCCAAGCGTTGTTCAAACGCTCAGAACTTCAATTAAAATTCTAGTGGAGATCCCAAGGTTTCCAAAGATAGCATATATCATCACAGTGAATTACAGGGAAATGCGTATAAAATGATGCACAAACTTGTAATTGATGTAATGGTGCAGCCATTAAAAAATGCCTTGGGTGTGAATATATAATATAATAACAATACATATAATATTTCACTCAATATTTCACAGCTATTCACCTTATTCCTGGACCTACGTTTCCCATGATTCTCAGCGGTTGCCGGTTGTCGACTTCCTGTTTACATTTCTTTCACTAGCAAGGAGGTGCGCACCGCCATAGACATATATAAGGCTAGATGGCTTACCCGCGCTGCCGGTCAATGGAGAGCGACGTCGTCGCATGGTGGCCATCTTGCTACGGCACCACAGCTTTATATATATCTATGGGTTAAAAAAACGCTAACATTTTATTATTATTTTTGGCTCCAAATTACACCAAACTTATACCGAAGCATCATCATCATGAGATGAATTCACGCACCTAGTTTCATGCAGTTTCATCCATTTTGCTAGGAGCTATGAGCATCTGTTGTTGGGTTAGTATTATCACATCAGATGATCATAACTCCTAGGGAAATGGATGAAACTGCATGAAACTTTGTGCCTGAATCCCTCTCATGGCATAGATGCTTCGGTATAATTTTGGTGTAATTTGGAGCCCATCAAAAATATAGTGTTTTTTGTGTTTTTTGTTTTGTTGTTGCCATATCTCGGGAACGGAATATGCTTGTAATAAACCAAACCGTTTGTAAATCCGTCAAGATTTCAGCAAGTTATGAGTATTTTTGTCTGTGCACCCTCCAACAGCTACCAGAGAATGTACCAGAAAGCCTGCCGTAGCAAGATGGCGGCGCTTCAACGACGCTGGTGACTCCGCCTTAAGCCATCTAGCCTTATATATGTCTATGCGCACCGCTGTCAAAGAGTGGGAATGTTTGGCTTATTTAATCCGAAATGGCAAAAAAATAGTAACGTTGTGTGGTTGCATAACGGCGATATTTTACAAAAAGCCGAAATTGCTAAAAATAGTATGTGGTTGCGGCCGCTTTTATTTTGAAGGCTAAACGTCCAAACCGGAACTCTTATTATTTGGTCATTGAACGGCGCTTTAGCGGTCTCTCTCTTTCAAGATTCAAGATATTGTCACTCCGTTGTACAAGTGAGGTCTCTAGACCATATTTCAAGCAGAAGGCCATTCGTGCATAATCTAATCCGATCACCCCTGACGTCAGTCAAGTTCTAGTATGACGTGGTCAGTCAAAGTCTTAGTATGACGTCTGTAATGACGTCAGATATGACGTCAGTTAATCCTCATATATATAGCAAGGGTTCTACGTCACCTCTCTCTCTCTGGCCGATCATAACAGCAGCTAGCTTCACGGCAGTCCATCTCCCCTGAAGCCGTCCTCCGAAGCGTTGTTTTGCCCCACCCACCTCTCCAGTCCGCCACCAACGAGTCGTGACTCCTGATCCCCCACGGGGGGGGGATCTCCTAGCCTATGCAGATGCCCTCCTCTTGCCTCAAGAGCAGCGCCACTGGCTAATGGAGTCATGCGCCAAAGTATTTGCCATGCATGCCGATTGCTAAATAAAGTTCGTTAAATCCTACCAACTGGCCTCTCATGATTGAATTATGCACGTGTGAAATTATTGTGCTGGGGGCTCCATTACAAGACTATAGGTAGGTACAAAGTCACAACAATTATTATGATTATTTTCAGTCTCTTTCGCTATGAACGGTCCTGGCCGGAAACAGGCAACCGGCAGCTGGAAACAGGGAGGGAGGGTGTCATGGAAGCGCCCACGGTCTCACCAGGAAACTCGTGAATAATATAATAATAATACATATAATATTTCACAGCTATAGCTTCAATGCAGCACTTGCCCCTCATTACCACCACTCAGGTGCCCTTGAGCAAGGCCCTTAACCCTAACCGCTCCAGTGGAGCTGCTCAGTGGCCAGCAGATCAGACTGTGGTTGTACTGGGCAGCTTCCAGGTATGAATGTGTGTGTGGATGTGAACAGGGCGCTCCTGAAAAAGAGAGCATTGCTCTTAGTGAGACTCCCCCTGTATAAATACCAGTATAAAAGGAAGCATTG